>NC_136518.1:73183504-73248504 GCF_053919585.1 Euprymna scolopes | reverse complement strand
CCTATGATTATTAGAATGATGAAAATCTTCCCAAGATTCCAGTTTCTTTTCATCTTGTACATAAGACCTTGGTATTTCGTTATCTTTTTCCTCTCGGCTCTTTTACCCGAATATCATTATAATTACATTTATTATGCTAAAAGATATTACTATCTTCAAGTTTGACTTTATTGTGCCTGCTTTAACGAGTTATAATAAGTAATTGTTAGTTACCTCCCCATTGGAGATTCTTCGTTGTTTCTGCTTTAATTAGGCGTAATAAGTAATCGAGAGTTATCTCCCGGTTGGCGAAGTCTTCATTGTTTCTATTTAATCCGTTGTAATAAATAATTGAGAGTTATCTCCCCATTGAGGAAAAATTTATTGGAGTTGTTTTTTGTTTTTTTTTCAATTCGTGGAAATGGATAACTGAGAGTTATCTTGCCATCGGAGAAGTATTTACTGTTTTTGCTTCAGCCCATTGTTCAAAATGTCAATATTTGTGTATTTTCAGCTTTTTATGGAAGTCACCCCAGGTACGTCATGAAGCCCCTTAATGTGAGGAGCTAAAATGAATGATAGATGAATGGGTAGTATGACAGAAATTTAGAGAGAGGCAGAAATATTTCAAACAAAGTAGTTTTTAACTGATTTGATAGATTTAGAAGAATATTAAACGAAACTAAACCCCGAAAGAGTAGCTTGACAATGATTGATCAAGTGAGCCTCACCAGAAATACCTCAAAGGACATATACGCATGCGCAACATGGCATTCCAGAGTATCGTGACATTTAGCTGGTATAGATGAAGAAGTCTCTCAAGAGCTACCCGTTGAACTTGCTCTCCTGCCTTATCATCGATGAAGCTGCCGACCAGAAAAGCACTGTGATCTCCCTTTGCAAAAGATACTTAACTTCCCAATTGATATGAATGTCTCTCGTCTCTAGGAAGCACTCTGCTTAAACAAGCTTTTGGGAGTGACCTTCACCCCTGACCGAATCTTTCTTAATCTGTCTGTCTATCCGTTCCACTTTTTCTCTGAAAATATTGGGTCCAACAAATCTGTTGCCAAAGTCGCAAAGAAAATTGGTTGCAAATGCAAAAGGTAACTCCCGATGCAATCCTCTACCTGCATAACAGCCAATCACGTTCTAAAATAAAGCTGCTCGGAGCACACTTTCCTATCTTGATAAGGTTCAAAACGGGATTTGAAATCTAGTAGATAATCCCCCTTTTCTTTCCCTCCGCCACCTTTCTTTAACAGAAGAGGCGTTTCGAGCATATCTCTACTCTATCGTTATTTTCATCGTAAATACTCGACCGAGCACCAATCAATGTTCCCCCCTGCAAAGCATTCTCAACAAACACTCACCTAGCTATAACCACTGTCAATAACTTTCCATAATCTCTATTTGTGCTAAAATCTAAAAGTAAATTTCATGAACAAAGCTTTTTTCTCTAAAAACTATCGGACTGTGCAACTCTGTATCGCGTGTTTGCTTTCCGGCTGACTTCAACATTGCCGTCTTCAAGTCCAATGTAAACAACTTTTTTGCGCCGCCCTGTGAAATAATCGAATTCTACAGTTTACACCACTACTGATCACAACGCTGTTTTCTCACTAACCACTTTACACTCTTTAATCCTTATCCGCGAGTGGCCTCCAGGTCTTGATAATTGGTTACTCCCTTGAAAAAGAATAAACTTGAAGACTATGGGACTTGGTCTTTTGATAATCATGCTGTTGATTTCTTCTTATGGCCAGACAAGTTTTCACGTGTTTTTTGTCTAGCTCATAAAAAGAAGGCTGTAGTTTTGTGTATTGCAGGAAAACTGAATACCAATCCATGATTCCCCTCCCTCCCGGAAAACATTCAAAACAAAAACTTGTTTAACTGTAATCCCTGTCAATAATTTCCTTTTTTCCAGTCTGTGTACCTAAAATGAAATGGAAATTCCATGAGTAAAGTTCTTTCTAATTTGGCCAATTACAAGATGGTGATTTTCAAGGCCAATTAAAACAAATTCTTTCTGAGTTGTCTCCTTAAGTAACTAAGTTCTGGACTGTTACAACTATCGTTTACCAATGTCTCACCGTCTATGTGACAAACTTGCCAACTCAAGTGGCGTTTTGGCCTCGATAAATGCGTCCGTGTTAATAAATGAAAGCTAAAATGTTAACTGATGAAATTACAAGAAAAGTCTTTGTGGACATGTATTATTAAAATGTATTCTAAAATATTCTTTAGTTCTTGGATTGAGATATATTTTGAAATTAATTATATTTTAATTTCAATATTTTAAGAAGCCAATAAATCGCAGATTTTTTAAAAGTAAAAATTTTCCGAAAGAAAAAAAATCACTGTTGAAAAAGATCGCACTTTTCTATTGACATTATGCTATGGGTACAGAAAAAGAAAAAAAACTGATTCTATATCCGATGATGCCGTATATCGTCGAAACTAATTTAATTTTAAATAAGAGTTCTGCGTTTTGCTGGCTTCTTAAACTTACAAATCTGAATTCAAAATTAAACAATGCATACATTGAGGAAACAATCTCTCCGTTTTAACTGTTTTAATTGGCCATATTTTGTAAGTAATGAAAAAATCATCCATCTCTTTCTTGCCTCTGTATTTATCTTAATTCTTTTCAGTCGTTTTTCTCATCATTGCAATCTAATCCACATAGTGTCTATTAGTGATGGGACGATTCCAATATTTTCTCCAGTTCCGATACAATCACCGATTCCGTTGTACATTCCCGATTCCGATACAATTCCCAAGTTCGTTCTAAATTTCAGATTACGGTAATATTACCGATTCTTTCATAAACTGCCGATTCCGATACAATTATTGATTCTGTTCCAATTTTCCGATTCCGATACAATTACCGATTGTTATCTAATTTTTTGATTCCGAAACTATTACAAATTCTGTTCTAAATTTCAGATTGTGATACGATTATTGGTTTTTTCTTACCTCTCGATTCCGATACAATTACCGATTCTGTTCTTAATTTCAGGTCATGATATAATTACCCATTCCAATTCCGATTTTTTTAAATTTTATTTCTTAATATATAGTTGTTTTTTTTTTTGTAGGATGGAGGGGGTACGGATCACCGCAAAACCCCATGTAATATGTGCATATATTTTCGCAAACGTGAAAATACATTTGTATCTATAGAATTAAAGTTTACTTGTAGTTTAAAAATCAATAATTATTTATCATTTCATTATTAATATGGGCCATGGAAAAATAAGTCTTTAACAGAAAAAAAAAACAAATAAAAACAATGAAAAGAATCGTATTTACTATTGGAAAATAGAATATTTTTTCCGATATCGATACCGATAACCAATTTTTTTTTGTTCGATTCGCGATTCCGATTCCGATTCCAAATATCTGAACACATCACAAACACGGATAGAATTAGATAACAAAAAAAAGACTCTTTACTTGTATAATATCCATAAATTTAATACAGAAGTAAACGGACTGATCTATATTATATCTTCTTAATCTGTCTGTCTATCCGTTCCACCTTTTCTCAGAAAATACTGGGTCCATCTGTTAGGTTATGCTAAAATGAACGGCACCCATCTAAACGGGTGTATAGACGTTTTGTGTTTGTTTGTTTGTTTGTTTGTTTGTTTGTGACGTGTCCTTAATGTGTTACTAATGTCTTTAGTGGTTCTTCACTTTCTGAACCGTCCTCGTCTATTTATGTTGTGTGATGTATATATACATGTTTTATGTTCCGTGATCGTCTAAATTTATATGCGTGTGTGGGGGGGCGTTAATCTGACACACCTTATATTCACTGGTCCATCTAAAATTCATCATCTTGGACGAGCTGGAACCTGTTGGACGAAAGACATTCACTCCAAGACGATAATTGGTTTTAGTTTTTTATTCACTTTCCAGATGTCAACACAGATGAACATGAAAAGTGAGTTCGTTTTTTGTGGTCTTTAACAGTTTCCATTGAGAGACACGTCACCGCCATCCTAAGAGGGGGGAGGAGGAGACGATCATTAACCCAACCGCTGTTCACCGTGTCCAACTTCAAACTTCCAGTCATCTCCAGCTAACCTGATCAACGTGATTCACACGTAGATCAGCTGATAAGATCTTCCGGTAAACTTGTCTATGATCTAGCTTTGTTATATTTTGACAGATTTTATGGAAACATCATCATATCCATCTCTTGTCTACCTTTCCAGTTAGATAGATAGATAGATAGATAGATAGATAGATAGATAGACAGATAGGCCGAGATGGACAGATAGCTAGATCGATAGATAGATAAATAGTTACAAGGTTACATAGATAACTTATTCTGTTCTACCTATTCCATAACAGATCTGCATGAAATTTTGTATAGACTTTTGTTATAAAAATGGTGCAGCGAACTAAGCATCATAATATCCGTTCAATGCACGGTTAGGTGTTAACAGGTATTGGTTTTTAATGAAAATATGAGAAAAATTTTAATCATATTTAATTATCAATTTGGGATAAAACACTAATTCCAAGACAACAGTCTATAACGTTTGTCCGCTAAAAACTCTGATCGTTTATTATTATGCAAGAAAAATGTCTTAATGAATATGTTACAGCTAATGAATTTTCGAATAACTAAGAGTAGACAAAAAATAGTTGTAGTTTAGTTGTTATAATCTAAATAGTCAGTCTAGTGTCTTTATGAAAATTATAAGGGCGGTATGTTGTCTAAAGAGACAATCTAGCAGGCTACTAAAATTGTAGGGTGGTATGTTGTCTAAAAGGTTACTTTATATCCCTATGAAAATTGTAGAAGTGGTATAATGTTTTTTTATCTTTTGCAAATTTTACACAAAGCTTCTTTATATGCCTGACAGTGTTCTTAGATATGTATTATGCAGAGATTCATCCAATAAGTATCGAAAATCGAAAACATCTGATCTTAAAACTAACTTTTTTTACATTGAGGTCATCACTTATCAAGGCCTGGAAGCCACTCGGAGATAAGGGTTATTGTGTGTACAGCAATCAATGAGATAGTATCAAAGTAATCATTAGTATTAGATATTTGATAGAGTGTCTTACTTAAGAGTGTGGTTTGTTATGAATTTGTTTATGTTGGATTTGAAGACATCCAATTTGTAGTCAGGTGGGAAGCAGGCAAACGGAAGAGAGTTCCACAGTCGTGCACTTCTAAGAAAGAACCCCTGTTCGTGGAATCTACGTTTGGACATAGGCATAGATAAAGAGTGGGAAAAATTAATGACAGTAGTTTCAGCCAGACGGGTGTTTCTCGTGAAAGATTGGCGAGTGGGGACCAGAGATTGGAGCTCAGACGAGCACTTGCCATGGAAATAATGATAAAACAAAGACAGGCTTGCAACGTCACTTCTCTGCGAGAGAGGCTGCAGGGAAGAGAAAAGGACATTCCCCACTAAGCCACGAAGTCTATTTTGTACTCTGTCAAGGCAGGATAGGCTGCTTTTAGCAGCTCCTGCCCAGATGTGACAGTAGTACTCCATCCTTGGACGTACTTGGCTTTTATATAGATAGAGAATTGCATAAGTAGTGAGATATCTTCTGGGGCGGTAGAAGGGTCCTACCATTTTCCCAGCGTCCTTGGCAACAGATCTGATGCACGTGTTCCATTTCAGATCAGGTGTAAAGGTCAAAACCAGAAGTTTGCCTCCCCAAGACGAGAGCCATCCATTTCAATTGAAGCTAGATGGGGATCAGAGCGTTGATGATGTAAAGATAGAAGCTTGGTTTTGGATGCATTAAAAGTAATCAGCCACCTCTTCCCCCACTCTACCACGCGCTCTAGATCAAAAGAGAGAGAACCAGAAAGAACCTTGTCATTTACGGCCTTTGGTGTGTTGCCATAGATGGTCGTGTCATCAGCATAGATGTCAACGAATGATTTAAGTATATGTTTTTGGAGATCATGGATGTAGATCAGGAAGAGAGTTGAGCCCCGGGTGGCCCCATGAGGGACTCCGGCATTAATATTGAGGGCCTCTGATTTCTGCCACTACTTTTATGAACCTATCGGGGAGAAATGATTTAATAATTGAGAAAACATTTCCAGTGATACCGTAGCTGGAAATCTTGTGAAGTAGGCCTTTATGCCATACCTTATCGAAGGCCTTCGATATGTCAAGAGCAATTGCTCTGCAAAGGAAGCCTTTGTCAAGAGATTCACTAATCGTATGAGATATAACCGTTAGCACATCTTCTGTAGATCTAGATTTACAGGGGAATATTTTAGTTACACCAGCAAAGGGAGATAATAAAATTCAAGCAAATCATTTCTTCTTAAAAAATAGAGATTTATCATAATCTAGAGATATAGCGTGTATATCTCAAGAATTTGACTACAGACTGAATGAAACATGTTCCATCTGGGTGTTCTTCGCCATTTTATTTTATTTTTTTATTATTAATGAGTTCAATTTACAATAAAAGAAGTACCATTTACAAATCATTCATTCTATACTAATACATACGCAATCAGCATAAATAAAATATCCTTTTTAAGCGTATTGTACGACCGAGCAACGTCGAGCTGCCCGCTAGTTTGCTATAATCCTCTCTCTTTCTTGTTAGCCCTTAACATTAAATGGCTTCACGCCTTGTCTGGAGCGATTTCCATAAAATTTAACACATCCAATTTTAAATACGTCCAATGGTCTATACATAAATGCCTGTCCATAATTTGGTTTGTAAGTTTCGAATAAAATTACATAGATAACCTATTAGGTTAATTTAATACAATAGCGTTTGTTCTGTCACTTAGAAGTTTGTAGACAGAATATTTTATGCGTCCAGATATTTTTTATAAAAGTTTTTTATTTTCGCCCGTATTTTTGGCGCGCTTAAATAAGAAATGTTTTATTTTAGATAAATGAGTTGATTAGATGGAGGCAAATTAAATAAGATGCGTCCAAAGATCTGTATACAAGGGTCTGTCGTCATTCGGTCGATCAGTCAGTTTATCACGCTTACAATTAAAATAACATTTCTCGGTGCGTTCATACATCTCTATAAAAAAGCTGTTAGTCCGTCTCTATGTCGCGTTCGAAATACACCGACTGGGCGTATCTCCAGAATATTCGTTCCCTTATGTTGTTATTCCTGTCTTTTGCCATGTTTTTGCCCGATCAATTCCGGAGCTTTTCACTTCCAGGGCCGATTTGAACGAAATAGCATGCAAACAAAATGGCGAACACCCGTCGGCTAATGCTGCTTCATTTCCGGTTTGCTTGAACGACACTAACGACTAAACGAGGTACAACTCTTGACCGCCCATGAGTTACTTGCCCTTAAGCAGCGAATTAGGGCAGATAATAATCCAGCAGTCTTTCAGAAGAGGAAGGGGGAGCGTATCTCTGTTACGTGATTTTTCTTCTTTTTTTTTTTCATTGATGAAATAAAAGATAGAAAAACAGAATTAATGAATGGTGTAATAAAGAAAACAGAAAATCAATGAACATCGTATGAGTTATCTCCTCTTGGGATCTCTACTCCTTGAATAATTTAAATAACGATTAATGAGAACTTTTGTTGGATTTGGGATAAAAATAATGAATATGCGTTTAGATATTTGTGAAATAAAGCAATATTTTTTGCTAAGTAGTCGAGCACTTTCCATGGAAATAATGATAATGATGTAGGTTTAAGGTTGGGAACCCGGAAGAAAAACACGGAACACGGGTTAGTTCGGTGTAAGAAAATATATTAACCAAAAAGGCTACAAGGATAGGATAAAAGGTAAGTGGAGCTTACTATCCAGCAGTGTCCATTATGGCTAGTCGTACGCGCTGCGTACTACTGGTACATCTGCTGTTTCTACGATATTACTGTTAAAATGTTTTTGGCTACTAATGGGGGCACGACCCCAATGATATGGACGATCCTATTTATAACTACGATTAGGACGATCAACCAATGAGAAGCCTCCGAAATCATTATAAAAATATCGAATTTTGGATTCAAGTCAGTTTGCTGTCAACCTCCATCTTGGACGACTGAACCACTACTAATCGTGACTGTATTGATTCTTCGCCGATCTAATGCCGCCACTTAAGAATTACTCAACACTCGAGATCGTGACTGCATTGATTCTTCGCCGAGTTGATATACTACCGCCATCTTTGTTCAACATAATGGCTCAACATTTAACAGGTTATGCGCCCAGCGATTGACTTTGTTTTGACGGAGCGGAATCTAAATTCGAATTGTGGCAGGTGAAATTTCCGGGGTATTTAAGAATACGAAAACTACACAAAATTATTCAATCTCCACCAGAAAATCCTAACGCCCCCGAATTTATCGAAAAGGACGCGACTGTTTTTGCAGAACTGATTCGATGCTTAGACGATAGAAGTTTGTCTCTGATTATAAGAGATGCCTTGGATGATGGTCGTAAAGCGTTGAACATATTTACCAAAAGGGAAACCGACAATTATATCTTTGTATACAGAACTATATATATATATATATATATATATATATATATATATATGTGTGTGTGTGTGTGTGTGTGTGTGTGTGTGTGTGTGTGTGTGTGTGTGTGTGTGTGTGTGTGTGACAGCGAGAAATACATTTTTTTTTTTGTAAAAAAAAGCGGTTGTCAAAGGTTATCGAAAGAAGTGGAGAATACTGGACATCTGGGGAGACTTGTTGTAACTCGGCTTCCATATAACACCACGGGTTGTTTTCAAGGAGAAATCTATGATGATCTGTGTGAAAGCTCATTGTGAGCCAATAATAATAAATTTGGTCGGTTATTAAATTAATTTATTTTATTGTAAAAAGAAAAACGACATGCAAATAATAATAATAATAATAATAATAATAATAATAATAATAATAATAATAATAATAATAATAATAATAATAATATTTTCTCTCTGTGAATCTCACCATTAACGGGCACGACACCAAATAATGAGGATCAAGGCGGATGGAAAGATCGAGGAGAAAAAACACTAGCCAGACTTCCGCTGGATTTGTGCAAAGATGACCAGGATTTTGGGATAGCTTATTGCAACCCAAATTCCAGTGAAGACCAATGGTTACAGCCAACAAGTAATTAATGATAAGCGGATGTTGCGATAACACAAATTCTTTTGCAAAGATTATCGAAAAAGATGGAGAGTACTGGAAATCTGGGGAGACTTGTTGTCACTCAGACTCCAGGGAACACCACAAGTTGTTCTTAAAAAGCAATCTTACATGATGGCTTGTACGACTACTCCTAGTGAGTGGCCCTGTCGGTGGAGCATTAGAATACACCGGCTGCCTCCCTGCAGAGGGATATGACCTTAAACTATATCCAGTGGTGAGGCCCCAGCTTGCGGGCTTTGAGGAGTGTGGAGCCGCCCTTAAATTACCATTGCTCTCAGGTCCACTCTGACCCGGAGTCGTAGTACCTGTTAGGGTTCCAACTATGGGTTAAATAGAAACCGACTTGAAAACAACAAATATATTCTATTAAAAAATTTTCTTCAAAATCTTTGGATTCGGCATTAAATAACCCGAAAAGGGTTGATATGCCGTAAAACAAAAACAACCAACCAACATACTTCTAGTGAGTAAATAATAATAATAATAATAATAATAATAATAATAATAATAATAATAATCATAATAATCATAATCATAATAATAATAATAATAATAATAATAATAAATTTGTAGATGAATATCATCAGCTAAATATATGTGTGTGCGCGAGTGTAAAGAAAAAGTAGTTTGCTTGAAGCATTGCTAGCAAACAAATATGAAAGTGCATAAGAAAGTCTGTCAGCAATATAGAATACCGGGGTGTTGAAATGACGTGACGTATGAAGAAAAATAAATAGACGAAGGTCTTATCAAGATTATAAATCTTCGCATTATTTTTAAAATCATTCAGATATATAAATCAGTAAATATAGACTTGCTCTTTAATAAAACCAGGATGGTAAACCTCTTTGATAATTTCGAGAATATACTTTTCCTTCTCAAAAAGAAAACAAGGCAAAAAAAAAATATCCATACAAAAAGGCCGTTCCGTTTTACATTTTTACGGCTTTCGTTTGTTTGTTTGGTTGTTTGTTTTTTTCTCTGAATGATTTTGAAAAATAAATAGATATACGAAGATTTATAATTTTAATAAGACCCTCGTTAGTTTGTCTGTTTTTGTTTATACGGGATGTCACTTCAGCACGCCGGCAGTCTACATTGCTGACAGCATTCTTATACACTTATCACCTACAACCACACTTTTTTGTTGCTTTATTTTACTTCATATATATATATATATATATATATATATATATATATATGTATGTATATATACTAGCAGGGGTGCCCGGCGTTGCTCGGGTGTTTGGAGGTGTATGCTGTGCAAAAAAAGCAAAAAAACAAAAAAAAATGGTTAATTTTTTAAAACTTTGACCCCTATTATGACCCTTAAAATTTATTGTTTCGGGCTCAAATCACTTTATTAAGTTAGATCCAGGTTCAAGGAACCTATATCTAAAATTTCAAGTGTCTAGACCCAAAATTGTTGGAGGAGTTTGGTAGAGTTCTTAAAGGTACAAATCGTTGAAATTTGACCCCTTAACAGCCAAATTTCTGGCTAACACCCGTCACATCGATTTTCCCAAATCTCAGTACCCGGTATTTCAAATTTCGAGTCTATAGACTAAAAATTGACAGAGTTATTGCGTAGGGAAATGTACACAGACAGACAGACACACAGACACACAGACAGACAGACACGTTCACTTTTATAGATATATAGATATATATATGAGATACATAGATATTCAAATGTTCCATTAAAGTTCTTTATCTCTCAAACACTGAGTTAGTAAAGAAATTGAGAACATAATTTTCCTCTCGCCAATTAACCATTTCATATGTTGCCGTATATGTTTCGTTTTGGTCTCTTGGTCTTAATGGCTTCCATGACAATAATTCATCTAGTCTGGTGGAGTGTCCAGATGCGTGTTGCTACTTGACCAAGCATCAGTTGAAGATAGTACACCATTTCTCGTAAAAGCTAACGTAAGTTTGCTATAGTGAGGAGATCTTATTTGGGCAGCGAATACTATGTGATTTTGAATATTTGGTCAGGGTTTACTTCTATAGAAAAGTGTCTTCATGCCGGGTTGTTCTGGCAAACCCCTGTACGGAGAGGCCTTAGACACTCGAGGATACAATCTAGTAGGCATTCAAGTTCTCCCCTACTAAAGAAATCGAGAACATAATTTTCCTCTCCCCACTTAACCATTTTCATATGTTGTAGTATATCTTTGTGTGTGTGTGTGTGTGTGTGTGTGTGTGTGTGTGTGTCTTGGAGAAAATACGCTTCAGCAAATATGTTCCACACTTTGTCCATAGCAATCTGTTTGTGTTTAGTAACTTTGTGCTTGTTAAATGAAGAAAACAGACACCAGAATATATTGTGTTTTAGAAAGAAACAGCTTACCTTGTAAAATTGTATATAATCATGTTTTTCAACTGTTTTCACGTGTGGAAGGATCATTTCGGCTTCCAGTTAATGTTTGTTATCAGAAGAGAAAACAAGCCGTTACCGGGGCTTTCCACTTCGTTTATTCACTCGTAGACTTGTATATAATCTTGTTTATCGTTTTTATTTTTTACGTGGGGTGTTTCATTTCCTTCTCCAGGTTATGTCGGGGCGTCAGGAGAGAATACGCACCTTCTCGGGGCCTTCCTTTCTACAGCTTTTTCGCGTACCACAGCCCTCACTGATTCGAGACCCGATTATGCAGATTGCATTTGAATGAACTTCCCAATACGATAAAAATAACATTTAATAATTTAGCGTTTTCTGTTACGAGCAAAGGCTTTGCCCGAGTCGTTTAAATGTTTAACGGTTGCGTTTGCGTTTAATGGCTGTTGTAAGTTACAACGCCCTCATATCGAAAAGAAGAAAAAAGAAGAAAAAAGACAAAAAATTATAATAGAATATTAAATAAATATAACAAATAAAAAATAAATTATATATACAAAAGTAGAAATAAATGAATTAATTAAGTAATAAATAAATAAAATTATAAATAATATAACAATATAGACAACAACAGAGCCTATAAATGAATAACACTTTCGCTATATTCCAAGTTCCAGGGCTTATTATTACAATTAATTCATTAAACATTTCAAAATTTTGGTACATTACAGATCTGTTTCTCTTACATCGAAAAATCAATATATGTTAATATGTATATACGTATGTTAATATGTATATGTGTGTGCGTTCGCGCGCGCGCGTGTGTGTGTGTGTGTGTGCATTCTAACATGGTTATGTTTCTGTCTTTTTATGCAGAAAAGAAGAAAAGCAAAGAATAGAGTGAATTATCACTTACATATGATGTTCTCGCGATTGGAGAAACCTAGCCGTTCGTACCGCCATGTTCGCTGGAAATTCCCCTCGGGAGCCATTGTGAGAGGCTCGATCAATCTTACATGAGTGGCGTTCACTGCGCATGACTGAATCTAACGAAAAGGCAATTTGTCAGCAACTGTCCTGAAGTGAACCCACATTAACTGCGACTTTTTTCTTTTTTTTTTTTTACTTTGGTTTTATAGGGGGGGGGGGCAAAAAAAAGTATTTAAAATTAAAGATTTAGAAGTTAAAAACAAACAAACGATAGCCTTGTTATTTTATTATTATTATTATTATTATTATTATTATTATTATTATTATTATTATTATTATTAGCGGTGTCCATGTATCTACACAAGAGGCTTGGCCTGCCTGTCTGTCCGTCTGTCACGCTTCAGAGTTAATCACTAAACGCACAGATTGAGTTTATATCAATCTAAATATCACTGTCAGTTCATCGGTCTGTCACCCCCTAAAATGTAAATCGCCTATTCACCCGTCTGTGAAGTTTACAGCTGAAATAGAATTTTCTTCGGTCTTTCACGCTTAAAGGTCGAATACCTTTTTCGTCGGTCTGTCACACTTAACTCTTAATAATATTTTTGTTGGTCTGTCACGATTTAGTTTCAATGCTATATTCATTAGTCTGTCACTCTTAAATCTCAGTATTACTTTCTTTCAGTCTGCCTCGCTTTAGTTTTAATATTATTTCCATTGGTCTGCTATACAATAGCTTCAATATGATTTCCATTGGTCTGTAACGCTTTAATTTAAATATTAGTTCTATTGATCTGTCACGATTTAGTTTTAGTACTATTTTTTCAGTCTGTTATTCTTGAATTTTCAATATAATTTTTGTCGATTTGTTTTTGGGGTTTTTTTTTACATAAGAATCACCACTTATTAAGGCCCAGAGGCCACTCGAGGACAAGAGTAAAAGTGTACAGTAGTCAATGAGACAATATCCTTGTAATCGTTAGAAGTGTAAATTTGGTAAATTGGATTACTTAAGGGGAACGGCTCAAAAAGAACTTGTTTACGTTGGACTTGAAGACGACCATATTGTAGTCAGCTGGAAAGCAAGCAAACGGAAGAGAGTTCTAAGAAAGAAGCTTTGTTCATAGAGTCTACGTTTAGGTTTAGGCACAGATAAAGAGTGGGTGGAAACTTATTGATAGTGATTTCAGTTAGACGAGTATTACTCAAGATTTGTCACGCTCTCAAGTATTATGAAGATAGAATTCGGATCGACAAACGCTTATGTTTAATGGGTGCAGCTTAAAAGAAAAACAACTTTTTGAACTAAAATACTCGGAAACGAGAAATAAATTATCAATATCTACCGGGACTCGTGTTCCGGCGTTGTCCAAGAAAAGTACAGGAAAGCAAGAATAGCCTATCTTCTCGAAATAAAAAATTATGTATATTTCAACATATAAAATGGAGAAACAGTATCGCTTTTACAGGCTCACAGGATAAATATGTCTGCGTCTAGTGTAGCTGTATATGCTAACAAAACCATGAAGAAATAAGTATATAACCAGTTGAGTTTAGTGATTTGATGACATTGGATTTCGATAGCGATCACAGCTGAAACATGCATGCAAATATGTAGCCAATAATGTTTAATAAATAAAAATATGCAACTATATATATATATGCATATATATATATATATATATATATATATATATATATATATATATATATATATATATATATAAAGACAGAGATAGGGAGAGGCGGACAAAAATAGAAATAGAGAGTACTAGTCCGAAAATAATAAAGCAATTTCTGTAGAAAAGTGTGAAAACTAAATGCATACATAATAGTTAAGACTTCTTATTATAGATTTATTTTAACCCTCTACGGGCCTTTTCAAATGAGGAGAGCTACTGAAAACGTAAGAAAGTTACAATGCTAGAAACAAAAGAGGAAAAGAAGGGAAAGCTAGTGAAAAGAAAGAGAGGAGGAATAAAATATAGTTGAAGAAATATCGGACGTTTTTTCTATGTAATGCGCCCGATATTTCTTTTCTTTTTGTTTTTTTTTTTCTCTATATCTTTTTCGGATTTGCCCCTCTTCATTTACTCTGACGAAAATCTCAATTCCTCCACCACTTCCTTTATTTAACAGTGTTTATATAAACATTGCGAGCGCTCGCGCACGCGTGTGTGTATGCCGCTACCCCTATTTTGGATTTAATCGGCTTCCTCCGAATGGGGGAAGTTCCATGGGAGTGCGAAATTCACAAACGATCCCCGTTATTCCCGTTAGGGGAGATGACGACGTTAGGTTTTTGCAACTCTTGCAGGGAGGTGTCGACGTCCTCCTACATACAATGCCTAGAATATCCAAATTGGTCACCCATTGTAAGTAATGACCAGACTCAACGTTGCTTAACTTCGGTGATCTGACTGGAACGGCTGTGTCAACATGATTATACCGTATATAAATATTGAGAGTCGGGTTAACGACAGATTTGATTTAATTCGAACAGATAGAATTACCGATTGTCGGAATTTAATCTCAGCTCGGGGCACTTGTCTTCCTAGCCACATCAAAGAGTAATTATACAACGCAAGAGAACTGATAGATTGTTATCAACAGACTGATTCGCCGTATCACAACACTTCAATATGACTAGACATAGGAAAGAAAGGTGCCTCTGTAAATGTACACTGCAATGTATTGTGAACTAAGTCACTTGGGGGGAGGGGCATCTAAAGCTTCCTCCCTATGCATTGTGATGGACCCCTAAATAGAGAAGGCAATCAATCAAGTCGAATGAAAAATACGCTATTTCAACAGTTTCGAATGCAATAAAATTGTGGGAGTGTGAAACATTCGTTGATCATCATTCAATCCCGGGCAACATCGCATCTCCCTGCTTATATAGTATAAAACTTAGCCTTCTAAATATGAGAATATATCCATTTTTTATCTTCTATGCAAGATTAAATTATCTTCTTTTCAACATTACGTTTGAAATAGAATACACCTTTGTGATTTACCCCATTGATTATCTCCCTTGGCTAGAATTCTTACAGATTAATAGGTTATAGTCGAGGTATTCCGGGATCTCAGTGTTTTTATATAACTTATATAGCTTTATAAATCTTTTGTTTTTATACGCTAAAAGGCCTGATATCCACTACGAGAATGAAATGCGGAAAATTCTGTGTAGCTTAATTGCCATATATATTTTCGTAGATTAAGAGGTTAATCATTTACTTGAAACGTACTCGGTTTATAAATACCAATCGTAATAGAGTAAAAAATCTTTCTCATGAATAAAGTTTTTTATAATGAAAAAATATATTTTTTGTATTCAAATTTTGTAAATTTTTTAAAAAAGCCGAACTTTTTATTGGGTTCGAGAGAATATATAGTGTATAATAATAATTCTCCAAGTTCCAAATATCAAGTTTTCTCCAAATATCAAGTTTTCTCAGCTTGTCATTTATTACTTTTCAAAACGTAAGCATTACAATATTGTTTTGTATTGCGATTAACAAGTCTGTAAAATTATGTTATTGCTGCATATTAAGTCACGTACTCTTTAGACGTTTACCTTTAAAAAAAACTTATAAAACAACATTTTGGACAACTTACATAGTTCATGTAACCGAAAAACCCTCTGACACACGTTGTTATATTATTATTATTATTATTATTATTATTATTATTATTTTTGTTGTTATTGTTCGTTGTTATTATTGTTATTAACTCTTATTAAAAGTGAGTCTTAGAGAGTCTTATTAAGAGAGATTATGTTGCGTTCTGTGTTCGTGTTATGAAGAGATTCATATATATAAAACGTTCATACTTAGAAGTGTTAGTGAGGAGGTAGTGTTGAGACAGTCTTAGTGTTCACATTGTAGATATGAGATGTCGAGACATTGTGTATGTAAAGACATTTTAAACCACATGATATACCTTTTGGTAGACTTACAACACATTTTTTTTACATTCCATTTGCTAATTCTCTCTCGTAATCTATTTCTAAACCTAAATTACGAGGTTCGAATTTCGTCTATTCTATTTCATTTTCATTTAAATAAATCTCTCTATTTTTATACTTACATGAAAAGGGGACAGCCCTTATCATGTAACATCCCTCCCTTCCATATTTCACGAAAAAAATGTATGCATTTTTAAATTTAGTACATTTTTTTCTACATCTACACAACCACACGGCTAGGAAAGATCAGGCTAAAAAAATCTCCTCGGCCGACTTCACAATTATTATATTTTTATAAGATCAGAACCTTTCTGATCTTCTTGGCATTTACTTTTTGGGTGTAGGGTCTTTACCTATGATTCACATCAGCTACTTTCCAGCCACTCATATGCCGCAGACTAGAGGTTTCCACCTTCCTCGAAATGGACGACTCCCTTCGTCCCAAAAGTGTCCTGATCGTCTCTTTCCGCATGGTTAGTCTTATCAAGTATGGCTTTGTTTTTTATTCTATAACTATCTTATACGGGACATACCAAAGCTCATAACCAATCTTCTTAGTTGGCTTTAACTATCAAGATATACATTTTTTCACACTGATTCACTTGGATTTCCTTGCTTGGACTCTTGGAATTTGATGAAGACCTAGAAAATATCAGCCTTAACTAACTAACACCTTTTGCGCCACAACACCTTAATTGCGCACTAAATTCTATCTAATAGCCCGATTTTTTTGTGATTTTCCTTTTCTCTCACCAGAGCTTCCAAGATCCAGCAGATATATCCCACATTTATGCCTCTCTAAAAAAATACAAGGTTATATCTTTCTTACGTAATCTACGGTATATTTTTGCCTGTCTCTCACTTCATTAAGCTATATGTGATTGCCTCGGGACTACCTATCATCGGTTTACTGGTCCCCTTAAGAATTTTCGTATTCTTTCCAACGCCTGTTTATTAATTAAGCCAAGTCTTACCACTTGCTTGGAGTCGTTACGTGCGACCAGCTTATTTTAAGCACTTAATTAACACAGGTTCCCGAATTTTTCGAATAGGGGCACATCTTGTGCTTATCAATCCCTACCAAGTCACTTTTCTTGGAAAAAAATTATAGGATCTCTAAAAAAAAAAAAAAATGCTAAAAAAACATCTTTCTTACGGCTTATCACATCTAAAAACTCTCTAAATACCCGTTTACGTAATTTTAATTCTTGTCCCCCTTCTAAAATTCTAACTGAATCTGTAATCAAACCATACGTCTTAACCAGTTTTATTTTCTCCTAGACTGTTTAAATCTAATGTATATTTACTGATGACTTTGAATTCCTACTGTGAAAACAATAACATTTACATTAAGTACAAATTTACAATATGGTTCAACATCAACACATTTTCAAAAGAAAATACCTTAATACATTTAAACATTTTGCAACAAAAAAATTCGTTACATTATACATTTTAAAAGTCCGTTAACACAAAACAAAAAATTGTCCCTTTTTCAAAGACCAGAACAATTAAAACACACTAAAAAACGAAAATATTCACAATGCATCAATTTGATTTTCATTTCGGCATCCTTCTTTTTTATAGTGTATTTTATTTTATTTATTTATTTATTTTTTAATACTCGAGAATTTTAAAAGTACTTTCGACTTTTGACACTAAATTGTTATTTATTATGATTAACAGTTTAACCCTAAACAATTCAGACATTAACACACATTCTTATGAATGACACACCGTCCTATTTTCTATTTGTGTGCGGCAGTATTCAACAACTTTTCTCTTGATTTTATTTTATTTATGAATGAAATATTCGTGGGGTGTTTTTTTTTAACTGACCGTATATCTTTTATCATTCATTACGGCATATCGTCCTTTTTTTCTTTTTTTAATATTTTCTTGTAAACTTTAGATTTCTGTGTGCGTGTGTGTTCAAATTTTTTTTTCTTTTTGTTCGCATTTCTGTGATCGAGTAATGTTTTTTTTCCGTGGGATTATTTATTTATTTTTTAACAATTATCTTGAACCCTTTTAAAATGTTGTGTTTCTTTTTTTTATTTTTCCGTGGTAATCGAAGTTCTTTTTTTTTTTTTTAATGCACCCTTGCTGGGTGGTCTGGGCGCTACGGCTCCAAATTGTATTTGTTATATTATTATTATTATTATTATTATTATTATTATTATTATTATTATTATTCTTTTTCTTCTTTTTGTTGTTATTGTTCGTTGTTATTATTGTTATTAACTCTTATTAAAAGTGAGTCTTAGATAGCTTATTAAGAGAGATTATGTTGCGCTTTGTGTTCGTGTTATGAAGAGATTTATATATATAAAATGTTCATACTTGGAAGTGTTAGTGAGGAGGTAGTGTTGAGACAGTCTTAGTGTTCACATTGTAGGTATGAGATGTCGAGACATTGTGTATGTAAAGACATTTTAAACCACATGATATAGAAGACATATAATCAATTTACCTTTTGGTAGACTTACAACACAAAGATGACATTTATAAAAACACATGATGGGTTTATTTCTTCTCCGACCGGTCGTGGTTTTCTTAGTTAAGAATTCAAAGTTTTACATTCTATGTTTCAAAGGTTACCGTCTCGCTTCCAGACGTTCGACTCCCATCTCTCGACCCAGACTGTTGTCTCTCGTCCTCAGGCTCTCTCTCAGACTCCCCCTGCTTAACTCTAAAGTTTCTAACTATATCGAGAACTTCCCATTTTCCATGACGTCATACACATGTTAAAACATGTGTCTTCTTTCACGTGTTCTGGAAATGCGTGTCCAAAACTTTTTCCTTTGTTTACAAAAGGAATTTTAATCTATATTTCCAGTAACTTATATTTCCAATATGTTAAAAACATGTTTATTAAATTATCTTATAGTTGCATTCTTCAATTGAATTTCATAACAGAATTGACAATGCACATTCTTTTCTTGAAACTATTTTATCGCTAAGCTAAACAATTGTTTGTTTTTTACATTCCATTTGCTAATTCTCTCTCGTAATCTATTTCTAAACCTAAATTACGAGGTTCGAATTTCATCTATTCTATTTCATTTTCATTTAAATAAATCTCTCTATTTTTATACTTACAGTAAAAGGGGACAGCCCTTATCATGTAACAACGTGAGTAAATATGCAGCACTTTTTAATCGCAATACGAAACAATAGTGTAATGGATATCTTTTGAAAAGTAATACATTACCAACTGAGAAAACTTGAGATTTGAAACTTGGAGAATTATTATAACACACACACACACACACAATATATATATATATATATATATATAGTTTATTATATATATTACGTTTCATATATGCTATATATTACGTTTCAAGTAAATTATATATATATATATATATATATATATATATATATATATATATATATATATATATATATATATGTATATATATCCCAGTTGAAATAAATTCGGTCAAGTAGCTCTTATGCGCAGATCATCATATAATAATTAGATCACTCTGACAGGCGTTAAAAAGCATTTAAAACAAATGTTTATATTTCAACAATATTTCTCGCGGGTAACGGTACTGAATGGATTAGGTCCTTGCTAATGAAGCCAGAGCTGGCTTCTGTTGCTGGGTTCGAATCTATCGACTGGTATTAATTGTGATACTCTGCATTGAATATTCCCGAAAGGATGCAACACTAGTGTCTCTATGCATTTAGTAATTAGTAAATGATTATATATATATATATATATATATATATATATATATATATATATATTTTTTTTTTACACAGTGATCACCACTTATCAAGGCCCGGAAGCCACTCAGGGATAAGGGTTATTGCAAGTACATCACGTTAGTGAGGAGATTTTATGAAGTGTTTCATTAGGGGGGCGGTTCATTAGGAATTTGTTAACATTAGACTTGAAGACATCCAAGTTGTAGTCCGGAGGGAAACAGGCAGACGGAACAGAGTTCCACAGGCGTGCAGTTCTAAGAAAGAAGCTTTGCTCATGAAATCCGCGTTTTGATTTAGGCACAGATATAGAGTGGGGGAAATTTTTCACAGTGGATTCAGCTAGACGGGTGATTTTCGTGAAAGTTTGGCGAGGGGGGACCAGGGATTGGAGTTCAGACGAGCACCTGCCATGAAAATAACGATAAAACAAGGATAGGCTCGCAACGTCTCTTCTGTGGGAGAGGGGTTGCAGGGTAGAGAAAAGGGCATCCCCCACTAAACCACGAAGTCTATTTTGTACTCAGTCAAGGCATGATAGGCTGTTTTTGGCAGCTCCTGCCCAGATATGGCAACAGTATTCCATCCTTGGCCGTACTTGGCTTTTATATAGATAGAGAATTGCATCAGTAGTGAGATATCTTCTGGAGCGGTAGAAGGATCCCACCATCTTTCCAGCGACCTTGGCAACAGACTTGATGTACGTGTTCCATTTCAGATCAGGAGTACAGGTCAAACCCAGAAGCTTGTCAAAACACGGGGCCTTACCCAGACGAGAGCCATCCATCACAATTGATGCCAGCTGGGGATCAGAGCGTTGATGATGTAAGGATAGGAGTTTGGTTTTAGATGCATTAAAGGTAACTAGCCACATCTTCCCCCACTGAACCACGCGCTCGAGATCAGAGGAGAGAGAATCCGAGAGAACTTCGTCATTTACAGCCTTTGATGTGTTGCCGTAGATGGTCGTGTCATCAGCATAGATGTCAACGAATGATTTAAGTATGTGTTTAGGGAGGTCATTGATGTAGATCAGGAAGAGAGTTGGGCCGAGGATTGACCCCTGAGGGACTCCAGCATTTATATTGCAGGCCTCCGATTTTTGTCCATCTACCACTACTCTTATGAGCCTATCGGAGAGAAATGATTTAATGATTGAGAAAACATTTCCAGTTATACCGTAGCTGGAAATCTTGTGAAGTAGACCCTTATGCCATACTTTGTCAAAGGCCTTTGATATGTCAAGAGCAATTGCCCTAGAAAGGAAGCCTTTGTCAAGAGATTCACTAATCCTGTGGGATATAACCGTCAGCACATCTGCAGTAGATCTTGCAGAGCGGAAACCATATTGTGTGTCACTAAGAAGGTTGTTTCTGCTGAGGTGGTTGACTATTTCTCTATTTAATATTGATTCCAGTAACTTACTCATAACACAGAGAAGACGTATTGGTCTGTATTGAGAGGGAGATGACTTATCACCTGAATTCTTAAATACAGGGCAAACTGATGAGGTCTTCCAGGGGGTCGGAAAGCACTTCTCCTTAAGGCAGCGCTTAAATAGTTTCGTAAGTATGGGAGCAAGTTCTGGTTGAAGCTTTTTTAACACTATAATTGGGATGCCATCAGGGCCAGTTGCTTTACTGGAATCTAGGTTTTTTATTAGCTTGGCGACCTCATGCACGGATATTTGTATATATATATATATTAAAAATTTTGAATTCGACCGTTTTGGATTTTACCATTCGTGGATTTTTTTACCCTTCACCGGACTATTCATTCATGTGAAATCTTTTTATCATTTTTCTTTTACCTCCTAGTCCCCTTACCTCACCCTTTTTTTTAACCAAGTAAGATCTGTGACTTACTTGTAGTTTCATTAAATACTTTTATATGCAAAATCCGATCCCGCATTTTTGCTAATTCCTGCCCTCTGATGAGAAGGATAGTATTTCTTCGAAACTCCGCGGATTAAGGACTATCCACTTATCTTGTGCTTCCTTTTTTAAAATTAAATATGTTTTTAACTCTTTTTCAAGATGTCTTTTAACATGTTTTATTAATCATTTGTTCATATATATATATATATATATATATATATATATATATATATATATGAAGAAAAAATAATATTTAGAAAAGTATATACTAGTGCATATAGATTATATAATCATCAATCAATAAGGAAAATACATGAATAGGGGTGGGTTTAAATGACCTATATACATAGGTATTTCGAAGCCTAATGTCATTTTTATAAAAATTCCTAACAAGCATTGTTTTATTGACAGAAAAATCGTTATAGTACACTCCCTCTCTTCTTCTGACGAGAAGCATTAGGCTTCAAAATACCTACCTATAAAACGCATACCCACCCCTATTCATGTATTTCCCTTATTGAATTTATGATTATTAAAACAATGTGCATTAATATATGTTTTTGTACTGCAATTTTTTCTTTCTGTGTATATATATATATATATATATATATATATATATATATATATATATATATATATACAGAAAGAAAGAAAAAAGAGCATATAGTATTAATAATTTCTTTCTGTATATGTACACATGTATATATATATATATATATATATATATATATATATATGTATATATATATATATATATTAATTTATTTCTGTATACAGGGTAACCAAAAAAACAAAACAAAAGAGGCCATCTAGAACATATGCTGTTGATTCAGAACACGCACTATTTTCTTGGCGGAAGAATCATACATTATAACTTTCACTTTTCGTTGCAAGCAGGTTCCTGTAGGTGTCGTTGAGTTATCGGCTGACGCCCCATTTAGTGGATTTATGTAGTTACATGTGACCCTGTTAAGGTCATCTCTCTCCGAGATCGACACCAAACATAAGCGGAATGAGGTTTTGTAGATTTTCATTCAATCCGGTTCCGGAACGCCTGAGGTGGATTAAGAAGATACATCTTGACATTTAACAACGTACGAGGAGTAGGGTATGAGGGTTAAACGAGGAGATAAATCATCTTACAGCTGGGGTGTGTAAATAACAAGAATAGAGAAAGAGAGAGAAAGTAGAGGGAGAGAGAAATGAAGGGAGAGAGAGATGGGGAGACAGACAGACATACAGACTGACAGACAATCAGACAAATAGGCACGCAAGAGAGATGGTTTGATGGATTAAAATATGTGTATAATTAGATAAAGAAAAATATATACTTAGATTGATATATATATGTATATATATATATATATATATATATATATATATATATATATATATATATATATATATATATACAGGGTGACCAAAAAAACAAAAGAAGCTAAATGGAGGCCATCTAGAACATATGCTGTAGAACGGAGAAAAAAAAAAGGCCAAAGACCCTTGTGTTTTGATGTGATGTTTTGAATATAATAAACTAGTTATGACCAAAGTTTCATTTCATTCGGACAAAACACTAAGAAAAGGGGCCTAATTAGATTTGGGACCCGCTTTTTTGGGGGGGGGATCACCCTGTATATATATATATATATATATATATATATATATATATATATATATATATATATATGCTTAGTTTAATATATATTTATATATATTTATATAGATATTGTTAATATTAAATAAAGTGTGAAAAATAGATTAATGAAAATAACAGAGACTTATTGCTGACAAAAGTGCATTTAGAATGGTTGTAATTACGTATAAAAATATATCCTGCAGCGTCAAATGTTGTTCGTTTTATAGTACCAGTCCCGTCTTTGTAACTCTTTAACTTTATGAGAAAAAAAATTAAAAGGTCTTACTGAGAAAAAAAAATAGGAGGTTTTACTTTTGGCATGACTCTGGAAGTATTGAATCAGGTAGACAGATCCGTCGCCTCTCGGCTAGGGATTAAATATAGTGTCAATGCAATTATAGAGCATATAATGAATTAATTACAAAAGTCTATATTCCAAAATTCATGATGTTGATCATCTTATAATGTATTCCTTTAATTCAGTTGACACTTACAATTTTTGACAGTTTCTGTTTCGTAGCACAAAATCAATCACTTAATTAATACATGAATCAGTGAATCTATTTCGCCCTTAACTCATCAGAAGAAATAGCAACAATCAATCCACCGAAAGGAAATAAAATCCGTTTGGAAAAGATTAAAAAATCCGAAGATTGGAAATATCTTATAGTTTACTTACATTATATATATATACATACATAGATACATAGATACACACACACACACACACATATATATATATATATATATATATATATATATATATATATATATATATATATATATATATATATATATATATATGAGATTTATTGTTTATTTAGTAAATTTTTTAGCGATTCTGTGATATTTAATAGTTACGCTTGCATGAGCGTTTGATGGAGTTATCTGCTATTTACGTCACCTTTTTATTTAATTTTATTTATTAAAAATTTGAATATTTTATTCAAAGATTTAATAAATATTTTAAGAAAATATTCAAGCACTTCATATATACATATATATATATATATATATATATATATATATATATAGAGAGAGAGAGAGAGAGAGAGAGAGAGAGACGATACACTAGGTGTATCAGAATTTTTGTAGGAATTTTTGGTATTATTATACAAACACCGTGACAGCGAATTAGTAAAATCTTTTACGTAGTATTCTGTTACGTTTCGGTGTGCTGAACACGAATCTGAAAACTGGGTTAGGGTTAGGGTTAGGGTTAGGGTTAGGGTTAGGGTACATTTTTTTCTACTCATTCGCTGTCACGGTATTTGTATAAATTTACCGAATTTTTTTACATCCCTAACACGAAACTGCGAATAAAATATAAAAAACTCGTAATTTCTCTTTCAAAAGTGGGTTGTTTATTTTCTTTATGGATTATACTTCCAAAATAAACTATTAAAGTTGTTTTAAAAGTAAGAGAAATATTTTTTTTAATTAAAAAAAACAGTAATGAAATTAATTGAATTTTACGAGCTCAGTATTTTTCAATTTTTAAACTTAAAAAATCTATCAAAATTTTTCTATTGATTCAATTTTTACGATATTTTCAGAGTCAGTGTGAAATTTTATGCTCTTTCCAATAGACTGAATATACTATTTTAGACAAACGTTTTTTTTTAATTCACCCCCCCCCATTTTCAAATGTCTATTAAAAAGTAAATAATTAATTTACGCACCAAAGTTTTATATATCACAAATTGAAGATAAAAGATCCATAAATAATATATTCAAATTTAAAACAAAAAAAGTAGTGGTTTTTAGAAATTTACCTGTAAAGTCCGAAGTTTAAAACCTTTTTTTTTTAAACCACGTTGTTTGTTTTTTCTTTTGTTTCTTTTTTTTTTTTAATGAATCCGTGGTCCTTGCTCCTTTAATTGAAAAAAACAATTAGGGCTTGAATTACATTTTCCAAGGAGTTATAAGCTTGGAAAGACGGGGTGGAATTATTCAATATTTTTCACGAAATTTCTGACACACCTAACGATACACATAATTACATAAACACGTAGATAACTTGGTTGTACAATACATCCGGTTTTGGTTCTCGTTACACACACACACCTGTGGAAGCCTCCGTTCAATCTCGAAAGACCTGTAAGAGTAGCTGCGCGTAATTGTGAGGCAAGGATTGCGCAATCCTCGATCACACCTCTCCTAAATTTGCGCTGATTGTGTCCAGAGACAAGGGGATGTCAAAACGACTGGAAATAATACCGAGATAAGCGAAGAGCACATGCGGCACATGGAATCCCCAACTGGTAACCTATTTTAGTACTTGTAACAAAGCGTGGACACATGTGTGCAATTTCGGAGTGTGATCACGTTCGAGAGCACGCTCGAGAAGACGCCAGAGAACACGTTCGAAACAAGGAGCACGATCACGGTTTATTCGGGAAAGTTCTCGGAAATAAATGTGGTGTTTAAGAAAAAAGGATTCAAGTTATTAATTGTCCTATGTTCTCTTTCGACGTGTTGGGTGTACGTGTGTGAACGTGTGTAACGTTACATACAATGCCGAGATAAGCGGAGAGCACCTGGAATTTTCTGAGTGGTCATCTATTTTCGTACTAACCAAGCTCAACGTTGCTTAAGTTCAGTGATCTAACGGGAACCGGTGTGTGTGGACGTGATTACACCGTTTACGCACTTGTATATAACTTATATACGTTTAGGTGCTGTTTTATGCATACGAGGAGCGTGCAGTAAGTAATGCCCCTGACCCACTTCCCATAGCAGTAGAGCAACGA
Organism: Euprymna scolopes; assembly: GCF_053919585.1. Lineage (NCBI taxonomy): Eukaryota > Metazoa > Mollusca > Cephalopoda > Sepiida > Sepiolidae > Euprymna > Euprymna scolopes. Next base: position 73,222,160 of record NC_136518.1, on the reverse strand, counting down.
ATCTTGGCACAGATATTAGTCTTTCTCTACATAGGAACCACCCAGAGTTATGCATTTCTCCCATCGTTTGATGCAGCTCTGGAGACCGTTTTTGTAGAAGACCCCAGGTTGGTTCTCCAACCACGACGTGACTTCAGAAATCATGGCTGCATCATCTGGGAAACGCTTTCCTCTCAAAAACAACTTCATGGCTGGGAAGAGATGAAAGTCAGAGGGTGCAAGGTCAGAAGAGTAGGGAGGATGGGTAATGATTTCATAACTAACACGCTCGTGCTTCTGATCTGGCGACATGCGAGTTGTGTACCGGAGCGTTGTCCTACAGGAGGAGGGTACCTTTGCTGATCTTGCCCACCCTCTTAATTTTGATAGCTTCCTTTAATTTCCACAAAAGTGAAGCATAATAGGCTCCTGTAATTGTGGTACACTTTGCCAGGAAATCTGATATCACTACTCCGTCCTGGTCCCAGAAGACTGTGAGCATCACCTTTCCAGCGGAGAGCTGCACCCTTGCCTTCTTTGGAGGTGGTGAATCCAAGTGCTTCCACTGCATTGACTGGGCTTTGATCTCTGGATCATAGTGATGGACCAGGTTTCATCCTGTGTAATCGGTCTTTTGAAAACCTTTGAGTCATCTTCTTGGCACATCTCCAAATTCATCCTCGAGCACTAGACGCGTTCTCGCTTCTGGAATGGTGTGAGCAACCTGGGAATCCATCTGGCAGACATCTTATGCATATGCAAATGATCATGAATGATAGTTTCCACAGACCCTGTACTAATCTTGACATCTTGGGATATTTGGCGAATAGTAATGCGCCGATCTTCCAAAATGGCAGCTTCAACTTGACGGACAGATGGCTCATCAATGGTAGAGGGGGGGCGACCAGGTCTGGGACCTGTTTCCACAGACTTCCGGCCATGTTTGAATTCACGATGCCAGTGTTTTACAAGTTCATATGATGGGGCATTATCACCATAAGTTTCTTTCATTTCCTCAAAAGTCTCCTGTAGTGTGCGCCTTTTCAAATACAAAAACCGGATCACTGCTGGACATTCAACAGGCTCCATTTCACACCTGACTCAGTTAAAACACCTGTAAAACCACAAATTAGTTCAGAGCTGTAATTTGCCATATAACCCGTAGAAATATAAATCATTGCACGTGCAAAATTTCAGCTAGATCAGACAACTGGAAGATGGTCAGGGGCATTACTTATTGCACGCTCCTCGTCTCGTATTTTATATAGTACTCACAGTGTAACACGATCATTCTGGTGAAGTAAACCTTACACTTGTGACACCTTAGTATTGATTCACCTCAAATCGGGACACACTATGACCAGTCTAGCTACTAATAAAGCAATACTAAAGTAATAGTAACACACTTAAATGATGCGTAGCAAGGCATAAAAATAACTAACGGGGTGAGGCCATGGCAGCCAAAACCTTTCAAAATGGCTGGCTATATCTAATGGCCGCTGGCACTTGCCCAAGAACTGTCAGACAGTATTTGGCATCAGGCGTTTGCAATTTTCAGACGGGGTAGAGAGTCTTAAGAATGAGATGAAATCTTTCGGGGAATGTGGATGGGGAAACACAAAACAGCGCTGTTCAGATTGGCAGCAAATACTGAAAGTCTGAAGATGAAGACGTCACCATCCGCTCTCATAAAGCCAGATATTCGCAAAATAATTTTCTTTGCGACTAACAAAAAGAGGTTGATAACTCTTCGAGTGTTGCAGATTGTTCTTCCGGTGGGCGTTAAATGGATCACCCTGTGTTGTTCGCTTTTCGGTGTGAGGGTTGACGAAATGGTCTGGGTAATTTTTTTTATCAGCCGGGCTGCTGCTTCAACATGACAGAAGCACAAATACAGCGTTTTCATTATATATATATATATATATATATATATATATATATATATATATATATATATATATATATATATATATATATTTTATATATATGTATTTTATATATATATATATTTATATATATATATATATATATATATATATGATGAAAATAATGGAAATAGTATTCCGACAAAATAGAGAAATAAAAAGGAACAAACCGTATCATGTGTTAATACGTCACTAAAGTTTCCCTCTCTTTAACAGCGCCAACTCTCCCCCGCTCCTTTTTGAATTTCCAACGCCCTTTTTCCGTTTTTCTGAAATAGAACTGCATCACACTGTGCACGTGAAACATTTTCAAATATTTTGTACTGGTATTTTTTGTTTCTTAATCTCATTCATCCAGAGGAAGTCTCGAAATAAAGACGAAACGTTGATGAACACATAATACAGTTTGTTCCTTTCTCTCTCTCTCTCTCTCTCTCTCTCTCTCTCTCTCTCTCTCTCTCTCTCTCTCTCTCTCTCTCTCTCTCTCTCTCTCTCTCTGTATATATATATGTGTGTGTGTGTGTAAATTATACAATTATTTTATTTTAACAAAGAAAAACTTACCAAGATAAGAAAAGCTCAACACTATTAAGAGGAGCAAACAATATGATTAAATGAAAGATGAGGAATAAAAATTACATATATCTTTATTATGTTACTGGAGCAACAAAGTAAAATAAACAGGAAAATTAAGAAAAAAGGAAACCTCGTTAGGCCATGTCATTTCGAAGCTAAATACTTCTAATCAAAAGCTGAGAAGGGCCAGAATTGCACAAAATGCAAATATAAATAAAAACCAGTTTAATAACATTTAGATATGAAATGAGCATGAAGTAATAGGATAATATGGTAAAAAATAATTACTTATTTTACCTACTTTTAATATTTATTTTTCTACTATATTATCCTTTTCCTTCGTACTAATTTTATATCTTTTGCTCGATGTGCGAAGAACTAAATCACTAGGCCATCGTCAAACGTCGCGGCACGAAAGGAAATTTTAACGTTTGTAAAGCCTATCGTTAATTTAGACGATCTATTGTGATAGAGCGATATATGCATACACACAACCACATATGTGATACACATGGTATGGGGTTCGATTCCTGGAGACACAGTCAAGCTAAATTGAAGAGAGGTAGGGACCTCAAAACATGTATGTCCGTAGATTACTGTTTTAAAAATAATAAAAAGTAAATAAAAATATTATTTTTCTACGATCAAATAAAATGTTCGATTTTCTAAGTAAAACGATCTTCGATGCGAAGAAACTACTTAACCGCATTTATCGTTTTAAAAAAATCAACAAGAAATCAATCTCTCTCTCTCTCTCTCTCTCTATATATATATATATATATATATATATATATATATATATATATATATATATATATATATATATATATATATATATATAATGAAAATTACAATTGAATTTACCAAAAAGATCCAAGATGGTAAAATTAAAGTAAATTATAAATATTAAAGAATTAATATTTATAAACTTATCTCAGCCAGATATAAAAGCTCGATAATACCAAATAGGAAATAGAGCTTATAATATGAGCAAACAGTTAATGAAATATGTTAAAAAACACTTTGAAATGAGTTAAACACATATTTAATTTGAAAAGGAAACACTAGATAAATGGATAGTCCATTTATCTAGTGTTTCCTTTTCAAATTAAATATGTGTTTAACTCATTTCAAAGTGTTTCTAACATATTTCATTAACTGTTTGCTTATATATATATATATATATATATATATATATATATATATATATATATATATATATACTAGTAAGTTATAGAAATATTTATAGCAATTAAGCTACACAGAATATTCCGAATTTCATTCTCGTGAGATGTTGATTGACCTGTTAAATACATTTTCATCGCTTGAGTTATTGCTGAGTCCACTCACGATCGAGTTAGGAATCTGTTTCATAATTGATGGGGGTGATTGGACTTACGGTTTACAATACAATTAAAAAATAATATATAATTATTTGTTTTTATTTAAAAACTTAATTTTTCAAGGCTCATATTAATGATGAGTTGGAGATCCCCCGAAATAGTTTCTCACAACTGTGCCACATTTGGAAGTAAAAAAAGAGATAAAATATAAGAAAAGAAGAGGAAATAAGTTAATCGCCTGAAAAAAGATATTTTTTTCCTTAAGGAACACAAAATGAGGTCCAAATAGGATTCTTAATCAAGGTCTCGCAGTAACGAGAACAAAAAATCGGCTAATATATTTTAGAGTTAATTGTAGGAGCGTAATGAGATTTACTATAGTTTAAGACAGGAATACTTTAGAGACAGTCCTGGGTTTGCGACGCTTAAGGACAAGTTTTAAGTTTAAGAGAGCTTCCAGTTGGACACATGTTATGGCTCAAGCAGGTTGAGCTAAAATAACATCAACTACCGATAAAGAGGCCTTGACAGACTATGTAGATGTTAACTTTAGCCTTTAGAGGGTCGAGGGTGTCACACACGCATCCAGAGTACAACCGATATTTGCAGAATATGTAGCGGTTTGTGTTTTGTTTTCTTTTTCTTTTTTTATTTGTGAACCAATACGCCCTTCCTCCTCGGCAGCCGCCAGTATGAGAGATAACGACACAGCAAAAGGGAAAATGGAGAACACCACTATAGAAACAGCGTTGGGGTCTGGCGTTTGCTGTTGAGCAGAAGAACAGAAGGTGCCTAACAACACGATCATTAAACATCAATAGTGCTTTTTCGTTATTAGAGTGACAATCGAGGTGAAAAATTAATTGTCATAAAAACAAGGGTATCTACATACCTTTTATGTGAATTTCAATAAAAAGAATGTTATTTATTTAATTTTAATGTCGCAATTGGTTAAATACTAGCAGGTTGACCCGACGTTGCCTGGGATTGAATGAGGCTCAATGAATGTTTCACATTCCCATATTTTTATTGACATCGGAATCAGTGAAATCGCCTAATATTAACTTAACAGTAATAGTAACTTAGTTCATAATGCAGTGATGTCTACATTGCACTGTAGAAAACCTAGTGTTGATTTTATAAAATTATTTTTGTTTATAATGGCTTGAATTTTGTTTATAATGGCTTGGATTTTGTTTATAATGGCTTGAATTAAAGTTTAAAATGCAAAAGTTAAGTCTCATACTTCAATTGTGCTCTAAAGAGAAACATTCATTTCAAACGCGCTCCTGTCATATCAAAGAACCTAATGCTGATTTTTTATGTAAAGCCTTTCGGCTTGTGTGTTAAAAAAACTTTTCAAATACACTTGTGATGTTGGGCTGTATAAGCTGTTACTTTAGTCAAAATCGCCTGTTCTTTGTTTGATCGGATTATTTCGATTATTCATTATCGATATTTATCGAAGACAATCTGATACAAAACCTATCTAAGAACATAGCCGGGCACTAAATTGCTTTCGTGTGAGATTTCATAAAAATCGGCCCAGCCGTTTTCGAGTCCATGGAGTACGAACACATATTACGTATATGTCTGTTTGATGATCGTCTAGCGATTAAAATGGACAGTTAATTTATTAATGAACACGAGACACTTTGTTTTTATAAAAACAACTTTGTTTATTTTACGATATTGAATATACACACTTCAACACAATGACGGCGGTAGGGGGTCAGTGGTGGGGTGGTCGCGAACTGTGACAAACTGTCCCTCAGCTGGCCGTCTCTCTGTCTTGCTTTGTTTATCTTTTCTCTTTTATTGAAGTATCTTCGACCTCCTCGGTTTGACCCATAACCGATTTGACGTCATGGATCCAGGTCGTCACCAGCCCGGGGATTTCATTGTTTATTTTCGTTCACCTGGTCTGACCCATAACCGATTTAAGGTAAAGGATCCAGGTCGTCACCAGCCCGGGGATTTCAGCCCGGGGATGACATTGTTTATTTTTGTTCGCCTGGTCTGACCCATAACCGATTTGACGTCAAGGATCCAGGTTGTCACCAGCCCGGGGATTTCAGCCCGGGGATTTCAGTGTTTATTTTCGTTTGCCTGGTCTGACCCATAAACGATTTGACGTCAAGGATCCAGGTCGTCACTATTGTTTATTTTCGTTCGCCATTCTCCATAACACAAACAGATAAAGTTCTTTTTAAATAATAGAGGAGATTACTGCATGTACTTACAATTTCATGATTCAGTGATATCCGCCATTTATTGTAACACGAAAGACTGCGGTTATTTCACCTCACTTCATGCTGTTTATTTATGTATAATGTGAAATTTACTTCGAAACAATTTTCATTAATTATTTTTTTTATTTTTACTCGCGTTCATCCTTAACAAGACATAACTCCACTTGGACGTACGGGGCTACTATTTGCGACTAGACGTTGGTTTACGTTGCATTTAAACTTCTGCATATCAGTACAGCCAGGGAAAAAGGGAATAGGAAGGGAATTCCAAAGTTTAGGTGTTCAATGGAAGAAACTATTAGATTAGAAAACTTTTTGGTATTTAGGGCCCTCAACGGTGAAGGAGTAAGATTTTGTTGCCAGGCGTGTTTATCTGTGATATGTACGTCGAGTGAGTACAAGTGCAACAGAGCTTTTCGTAATATTGTAGTAAAATGTTACTATTTTCGACATGGCAGTTACGTAGATAACATTAGTATTTAAGGAAATTCAATGTTTAGACTTTCGATTTTTGCTCTAATCACGAAGAAGCATCAAATGTTTTTGTAGTCTATAGATCCGTTAAAACTTAATTTAACACCAACCTCCTTCGCTTCTAACTCATACAAGATGTAGCCTAGTGGGGGATGCCCTTTTTTTTCCCCTGCAACTTCTTTTTCACAGAAGAGACATTGCGAGTCTGTCTCTGTTTTGTCGTTATTTTCATAGCAAGTGCTCGTCTGAGCTCCAATCTATGCCCCCATCGCTAAACTTTCACGAAAAACACTCGTCTAGCCAAAACCACTATCAATAATTCCCCCACTCTTTATCTGTGTTTAAACCTAAACGTAGATTCCATGAATAAAGTTTCTTTCTTAGAACTGCACGCCTGTGGAACTCTCTTCCGTGTGCCTGCTTTCCAGCTGACTACAATTTGATTATCTTAAAGTCCAACGTAAAAAACTCCTCGATGAACCGCCCCCTAAGTAATTCAATTCACAAATTTATACTACTTACGATTACTACGCTATAATCCCACAGACCACTGTACACCCATTAACCCTTATCCTCGAGTGGCCTCCAGGCCTTGATAAGTGGTGACTCCTATGTAAAAAAAATGTAACCCATAGTGTTCTATGACTTTTTCAGAAGCACTTCGTATGTAGGGTACCAATTGGGGAAGGTCATATGTTCACAATGACACCTTTCCCCCACACCCTGGCGGGAACCCTGTCAGTGACAACTTCGGTCCCTGTTTTGGATTGGACTTGTTAGTCAGTTTTTGAACAGATGGATTATTATGTCTGTAACAAATTGTTTCCTGTTTGTTGTGTTTCGTTTGGTTTTTGATGTAAAATCTGCATTCCCCTGGTAACGAAGGACAGTTTACCCTACATTACATCAAGCACTTTTGTTTATGAATTTGATTGCCAGAGCGCTGCTGGCTATGTGGGTAGAACCTCCTTATTTTTTCAGATACACATCAGCCAACATATACCGGTAGAATTAAGACTAGACAAACCACATCGTTTTCGCCCTTCTTCTGCCTTGGAATCTACCATTGGCCAACATCTAATTGAAAATCTAGCTTACGTTAATCCCTATAAAATGGACTATTTCAGAATATTGCACTGTGCTGACCCTCAAAATCATTTAAAGATTTTGTGAGTCAGTCTCAAATTTTCTTCACGCAAGCCTGTTTCAACAGAAATAATTTGTTAAATCATTAGACTTGTTTGGAGACATATTTTAATTGTTCTCATACCTACTTTATCTCAATAGTACATATATATATATATATATATATATATATATATATATATATATATATATATACGTTTTATTTTTTATTACCGTATATTTCCGTTAAGTTACATTATTGTTTCAGCTACCCGGCCGGTTTTTTTTTTTTTGGCCGTCTGTAGCTTCCTCAGACTTTTACAAAAATGTTCGTTTTTCCGCTCTTCTCGCACCCTCCCCTGACATCATTCACTCTTTCATCCCACCATAACGAACATTTCTGTAAAAGTCTGAGGAAGCTACAGACGGCCAAAAAAACGGCCGGGTAGCTGAAACAATAATGTAACTTAACAGAAAGATACGGTAATAAAAAATAAAACGCACATTTGCTCTACAACAGTATTGAGTACTTTATTCAGTTTTTATTAATTACCATTTCTACTATATATATATATATATATATATATATACACACACACACACACACACACACACATATATATATATATATATATATATATATATATATATATATATATATATATATATTTCACACAAATTCCCATTTGTCTTCTTTTCTTTTGTTTTTACTAGTATATCCCGAATATTTGCTCTTGCGTGACAATTTAATTCTTTTTTCCATCGTTTGTTAGACCAACAATTAACTCCTCATAAGTTTGTTGGCGAAAGGGGCCCATATGTTTTTTTCGTGTATTATCTTTTAAGATAATGCTGTATCGTTTTTGTACCGTTATAATGTTATAAAAAAAGGGTTTATTTGCATTTCGATGAATATAAATCCTTAAAATATTATCAATGGGAAGATATATTCGTCCTGCGTTTTGATCAATTCTATCTCTTCTATCTATCTATCTATCTATCTATATATATATATATATATATATATATATATATAATGAACTCATTTTTCCCCTCTGATTTTTACCTTAATAGACATTTCATGCAAATGTAATATGCACAAACTGCAATACAATCTCTGAGGTGTGTTATAGGCCTATTACCTCTCCACTTCCTCGATAATCGTAGATTCCTATATTTTTTCTGTTGAGAGTTCACGGCCAAAATAGGTTAATATCAATGGAAATGGTAAAATATTTTCTCTCTAATAAATTCCTCCTTTTCTCGCAACCACTTAACACCGTTGCGAGATCGTTCACAAGGAACACCGGTTTGAGTTTTCTTTACTTTGTAGTTGCTTAAAAAACTGGAATTAACCAAATCGAAGGGTTATTTATGCCATTTTTTTCTTTTTTGCTTTTCGCTGTGTTTTTTTTTTTGTTTTTTGTTTTTTTGTTGTTTTTGGTTTTCCGAACACGTTTTTCCATGATTTTTTAGTTTTTTTTTTCCGATTTCTTTTTTAAACAAGTTTTACGTTTGTTCACTTTTATTTTGGTTTTGCCGATTTTTTTTAAATGAAGTTTAACATCGTTTTTTTTTTAAATATTAATACCAGGTTATTACTTCGGTTATTCTTCACTTTACCCCCCCCCTTACACACACAACTCCAAACAATCGGGCTACGCCGGGTACCACCGCTAGTTTTATATAAAACTGTAATAGCCCTGTTTATGGGGTTACAAAGAAAAACAGAACACAAGATTAGCAAAATGCATTAATAAGACTATACAAAAGTGAGCGTTGTTTCTTTAGTACACGAACAGCCATTGGTTGGTCTACGTGATATCGATTTCCGCCTTACAGCTTTGTATTCCGGTATTTATTGTGTATCGATCAGTTCACTCGTAGGTAACACGGGTAGTTTCGCAAAAAAAAAAAAAAACTAGATTAAACACTGATGCTAAACATCGTACGTTTACACAAGTGTTGAGACGATTAACGGAATCGGAATCAAAAATCGGAAAAAATCGAAACTTTTTGAGGTATCGATATTGGTATCGGAAAAAATGCTTATTTCTGATGCCAAAAACGACTCTTTTTACTGTTTTCGTTTTTTTTTTTTTCATATTTAATTGCTGGTATCAATTATGAAATTAAAAATCTTTATTGAATTTTAAATACAACTACCACTAGAAATTATAGATCAATTCCTATAAATGTTTGTTTACCTGTGCGCCGAACTAGATGCATATGTAACAAGGAGCAGAGGCGTATATGATAGTATATGCAAATCTTGAGCTGTGGGCGAAATGACGTCACGGTAGTGAAAAAGGAAAAGACTATAAAAAGAAGAGAGAAGTCAGAGATCAGAGAGAAGGAGCCCGATCACGTTTTATTCGTGAAAGTACTTGGAAATAAATGTTGTTGTTACAAAAAAAAAGGAGTCGAGTTATTACTTGTCCTATGTTCCTTGCGACGTAACCTGCTACAACGTGTTGGGTCTAAGTGTGTAAACGTGTTAACGTCACAAATATATTGCATGGATTTTTACGGTAACCAAACTGTGGATATGAAAGTGAGACTAAGCTTAGCTCTCGACGTAAAAGAGTTCGGTTGTGTTTGGCTTGCAGGGCAGTAATTGATCCGAAGGAAGAAACACCGCCATTATAGTGAGTCAGTCTTATGGGAAATGCGATCGCGTAACTGCTAGGATCGGTGAGAGGTGAACTTGGCCGTATGCAAATTGGTTGGCGTTCGGTGGCATAAAGGTGACGGCGGGAGACCACATGGCACATGGTGTATAGCGAACTACAAGGCGGTGTTGTTATTGAGTGCGAAAATCAGTGGAGTTTTGAGGGGATTGTTTTGTAACCAACTAACGGACTTGTGAGGAGTGGATTTTTCTTCTTCCGTACTTTGAGGTGTTCTTGTCTTCATCGGAAACTGTATCCTTACCGAGACGTTTCGTATCTAACATAAAGTGATTCCATCGTATCAATGTGTTGTAACTAAATTGTTTTGAGCAACCTGTCTTGGAGCTGAGGTGTCTCTCTCTTATAGAAGTAGGCGGTACCGGGCCAATCCGCTCCCTTCCTATTGTTTTTTTCCTGATTTTACGTATAGCAACATTAAAAAAACAACTATAGTTAAATATTTAAAGATTTAAAACGAATCGTAATCGGAATCGGTAATTGCATCAAAATCGGGAAATATTTAGAATCGTCCCATAATTAATTTGTACATTTTAATTACATTTTCAAAACAGAATGGTTGTTAATTTACGTACGAACGAAGTTACAGGTATATTATTATACAGATTAGGCCCCAGTAGTAGTCATACCATATAGTATTGTCAGCAAATAGGTTTTCATAAAAAAAGCAAACAAAAAACGATGTGATGTGGGAATATTAAGTAAGACGACCGCCCCTCTCCCCCGCCCCCGGTGTGTTTTCGGTATTATGGTGAATGAGAACTCTAGCTAGGATTAGCATAGACAAGCAAAGATACAGTGGCGAGGATTACCATAGACCCCATCTTCCCATTTTTGAGTGGCCTTGTGCCTACATTTTTTGTTTTGTTAATTTTACGAAATAAAAAATAACTCAAATATGTGAAATTAAGATATCTTGAGATTGGTTAATGGTTAGATGGATGAACATTTAGAAATATCAAGTGTTTTAAGCAAACCTTACACCCATGGATGTAAAAGGCTAAGCTCACTTAATGGATGTAAAAGGTTAACCTACTTTGATGGATGTAAAAAAGTAAGCCCCCTTGATGGATGTCAAAGGGTAAGCTACCTTTCTTAGGGGTATAATCAACGGCAAACTATTATACTGTCACGGAAAAGGGTGTGGGTCAATTTATTATCAAGCCTAGATTAAAGATTTGTCCCTGTATGTCTTTATTCTTTGAATGGAGAATAAAAAATGGTAAAACAAGATGGAAACATAAAGTGGAATTGATGCGAATGCTTTGAAGGCGCGGAAAATGCATCACAACAAAAAGAATGAAGAATTACATGCTTTCTTTTATCTGAAAATCGATATTCGTTTTTTTTTTGGGGGGGGGGGCAAAAAGAGAATTTATGTAAAAGCGACTAGAAATAAATCTCTACCCAAATTAGAATGAATAACCTTTGTTTTTATTGTTTTTGTTTTTTACTTCTGTGTCAATTATTGTTTATTTATTGCTAACAATATAGTTATAACAAAATAAAATAAAATAAAAAAGCCAAGTCAGATAATCACCGGAAATATGTTAAAGTCGTTGATTTAGGAGCACTATCTGTGGTGATACATTTTCAACTCGGTTTGATGAGGTCCGCAATTGAATCAGAGTCTGTTGTTTAAAATTCAAATAGGTTGTTTGACTTCGACTCCAGAGGTCATATTCTTCTCTCTATATGTATATCCCCCCATCCATCTGTTCATTATTATTTTCTCTCTTTACTATTTCTTTTTTCTGTCTCTCCTCACACATTATCACTTTACTCCCGTAATACTATAGGTTTATTAATAAAAAGATCCACCGGACCTATTAAAAAACTTTTTTACCGGGCCCATTTTACAACAAAGAAAAAAATGCGGGATCAGATTCCCGCATTTTGCTAATCCCTACCCTCTGATGAGAAGGAATTAAGGACTATCCACGTATCTAGTGTTTCTTTTTCAGATAAAATATGTTTTTAACTCATTTCAAAGTGTTTTTTTAACAGGTTTTATTAACTGTGTGCTCGTTTTATAAACTCTATTTTCTATTTGGTTTTATCGAGCTTTTACATATGGCTGAGATAACTTTATAAATATTAATTCTTTAATATTTATAATATACTTTAATTTTACCATCTTGGATCATTTTGGTAAATTTAATTGTAATTTTTATTTTATGTATATACTAGCAGGGGTGCCCGGCGTTGCTCGGGTGTTTGGGGGTGTATGCTGTGCAAAAAAAGCAAAAAAACAAAAAAAATTGTTAATTTTTTAAAACTTTGACCTCTATTATGACCCCTTAAAATTTATTGTTTCGGGCTCAAATCACTTTATTAAGTTAGATCCAGGTTCAAGGAACCTAAATCTAAAATTTCAAGTGTCTAGACCCAAAATTGTCGGAGGAGTTTGGTAGAGTTCTTAAAGGTCAAATCGTTGAAATTTGACCCCTTAACAGCCAAATTTCTGGCTGACACCCGTCACATCGATTTTTCCAAATCTCAGTACCCGGTATTTCAAATTTCGAGTCTATAGACTAAAAATTGACAGAGTTATTGCGTAGGGAAATGTACACAGACAGACAGACACACAGACAGACAGACACGTTCACTTTTATATATATATATATATATATATATATATATACAGAGAGAGAGAGAGAGAGAGAGAGAGAGAGAGACAAGAGATAGAGATAAATCCGGTGCCTGATGGAAAAGTATAAGTGGTTTTGTCGACAATGAACTTCATTTTCTATTTTCTATTCTGTGTACGTTTACGAAAAAGTTTTCTGCGTCGTAGCTGTTTGACATTTATACAGAACAAATACACGTTAAGCACTTGCGTTTACAGCATAATAAATGTCATCGCCTAAAATAAAAACGGACATTAAAATATTATTGTCCAAACATTTTTAGCTTTACAAAACAAAACAACAGAACAAAACGTGTTTGTGTGTAAAACTAATATATGAATAGCATCGCTGCTGAAACCAAGGTTCGAACTCAAAACAATGAAATTAACGACATACCATATCTATCTATATTCCTATATATTTTTTCGTGTATTTTTAACTAAAAATGTTGAAGACCTATAAAGACGGAAGCTGCTATTATTATTTAATAAAAAACTTTTTTCTATTAGTATTTATTTGCTTCTCCACGTTTCATCCACTCTAGGAATCTTGTCCTAGAGTCCTAGAGTGGATGAAACGCGGAATATTCAGTGTAGCTTAATCGCCATATATATTTTATAACTTATTATATATATATATATATATATATATATATATATATATATATATATATATATATATATATCTGTATATATATATATATATCTGTATATATATATATATCTGTATATATATATATATATCTGTATATGTATATATATCTGTATATATATATCTGTATATATATATATATATATATATATATATATATATTTATATACTAGCAAGGAGACTCGACATTGTCCGAGATTGAACAAGGATCAACAATTGTTCCATCATCTCTTTCTGTCATCGAAATCGGTGAAATCGCCCATTTTTAATCAAATCCATTGATTGTCTGCTCTAGTTAGAGACACTCCTGCAATGCACAGGGAGGAAGCTTCAAATCCCTGTCCGCAGTAGCTTAGTAAATAATACATTGTAGTCAACATTGCACTGCAGAGAATCTACTGTCGATGGTATTAAATTATCTGTAACTAATGACTATACTTAAAGTTTAAAATGCAAAATTCAAGTATCATGGCTCAATTGTGTTCTTATCAAAAACCAAACTATTTATGAAATTGTTTTTACTTGATAACTTGAATTAAAAGTTAAAAGTAAAAAAGTCACGTATCATGATTCAATTGTGCTCTAAAAACATTTATTTTTTACACGCCCCTGTCTTGTAAAAGAATCTACAGTGGATTGTATAGGTTGTGTCTTTCTGCTGGTTCAGTAATGCAACTTCTTAAATGCGCTTATGGTATTAGGTTTTTTTTTTTTTTTTTTTTTTTACATTTTCACCCCAAACAAGGCACATTGCCACTTTAATGTAGGGGGCTACTATCAAGGGAAACATCTACTGGGGTACTATGTAGGGATTAGGGCAGCGAGATGTTGGTTCACGTTGCACTTGAACTTATGCATGTCAGTACAGTTGGGGAAGCAGTGACCTGGAATGGAATTCCAAAGTCTAGCAGTTCTGGGGAAAAAACTACTGGAGTAGAAGGATCTTTTACATCTAGGGATCTCTACAGTGTGGGGGTGGGATTGTGTAGCTTGTCGGGTCTGTCGAGGGTGTTCACGTCGTGGGGGCACAAGTGCTTGCAGTTCTTCAGAGCATTCACCATTATAATACTTGTAGAACAGGCAGAGGGATGCAACGTTTCGACGATGGGACAGAGGCTGAAGTTTTGATGCCAGTTTAGGGCCTATCAGATTTGCGACTCTCTTTTGAACCCTGTCAAGGAGCGAGAGACTAGTAGCCGATGCACCGGCCCAAATATGACAGGTTTGCATAAAAGTATTAACTTTGTTCAAAATCGAACCTCATTTTGGATTATCGATGTTGGATAATTACTGGACGAATTCCAATAAAAAAAACGATGTCAAAACAATCCCAAACTCATCAAATAACATCATGTGACATTTAAAGAAATCGGCCCAACCATTTTCGAATCGAACTCACTCACACACATGCATAACTTTTTTTTCTATAATAGTCTCTCTCTCTCTCTCTCGAGTGGCGTCTGGGCCTTGATAAGTGGTCATTTCTAGGTGATATATATATATATATAGAAAATTAAAACTATAAGTTGAACTTTACAATCAAAAATTATTGTTCGGCTGAATACTCCAAAAAACAAAGTCCTTATTCCGCGGAGTTTCAAAGAATGCTATTCTTATTCTTCTTCTCATCAGAGAACATAAAGAAATCAACAAATTATATTTATAGCAATGCTAGAATTTACTAGTTAAGGCATTAAGTGAAACCGCAATTTATTGTAGTTACAAATTGCCAAATAAAAAAAGGAAACAATATTGGATATGTAAAAAACTAATATAAAAAAAACGCGCATAATATGTCAGCTTGAATGAAACTCCCCTCGTGTTGATCCAAAATGCAAAATAGTTCTTTAGATAGAATGTATTCCAAAATAAGTCCAGCGTGACGATGCATATAATCAGATTGGAAAGTTTTCAAAACAGCTGAAATAATGAAAATTGTTTTTTCCGGGCAGTGCAGTAGTCCAAAGAGAAGTCTGTCCCTCGTCAAATGGGACCTAATAGTAAAAAGGGAGAAATCCAATATGAGAACCTTCATTTTCGGCTTAATTAGAATATATATATTATATTCTATTTTTCAATAAATATTCATTCTTTACACATTCAGACACTAGTGTTTTATGCTTACGCAATTATCAAGGCAGGGAGAGAAAATTATTGCTGATCGCGGGATCCGGTGAATCTGGTCACGGTCGGTGACGGTAGCTTAGTGGTTAACGACACGGACTAACAACATGAGAGTGCTAAGATCGAGTCCAATTCGTGCCACAAAAACAAGTTCACTTAGGAATATTGTAAAAATCTACGTGGTCACTCTCGTACGCATTTGATGTCTTTCTAGAAAGAATTCTAACTAGAAAGATATCAGGAAAATGAATACCAACAATGATGTTCAGCAGCAACAACATAACACCAACAACTACAACAACAACAACAACAGCACAACTACAACAACAGAAACAGCAACAGGAACAACAACAACAAAAACAGCAACAGCAACAGCAACAACAACAGCATAACACCAACAGCAATACCACAACTACAACAGAAACAACAGAAACAACAACAGCAGCCATAACAAAAACAGCAACAACAACAAAACAATAACAGCAATAACAACAACAACGGCAACAACAACAGTAACAACAGCAACAACAACAACAACAACAGCAGTAACAACAACAACAACAACAGCAACAACAACAACAAAACCACCAAAAACAACAGCAATAATATCAGCACCACCAACAACAATGACAACAGCAACAACAAAAACAGCAACAACAACAACAACAACAACAATAACAGCAACAGCAACAGCAACAAAAAAACAACAGCAACAACAACAAAACAACAACAACAAAACAACAACAGCAACACACAACAACAACACACAACAACAACACACAACAACAACAATAAAACAAAAACAGCAACATCAACAAAACAACAACAGCAACAACAACAAAACAACCACAGCAACAACAACAGCAACAACAACAACAGCAACAACAAAACAACAACAACAAAACAACAACAAAACAAAAACAGCAACATCAACAAAACAACAACAAAACAATAACAACAACACCAATAATAATGCAATGTACCTGGTAAAGTATACTGTGACTATTGAGATGATCACGGTACACCAATTATGTAATCACGGCACCAACAAAATATCCAACTATCCCTAACTGCAACAAATAATGTAGCTCACACGCTCGGTCGCTTCCACTCTTGTTTGTCCAGGACTGATACCTCTTTTCAAGTCAGCAGAAAAGAAAATTTAACAATTAACTTCTCAATCATTTCAATTATAATCAAAATTAATGTTTATTGTATTATTAATCTTTGATGTTAGCACTTAATTGACTTTTTATATGTTCAAAAACGTTGTTTTACATCCAGGCATACATGGAAACACAAAATTAAAGAAGGACTGACAACAAAATTATATTCACGCACAAAGCTGTAAAAATCTTTCAAATCACCAATTCTTTTGTGCGATAAAATGTTCACCCTAGAAAAGACGACACGATTCCATTTTCGTTAGATGAAAAGCGATTTTCTTGTTTTTTGTTTTGTTTTGTTTTTTTTATTGTTTTTTTTTTTGTTTTTTGTTTTTTCAGACCACCTGCTAGTTGGCCAGTTGTGTACAAATCCCAAGAGCACTAGGGGCTATCTATCATGTCTGAAAGTGATGCAATGTTCAATAAATGAGATCGGAGATGCGCCACTGTACAACATGCTCTCTACCAATCCAAGTTATGCCAACCTGTAAATGCATCGCTGGATTGCCACAAATAACAGGGGCGTGCCCAGAATTATGAAAACAAAGTTCCCGGGCACAGTTACGGTCTTTGGTGTGGTTTTAAGTGAGGGCCACATCAGTCCACCTCACATCCTGGAAGTTGATTTGAAAGTCAACACCAATATGTATCTGGATGAGCAGAAGTATGTGGTGATCCCTTAGTGTGATAAGGTGACCGCTGGTAAACGTGACTTCAGAAGGAGTGCTACGACTTTGTACTAACTGGCCTCCTACTTCCTCGACCTGGAACCGCTGAGCTACTTCGTTTTGTCATACGTTGAGAACATCACCAACATGACCTCCCACAACACCAAAGCCAGCCTGATCGCAGTCATCCGCCGACCTCCCGCCGGTGCTTGTGGAAAGGATTTGCTCCCAGTTCCGGACCAGTTACGAGGCGGTGACTGAGGCTGAAGGCGGCTTCATTGAATATATGTCACCTCTACTACATAATGAAGTTACCTGAATTGAGTTTTTCAATAAGTTTTAAAATAAAGCTGTAGTGTTTTTGTTTTTTTTTTAGGACGACAATTTTATCTTTCCACTCTGTTCTTCATATTACACGTCAGTGGAGATTCTTACCTAGACAATCACTAGCCTTTTAGCTGTCGGACTGAATCAAATTTTCTGGGTAGCCCTTGCAGGTCAACCCTCCCAAGCCTTGCCATCTTGCTTTCTTATGGAGCTAGTTTATCACTTGTTGCCGAGACGTCCTACCCTGGAAATGCTGACGGGGCTACTCAGACTTATTTTTTGCAGGGTTGGAGTGCTCCTCCTTTAGGGGCGCTAGCTTACTCGTTCTACCTTCCGAGTTTGTGTTACATCCCTTACGCGGTGGGAGAGAGTTAAACACCGTGTGCACTCATTTAAAATAAAGAAAGGATGAGCGAATAAATAGAAATGAGAATTTAATTTTAAAAAAATATGATTATTTATTCTGTTTTTGTTTCTTTTGTTTTGTTTTGTTTTTTAATTTATGGTCTGTCATGTGTGTGTGGTTTGAGTTATTGATCATCTTGCGTAGAATATGACGGTAAGGCCGGTCGCGATGAGAATTGCTGCCGGATCTGGTTGCCTGTCATGTTTGATTAAAGACAGGCCTTTTTGGAGCGTATTCATCTTCTTATAAAACAAGTGACAAACAGACATGTCTGCCTTCAACAATATTAAAACGTCCATGTTTCATTCGTTTCTTCCTTGTTTGTACTTCGTAAATTTATTTTCGATTATTGACAGTTCCAAATCTCTTTAGATTTGCTTTTAGTAAAACGAGATCTGTTCTGTGTTTTTCATTGCGCAAACTGAAGACTTTTATTTTAAAAATAAAAAATGGCTGCGGCTACGTTAGATTAGCATATACGAAGTTCGTGCCGTATTTGAGAACATGTTTGATTATTTTTGCTGAAGCAACTATTATCAGGGCCGACAACTTGATATGAAAACTGCGTGTGTATGAAAAGCAAGATGGCTTACATCAAAAACAATTTGCTCCAGTTTTAGACAACAAAGAAAACGGTTTCCCTTTACAACGTAACAACACTCGAGCCTAACGCTCTTTCCCATCCTCGTCTGTACTACAGTTTAGTTATAAATAACAGGAAGCGCATCGAGGATCAGCTCCCGGTTTGATCAAATATGTCTGATTTCATCTGTTTATTCCTATGTCTTGATCGGGTAGCGTTTCCACGTTTTATCTTCAAACTTCTGGTCGGTATTTATACAATTTTGGGGGGGATATATACAATATTGGTCACAGTTTTATTTTCATGTACCATGGCATCTGAATTTCGTAATAGGTAAAGGTGATTCGGATCTTAGGTTCAAATTGAAATACTCGTTCTCCGCACTGTTGATTCCCGGAAAGGATAAAACACCTGTGTATGTGGATAAATATGAAAAACATATCATATAATTGTTTATAGTCATCTTAAAAGAATGGGCTCTTTAAAAGAATTAAAAATAGGTTCCCAATTAATGCGTAATGCGAAGTTCCGACCTGTTGCATTGTTAAACGCCTGGTAAAATATGCTCGATTTAATGACATAAAATATATATATATATATAAATATATATAATTAGCTATATTTAAAAAATAAAGGATTCCACCAGAGTGCTCTATTATTAGAAGAACCCGGAAAATAAGAGCGTATTATTTATTTACAGGAAGTTTTTATTTATAGAAAGTTTATATGACATATGTTATCGGTACCGTCGGTTTAAAATCTGATAATTAGGGACAGTTTTAGATACTCATATCAAGCTCTCTGCAGCCGATACTCATCTCTGAAACGGACCCTAATTATCAGGTTTGAAACCGACGGTACCGATGACTTATCTCATCTAAACTTTATGTAAATTTAAACATACATACACACGCACACACACACATATATATATATATATATATATATATATATATATATAGTCATCCACATACAGTACTGTTTCGCTGTTTCACAGCTCATCAGTGCGGCTAGACAGGCAACTACCTCAAGCCAGGATTGAAACCCGACCGTTTATACGGCAGTCAAGGCTTCTAACCATTACGCTATTGGCGGCTGCTTGAACGAGTAGTGAGTTTAACGATGTTTTGATATCGTCCGAAATACCTCCGCTCGATTTGTTTACACAAAGAGCGTCGCTTATATGCTAATGGTAATTCGTTTTTCACTTCTCAATATGCTCAACTCAAGGTGAGGAGCATTATAGTCATCCACATACAGTACTGTTTCGCTGTTTCACAGCTCATCAGTACGGCTAGACAGGCAACTACCTCAAGCCAGGATTGAAACCCGACCGTTTATACGGCAGTCAAGGCTTCTAACCATTACGCTATTGGCGGCTGCTTGAACGAGTAGTGAGTTTAACGATGTTTTGATATCGTCCGAAATACCTCCGCTCGATTTGTTTACACAAAGAGCGTCGCTTATATGCTAATGGTAATTCGTTTTTCACTTCTCAATATGCTCAACTCAAGGTGAGGAGCATTATAGTCATCCACATACAGTACTGTTTCGCTGTTTCACAGCTCATCAGTGCGGCTAGACAGGCAACTACCTCAAGCCAGGATTGAAACCCGACCGTTTATACGGCAGTCCAGGCTTCTAACCATTACGCTATTGGCGGCTGCTTGAACGAGTAGTGAGTTTAACGATGTTTTGATATCGTCCGAAATACCTCCGCTCGATTTGTTTACACAAATATATATATATAAAACAAGAGCTAAGGAAAGAGGGAGAGGGAATGAAAAAGAAAAAAACTAAAATTATTTATAAGTTCATAAACGTTTCATCTTTAATTCACGACTTCCTCGGGATGAATGATGTGAAGAAATAAAATACAAGTATTATGTTAGAAAATGTATTTCTTATGTTTGTTAGTTGAAATTGAGGTATTTGTTATTTTGTCGGATGAAAAAATAGTCGTTTGCATTCAAATTATAAATAGCGTTTACGTCACAGGATGTTTGAATTTTTTTAACGACATATAGCTCTTAGAATTCACAAAATGCACATTGCTAAAAATGGCAACAAAATTAAGAAAACATTTGAATGATAAAAATTGCACATATTTTAGACAAAGTTTCGTAGACCAGACTATAAGCAATGTAGTTATGGGTTTAATCTACCAAAATTAAACTATTCTGGGAACTTCTAGAAATGTACGTCAATGGATAAATTTTATGTACGCAAAATTTATTAATATTATATATTTATATTTATATATATATATATATGTGTGTGTGTGTGTGTGTGTGTGTGTGTGTGTGCCAATTAAAATTGCTCTTTGTCGAAATACAGTTGCTTATAGAGTGACTTTGATTAAAGATGTGGCGTTCCAATGAAGCTACTATCGCAATTATATAAACAGCCAAAATAACTCATGTATATATAATATATATATAAAACAAATATATATATATATATATGTGTGTGTGTGTGTGTGTGTGTGTGTGTGTGTGTGGAGGGGGTGTTTGTGGTTTATAATTTAGGAATTTTAAATTTAAGATTTGAAACGGTAAAATTTCAAATTTTATTTTTCGATTTTCCGTATAATCTTTTTCATATTAAATCGAAAATATTGATGAAATTTTCATAGTTATCACGAGCGCTTTCGATTCGACTGCGAATCATCTTCAGGTGTTGATGAGTTGAAAGTGAGTAGGAGCGAAAATGTAAAGTATAAAAGTGAAAAGTAAAATATACAATAAATTGTATCGAATGAAAGAAAGTTTAAAAGCGCTACGAGACTTTTCGACTTTCAATTTCGCTCCTACTCAATTTCACTTTATAAACGCTGGGAAAGGATTCGCAGTCGAATCGAAAGCGCTCGTGATAACTTTGGAAGTTTCATTAATACTTTCGATTCTGATATGAATAAGATTATACGGAAAATCGAAAAAATAAAAAAAATCATGAAGCAAAGTATCTCTTCGTTGTATTTAATAATGTGTGTTTCAATGAAAAATATACTGCCTATATATATATATATATATATATATATATATATATATATTAGCAAACAATTAAGAAAATATGTTAAAAACACTTTGAAATGAGTTAAAAACATATTTAATATTAAAAGGAAACACTAGATAAGTGGATAGTCCTTAATCCGCGGAGTTTCGAAGAAATACTTTCCTTCTCATCAGAGGGTAGGAATTAGCAAAATGCGGGATCGGATTTTGCATGCAGAAGTATTTGATGAAACAACAAGTAAGTCAAAGATCTTACTTGAAAACAAAAATAGTGAAGCAGAGGGAATATGGTGAAGGAAAAGGTGATTACACGCGAATGGATAGTCTGGTGAAAGATAAAAAAATCCAGTGACGGTAAAATCCAAATGTAAAACTTCAAGAAAATTAAAAGAATTTCCATTTGTTTGTACAAAATCCAAGGAAATCCCGTAATTGGAAGAAGATGGTCCATAATAATCCAAAGGCAGAAATCCATGGAATAATTTACAAAAATGTGTACAAGGAGAAAGGGAAAAAATTCCAATAATATTAATAAAAGAAAAATAAGATATGCTTTTTTATTTTATATATATATATATATATATATATATATATATATATATATATATATATACTAGAAAGTTAGTTTCTAAAGAGATCCTATTTTTATTTTACCATCACGTTTCATTATTAGCCAGACAAGCAAAATACACAGTTATATATCAGAAGGAAAAGATATAATCGTGTTAAAAAAAGGTGGAGTAGCGACCTGATACAATACATGGGTCCCACATAGCAGCGGATAGCTCGTGACAGAAATAGATGGATAAAGTCCAGGGAGGGGTTCCTCATTCAGTGATAAAACCCTTATTGATTGAGTTGGTTGATTGAATATTGAACAAGTTAGTTATAAATAGATTTTTAAAACATAGAATACATTTAAGAAAAGACCAAAGAACGCAATAAAAACGGAGCGAACAGAAAAAAAAGTAGAAATAAAATTTTAAAAAGGACAGAAAAACAGAAAAAAGTGGCAATAAAATTTTAAAAAGGACAGAAAAACAGAAAAAAGTGGCAATAATTTTTTAAAAAGGACAGAAAAACAGAACAAAGTGCCAATAAAAATTTTTAAAAGGACAAAAAACAGAAAAAAGTGGCAATAAATTTTTAAAAAAGGAACGAAAAACAGAAAAAAGTGGCACTAATTTTTTTTAAAAAGGTAGAAAAACAGAAAAAAGTGGCAATAAATTTTTTAAAAAAGGCAGAAAAACAGAAAAAAGTGGCAATAAAATTTTTAAAAAAGGCAGAAAAACAGAAAAAGTGGCAATAAATTTTTAAAAAAGGAACGAAAAACAGAAAAAAGTGGCAATAAATTTTTAAAAAAGGCAGAAAAACAGAAAAAGTGGCAATAAATTTTTAAAAAAGGCAGAAAAACAGAAAAAGTGGCAATAAATTTTTAAAAAAGGCAGAAAAACAGAAAAAAGTGGCAATAAATTTTTAAAAAAGGCAGAAAAACAGAAAAAGTGGCAATTAAATTTTTAAAAAAGGCAGAAAAACAGAAAAAAGTGGCAATAAAATTTTTTAAAAAAGCCAGAAAAACAGAAAAAGTGGCAATAAAATTTTAAAAAGGACAGAAAAACAGAAAAAAGTGGCAATAAAATTTTTTAAAAGGACAGAAAAACAGAACAAAGTGCCAATAATTTTTTTAAAAGGACAGAAAAACAGAAAAAGTGGCAATAAATTTTTTAAAAAAGGAACGAAAAACAGAAAAAAGTGGCAATAAATTTTCAAAAAAGGATAGAAAAACAGAAAAAAGTGGCAATAAAAATTTTTAAAAAGGCAGAAAAACAGAAAAAAGTGGCAATAAATTTTTTAAAAAGGCAGAAAAACAGAAAAAAGTGGCAATAAAAATTTTAAAAAAGGCCGACAAACAGGAAACATTAGCAATAAAATTTTAAAAAAGAACAGAAAAACAGAAAAAAGTGCCAATAAAATTTTTAAAAAGGACAGAAAAACAGAACAAAGTGCCAATAAAATTTTAAAAAGGACAGAAAAACAAAACAAAGTGCCAATAAATTTTTTAAAAAAGGAACGAAAAACAGAAAAAATTGGCAATAAAATTTCAAAGGTTAGAAAAACAGAAAAAAGTGGCAATAATTTTTTTTAAAAGGACAGAAAAACAGAACAAAGTGCCAATAATTTTTTTAAAAAGACAGAAAAACAGAAAAAAGTGGCAAAAAATTTTTTAAAAAGGACAGAAAAGTGGCAATAAAATTTTTAAAAAGGACAGAAAAACAGAAAAATGTTGCAATTAAATTTTTAAAAGGACAGAAAAACAGAAAAAAGTGGCAATAAAATTTTAAAAGGGACAGAAAAACAGAAAAAGTGTCAATTAAATTTTTAAAAAGGACAGAAAAAGTGCCAATAAAATTTTTAAAAAGGACAGACAAACAGAAAAAAGTGACAATAAAATTTTTAAAAGGACAGAAAAACAGAAAAAGTGGCAATTAAATTTTAAAAAAGGACAGAAAAACAGAAAAAAGTGGCAATAAAATGTTTAAAAAGGACAGAAAAACAGAAAAAAATGGCAATAAATTTTTTCAAAAAGACAAAAAACAGAAAAAAGTGGAAATAAAAGTTTTTAAAAGCACAGAAAAACAGAAAAAAGAGGAAATAAAATAAAAAAGGGGGAAAAACAGAAAAAATGGGAAAAATTAAGAAGTAAAATGAGACGATAAAGAAAAGCATAAGACGACATCGAACAACTTTCCGTTGTTTACCAAACGGGCCAACCGGACCAGCCGGGATCCGTACGGCTTCCGTTAAGAATTAATCAACCTTAGATTAGTACGTTGTCCGCCGCGTTTAGTTCTCTTACAACTCGCTGTGTGGCGCCACCGGCTAAAAATAAAGAGCACGGTTTGTTATTGAATCGACCTCACATATTCGTCTACGCGAACGATGCGGTTTGTCCACCGGAAATTAGTAAGCTGCGTAGAGACTCAGCGTTTTGCATTTCTCCTTTTCTCTCCCTACAATTACGTCGTAATGAATTGGTGTAGGCCAACAGTACATACGGAAGGGAAAGTCTATATTGGTTGGGAGGGGGTAGAAGGTTATGAATGCAAAAAGGAAATTACGTTACAAAGATACAAATATGCCGGATATTTTTTTTTTTACTCTCTTTCAGCCCAAACAAGGTATACTGCAACTTGGAACATAAGGGCTACTATTTCGTATTATGTCTAACAGGGGGATGTGGGGAGTTAAGCAACGAGAAGTCTATTCACATTACATTTAAACTTTAGAAGGTTAATACAGCCAGGGAAGCAGGGTAACGTAGCATGCGACCTCAGCCGAGATTGAACTCACCACACGACTTTATAGTGTAATTCAAATATTGTTTGGAACTGAATACTTGATGCTTCGCCATGGTTATCAAGTGTATTTTTTTTCGTGAAGCCATCACTATATGGGTTGGCTGCCACGGCTTAAGATAATCCCGTCTACACTTGAGAGAAGGATAGACCGCGCCAGTTTCCCAACCTGGTATTTTACCTCGTGGTACATAAAGCGCATCGCTTTCCCAAATATTCATCCATCTGGTACTGGCTAGACTCAACGTTGCTTAACTTCGGTGATCTGGCGAGAACCGGTGTGTCAACGTGATTGTGCCGAAACAGGGAGGATATTCCAAAGTCTATCAGTCTGAGGAGAGAAATTATTTGAGTACAAGGCTTTCCAGCGTCTAGAGATATCAACAATGAAGAGGTGAGATTTTGCTGCTTGTTGGATGCGTAGGGAGTATGTGCATCAAGACTATGCAAGAGATATAATTTGATCATAGCACATTAAAGTATTTGTAAAAAAGGCACAGTGGCGCGACATTGCGGCGATGGGGCAGAAGTTAGAGTTTAGACGATAGTGCGGGACCCATTAGATTTGAGATTTTTACAGTAATCGAGACAAAACAACACTTTTATAGTTAAATATTTAGAGATTTATAAAGAATCGGAATCGGTAATCGTATCGGAATTGGGAATTTAGTACAGAATCGGTAATTGTATCGGAATCGGGAAAAATATTGGAATCGTACCATCATTAATATATATATATATATATATATATATATATATATATATATATGTATATGTGTATATATATATATATATATATATAGGAACTTCAAATATGTTTTGTACATATTCATTTATCGGGCTAGAAAAGTTCTTATACGTACTAGTATCGTATGTTGCTTAAAACGAAGTTATTCGTCGGTGCACAAAGGATTGCAGCCACACCACTGCTACGAGTCTTCCCCTCTCAGACAAGATATTAAAGAAGTCTCTAGTAAGCCCCAGCCCTTCTCCATTGCTGCAATGTTGCAACCATGTGCTCGTTTTACGCTACATTTGGATACCACACTTGAAATTAAACATTCCCTACTTAGTGGGCAGTTATTCTTATTTCGACAACTACAATTGTTTTCAGTTATATAAATTATATTAATAGGAACACGGACATCAATATTTGCACGTTGTATTTTATTGCAATTATATCCCATGACACATGCAGCTATATTTTTTAAAGTAGAAAAGATAGTTTAAAAGTACTTTTTAATTAATAAGCTTACTCTGTTCAATGTTCCTTGTAAAGTAACCATAAATGATGTTATGATTTTTGAATGCCCTTTTGTTTGTTATTATTATGCTTAATTGAATTAGATTTCCTAAAATTGGTTTCAATCATAATTTATTTTCATTTTTGTAATTATCACTTCTATTCATATTTCTTCTATTTTCCCCATTTTATTATTACTGGTTCTTTTATTTTTATTTTCCCCATAATCCTATTATAGGATACCAAGCCGTAAGTAATATGGATTAACAACAGGTGTTCCATTAACACTATTTTGTTCATAATTTAATTTGTTCGTCCCCCGAAAAAAGGAGGGTTGACCTGTAAACTCACCCTTGTCCGTTCGTCCGTTCGTCTGTCCGCACTTTTCTCAATAACTACGCCTTAGAATTTTTTGAAATTTTGCACAAAACATTAAACATGATATGAGTAAAAAAGTAACAGAACAGATTTTCTGGGAAAATTCCGATTGCCTCCCCCTAGGTGTGCATTTCGGGTTAAATTGGCTAAAATTGACACTTTTGTGCTTATTTTTTAAGAAAATTTTTGTCTTGGATTTTCATAAAACTTTCTGAAAAGTTGTAACTAACTGATTTCTATATAATTTTGTTTGTCTATATTTCGCGATAACCCCTTGGTGTGTCCCAGGGCTCTTTTAGGCATAATAAAAACACTTCATTTTTGGGACTATTTTACTATATTTGCCAAAATTTTCTGTGTATACTTATTTATTAGCAGTTTTGCATGGTGCTGAACTCAAATTTAAATATGTTAAGGCCTTGGGGACTTTGGGGGCTTAATGGGGGGGGCAATTGGTGGACTTAGTCATTTCTTTTTTTTTTTTTTTTGCATGGTAAAGAACTCAAATTTATATATGTTAAGGCTGCACCGTTTGTTCATCTTCACGAGGATTTGACGTCCCCTGGGGACTTTTGGGGCTAAATGGGAGGGGACAATGCTTTTTCTCATTTCTGTATGCCTCGTTTATTGTGCACTCACGGTGGACCATGGATGTTTCACTTGTTAAGACTGATATTATCTTCTACTCCTGATCTATAGTTAGTACTAAACAATTTTTCATTCTTAGATAATTTACTTATCCCACAGCAGATAGATGAAGCTATAAATGTTTAACTGGAGTTGGATGATTAGCATTAGATATCTTTTCTACTTATATATAAAATATACTTTGTCTGTATGTGTGTGAGTTCGTTTTCTATGGACTCCAAAACGGCTGGATTGATTTTTATAAAATTTCACACAAACATACCTCATGCCTCTGAGATTGTTTCTATATAAGTTTTGCATCTATATAAGTGTTTGTACCTTCGATAAGTATCGAAAATCGAAAATATAAAAAATCTCATTAAAGAAGTAAAATATTTCCCTGTAAAAATTCTTTTTTATCAGTAAGAGAAGAAAAACTATTTTAAGATCGTCAAGCCAAATTATCAACTGACGTGATATTGTAAACAAACACAGACGGAATTTGATAAATGACATTATCATTTTTATT
The DNA here is from genome assembly GCF_053919585.1 of Euprymna scolopes. NCBI lineage: Eukaryota > Metazoa > Mollusca > Cephalopoda > Sepiida > Sepiolidae > Euprymna > Euprymna scolopes. The sequence goes on along the minus strand of NC_136518.1, from coordinate 73,194,094 downwards.
TACTTTTTTTTTATTTTGTGCGAATTAATCAACCGGGCCAATTATTCCTCATAATATATAATATTCGAGAAAGGATTGCTTGATAATAATACATACGCAATCTGCATAAAGTAAAATATCATGTTTAAGCGTTTAGTACGACCGAGTATCGTTACAATGGCAACCATATTTAGAGGAAGTAGTTTCGATTTTTCCCTCTAAATAACAAGTACTCTTACCGATCCCAGTCATAACCGAGAAATATTCTGTACTTGGAACATATATGGGGTTTCACCCTTCGTAAATGGATCATAAACTCAGACTCATGATATAGCCTTCCCCTTTTCAGTTACAAAAAATAATAAAGTCTTCCTAGATTAATTCTGTTCCTTTTGATTGGATGACCTCTGACTATTCCTATATTCCGCAATAACGGCATTAACGTGCTATAACGAACGCTAATTTACCATTCAAACATGGCGTTGCAATAATATCCACTTTTGCCCTATGAGTAAATTGTTCGATCGCTCGGTTTGTACCTTTGTTTCAGTAATTAATTATACTTTTTACAAACAGTTTTTTTAGGTAATTCATTTATATAAAATGTATTTAAACCTGCGCGATCTACTGGATTCTCTCGCTGTATATATTCTTTCCAACTTTCTCTCTCTCGCTTCCAAAACAGAACAACCAATATTTATTCCCCCCCTCCCTCTCTCTCTCTCTCTCTCTCTCTCTCTCTCTTCTCTCGCTCATCTAACAATTTATGATTTTTGTAAAACATTTTTAGCTTTTCTATAAACAAAAACTTCTGTTGACCAAAAGAAAATGTAAAATCTCTCTCTCTCCCTCTCTCTCTTTCTCCCTCTCTTTCTTTCTCTCTCTCTCTCTATATCTCTCTCTCTCGTTCCGAAGAAAAACAATTTTTTGAACTTTTCTAAAACAAAAAAAATAATAATTCTGTTGACCCCCCCCCAAAAAAAAAATAATGATAAAAATCTTGAAAAATAAAAACTGTACTTACATCTTACAATTTACGGTTAAAAATAAAACATTCATCTTTTTTTGAAAAAAGAACTTGTTGATAAATAATTTGCGAAATGAAATCTTGAAAAGAAAAATAGACAAACATTTATATTCAGTCACTATACGGTAGGTTTTTGTTATTTTTATTTAGTGTATTTCTATTTTTTCCGGTTTGTTTGTTTTGAAATTAGTCTGCGTCTGTTACTGCGCTCGACTTAATCCGATGATTGCTGATCGTGCCCGGTCGCGGATTGACGGGATATACGGAGAATCTGGGCTAAATTCTGCAAAATTACCTGTTTAGATATTTTCAATTTTTTACTTCTATAACTCAATTGACAGACCTGCACGCGTGTTTGAAAGTAAGGGTGTGCTTTTAATCACAATTACCGATTTTTTATACCGATTACCTACACTACATTTTAAACTTCAATTACATTACATAGTGAATTGAATTCGGTGGAGTATTTTTTTTCATTTCTTTTCCGGACTGATTCTCGAGATTAAGTCTTTTCTTGTGGTGGGGGTAAATTTTTACATTATGGCCACCTCCACAATTTTCTTTAGAATGACTACTTTCAGAGGTTTTCGACTATACTGAATAAGAAAATCTCATTCAAATCTTGCGGAGAAAAGTACTTATAGAGATATAACGCCCTGTATTATTATTATGCAATGTAATTCACTGACTGCCAGGTGTGTACGTACGTGCGATAAACAAATCTACTTCTCTCCTACCGACACTGCTACCCCACAATATTTTTAGCATTTTCGGGTGGGTATATACTGACAACGATTATCACGGTTTAACTTGGCGGAATTTCCCACCCATCCCCAACAAAAAGGGGATCGTCTACTCCGAAAGCCGTTCTTTACATGGAGATGTTGGGGAGGGTCTATCCCGAACGCCGTTCTAAAGATGGGTCGGTTGGTGGTGTCTATTTCGAAAGCCGTTCTGAACATGGGGAGTTTGGAATATCTATTCCAAACGCCGTTCTTAACATGACAATGCCGAAAGAAGTGGAGTAAAAAATGTCGTTTTGTTTTACACGTTAAAAACAGGTAAATTCCAGTTTTATAAACTGGAATTTACTTTAATGCTATTGGTGGAAGGGTTGAAAAGAAGAGGAAGACTTGAACGACAAACGGAAACAGCTAAGACTGCTACCACTGATTTCGATCATTCTAAACAGTTCATATACAGTCCTCTAAAACTATATACTGACCGTTTGCACTTTCCATTATTATTCTAATAGACCATTTTTTATACTTTTATTAATTAATACTGATTAACGCATTCCCTTCTTCGTATTTTTTTAAATTCAAACAGTACCTGCAAGTTATCACCATAAACCATCACTAATCCTCAGTGTAAGCCAGATTATTTCATTTCGACCTTGGCCACCAGTGTCTACAGTTGTTCAGGGAGAGCAGTGGCCACCACCAACAACAAACTTTTTGCAAGAGAGGGCAGGCTTCCACCGGGCAACGCTCGTTTACCGGTCCGGTCCTGTTAGTATATATATATATATATATATATATATATATATATATATATATATATATATATATATATATATATATATTCTCAACGCACACCCATAAGTTCCAAGTTGTGAGTGCACTCTTTTTATTTGCACAGAGACAGTTGTAAATTAATAGCAATTGCTTCTAGAATTAGGAACCTCTACTTATATATACAAGGCAATTTTTTCTGCGTGTATGTGTTTAGTAGTTCGTTCTCTATGTACTCACAAAATGTTAGCCCGATTTGAATGAAATTTCACACAAATATACTTTATACGTCTGGAAATGTTTTCGTGTAGGTTTTGTATCTGAATACCATCGTTAGGCGAAAAAATCCGATGAAAGAAGTTTTCGACCAAAGTTAATATTGTTATGCAGCCTTACATCACACGTGCATTTGAGAAGGATCCGGCATATAAATAAACAGTAGGTTTTTGGATAAGACAGGGGCGTGTCGAAATTAATGTGTCTGTTTACAGCAAGCATCTTATACTGCCTTGACAGAGTTCGAAACAGAGTTCGAAATAGACTTCGTAACCTAGTGGGAGGATGCACTTTTTTCTTCTCTGCAACCTCTTTCCAAATAGAAGAGACGTTGCGTGCTTATCTCAGCTTTATCGTTGTTTTCATGACAAATGCTAGTTTAATTATGGCCCACCCCTGCATGACTTTCATGAAAAACACTCGTCTAGCTGAAAACACTATCAATAATATCCCCCACTCTTTATCTGTGCCTAAAGCTAAACATAGATTCCATGAACAAAGCTTCTTTTTTTTTTTTAGAACTGCACGCCTGTGGAACTCTGTTCCGTTTTCCTGCTTTCAAACTGACTAAATATGGTCCTCTTCAAGTCCAATGTAAACAAGTTCTTAATGAGCCGTTCCCCTTAAGTAATCCAATTTACCAAATTTCCACTACTAACGATTACTACGACATTGTCCCATTGACTACTGTACATTCATTAGCCCTTACCCTCGAGTGGCCTCCGAACCTTGATAAGTGGTGACTCCTTTGTAAAAAAATGATACTTGACTTTTGTACGTGTAACTTTTAATCTAGCCATTATAAAAAACTAATTACATAAAATCAACAGTAAATATTGTGCAGTGCAATGTAGACTACAATGTATTGTAAACTAAGTCGCCAAAAGGGAACCATGTAAGATTCCTCCTAGTGTACTACGGTGGATTTCTGATTAGACAATCAATCGATCTGATTAAAAAAATGAGCGATTTCAGTGATTTAGATAGCAATAAACGTATTGCCATCCATACGGCATAATCAAGTTGACACACCAGTTCCCGTTGGATCATCGCAGTTAAGCAACATTTAACCTGGACATTACTAAATGGGCGACCTTTTGGGACTTCCAAGTGCTGTATGTTCTCTCCGCTTATCTCGACATTGTTTTCAGTCGTGCTGAACTTCTCCTTGCCACTGGACTCAAGCAGTGCCGATACAGAAGAGGTGTGGTTGGTGATTGCGCAACCCTTACATTACAATTACACGCGCAGTTGCCCTCCCACAGGGGATGCCCTTTGTCTTTCGAGATTGAACGGAGGCATCGAAACGTATTGGAAATGTGGAACCTTTATTGGTCCTCATTAAATACCGGGCAACGTTAGGTCTCCGTGTTAGTTATCTATATAAAAATTATGGTTCGGTTTATTATATGGTTTGTAAGTATCGTTAACCAAATTTAATGTCACATCCAAAAAATGTCCGTAATATGATTGATAGCTATAGATATTTTTACATTTTTTAAAGAATTCACGCAACGTTTCCGTTCTCTTCCAAGTTCTTAAAACTGGAACAAATACACATCATCGTTCCTATTTAGCCTCGGAATATTTGAGAAATGTCTTTATGCAATTATCGCAATATATAAAATCCTATCGAATCTATTACTTGTATATATCATTTATCATAAGTATGTATATATATATATATATATATATATATATATATATATATATATATATATATTACTTATTGTTTGCATTTAATCATAATTTTTAATTTACGCAAACATCCCAGCAACAACCAATTAAAAAATTACTGGAAATTATCTTAATCGAAAACCAATAACCTATAATTAATAATCTTACACATGAAACCGGTAATAATTTGGAGAAGAAAAAGAAAAGGGATATATATGTCTGTAAAAAAACCCCAAAAAGAAACAAGAATTTAAAAATACTTAATTTTATATTCATAGAAACGCACTCCAAAATAATAGCATTCCAAACAACATAATTAATGTCTCGCGACGCCATGTTGCATTTCAGAAAAAGACAAACATATTTTCCAGATTTCGTATTTAGAGTCTAAGCTAAAAACGAAAACACCATAGATAACCGCCAAAGATCTTATTTCTAAAATACTTATCATAGATTGCCAGCTGCAAAATCGAATAATTAGATCTATAAGCTAATATAAATATCAAACATAAATTACGAAATTAACCCTAGCTTACAATAAAACAAATTAGTTCAAACAAATGTTTTTTATCGTACTTAGATGCATCACTTATGTAAAACAGATATGATATTTTATGTTGTCGAGTGCAAATTCTACGAGAATGAAATGAAATATTAATAATAATTCCTACATTTAAATTTATTTACAATTTTGCTTACCAGCATAAAGAAAAAAATTGTATTTAATAAAAAATCTAATATTCATAACTCACTTACGTTGATAAAGAAATTAAAATTACATCAAGGAAGGTAAATCTATGTCAGAAATGTGGAATAAGTATTTAAATCTAAATATTGATATATTTTAAAAGAATCAGAATCGGAATCGGTAATTATATCGCAATCGAATATTTTAAACAGAATCGGTAATTGTGCCGGAATCAGGAAAAATATTGGAATCGTCCTATCACTAATCTACATATTGATACGATAGCGTGTATGTTCTTTTGTGTGTCACGCTTACATCCGGGTTGTTTAATTGTTATCTTCTGTATTTTGTCAGAAATAATTTTACCAAGAATTCTTCATAAGTTTTGGTTTCGGTTTCGATTTTTGCTGAAGGAACTCAAGTTTTATATATATATATATATATATATATATATATATATATATATATATATATACATCTTTTTTTCATAAGTTTTTATTTCGGTTTCGATTCAAGCTAATGCACCCAAGTCATATGGATATATATTTTTATTTTTGAAATCGCAACTTTATAATATATAAAAATCGATAGATCATTAACTCTATAATAATTTATACGAAATTTGCAAGAATTAAAATATCATATTTAAGCGTACTTTACGACCGGGCTTTACCGAGCGTTCGTGCTTGCTTAGATGAATATTTTTGCAGTTTTAACAAAAAAAGCTACAATAATATCAGAGCGTGTTCATTTACACTGAGTGGGCGTCTACAGAATGCGAACATCAGTATATTACATATGAAATAGTCCCCTGTGGAATTTCCACAGGTCACGCTAGTATATATTAATTTAAGAACGACGCTGGTTCTATTAATATCATACAAAGATTCAAAAGTGTAAATAACTTTCATCTTCCACATAAAAGCGTTCAAACATATCAATCGTTTGCAATTTAACACGCAGAGAAAAATCGTAATAATATAATTGTAAACAAAAAAATAATCCAAATCCTAAAATGCTGAAAGTCTCTGGTTATCCGTGCTTTACAAGTACGTCAAGGTGATAAACACAAAATTTAGATTTTGATTTCGAATAATGTACTTTCAAATAAGTTTTCATTATAATACCTGTACTTTATATACCATTTTAAATGAGAGTTTTTCGCTCTATCTAATCGTTTAAATGGCTATGTCGTCTTTTCAGAACGTTGAATACAAGATGGAAAAAAAGCAAATTCGCACAATTTTCTTATTTCAATTCAAGCTAGGCTGAAAAGCTGCTGAAACAGCTCGCGATAGAAATAACACCCAGCATTAGCCAACAGAATATGCCAAATTCTCCTCCACTGCAATGCACGACCGCACGTTGCTAAACCGACTCTGCAGAAGTTGAACGAATTGGGCTACGAAACTCTTCCTCATTCGCCATATTCTCCAGATCTCACCTACCGACTACAAGTTCTTCAAGCATCTCGAAAACTTTCTGCGTGAGAAATGCTTCAAAAACCTAAGCGATATCAAAAACACGTCTTCAGAGATTTCATCAACATCAAAACGTGTCATTTTTACGTTAAATACACTTGTTTTGCGTTGGCAAAATTCTGTTGATTCTGATGGTGCTTATTTCGATCAATAATCTTTTGTTTGAGCCGAGATATGTTCATCTGAATTTAAAAGTTAAAAACTGCAAAAACTTTCTTGACAACCTGATATAGACAAGGGGTTTGTACATTCTGAAAGAAAATTGGGCAGGTCATATATGCCGCATGCCTGATTCAAGGCTTCCAAAGCAGCTCCTTTACGGTAAACTGTCCAAAGGAAAAAGACACACAGGAGAACAGAGGAAACGGTTCAAGAACTATTGCTCTTGAAGGTCTCACACAAACAGTTCTGTTTCTATTCTAGCTCATGGGAAAAACAAACCTAAGATAGATTATACTGGCGTGTCGCAACTCACAAAGGGGCTATAATTGCTGAATCCTCACGCAATGAAGAACCCAAGAGAAAACGCGAGCAGTCAGCAGGTCTGATACAGAATTATCCCACAGGTGTCCAACACACGGGAAATACTTCAGAGCTCGAATCGTTCTAACAAGCCATCTTCGAACTCACAGAAGAATTACATGATAACAGTCATCTTCTCAAGCGATGAACAGCATCAGCATCAACATCAGCATCAGCATCATATTCGAACATTTCGTTTCGTCAAACCGAGAACTTGTACAGTTTCTTCTTCGTTATTGTAACGAAATTCCAACATTGAAATATTACATTTCCAGTGAAATCAATGATATCTACCGAACTGCCATGTCGCAATAATGAACATATCCAAAAATTACGAAAAACAATAGGATAGAAAATTAATTATTATCAATGAAAACAGTTTTCGAATGCAATAAGCAAAAAATTCGCCAAAGATTTTTAGTTTTCAGAAAACATTTTCCTCCCCTTTTTTTTACAAATCGAACTCTCCGACCTCTTCTTTTCTACTTCTTCTTCTTTTATTTATTTATATATTATTTTTGAAATTGTTTTTTTTTTGCAAAGCTCAATTTTCGCTAATTGTCTTCGAAAAAATATTTTCATTAAGAATTAATTTTTTGATATATTCATTATTGTAACGTGACAATTACGTAGATATCATTGATCTCACTTAAGATACAATATTTCCATTTTCGATATTCGCTACGATAATGAAGAAGAGCCCTTGATTGACGTTTAGAATAGAGTTGGTACGTTTAATAAAACGGAGTGTAATTAGCGTTTGCCGCGCCTCCACGAATCCTTAGTGGCTCATAACTTGGCCACGTTTTCACTGTAATTATACTGGTAAAAAACATAAATAAACAAAATGACGTTTACGCTTTATACTGATCCATACATTTGCTTATTTTAAAGTTTGGTGACGCCGTGAAAAAAGAGAGAAAAAAAGAGAGAGAAAAAAAGACAAATATAAACGAGTCACAAACAACTAAAACAAAAAAAAAAAAACAGATTCCGAACAAATACGAAACACTTTGAAAGAAACTGGCATAAAGCTCATATAAACAGATAGATTATTCTTGTTTCTGCCTGTGGAACCATTGATAGTTAAGGTGTAACGTAGTCGCTACATGGCAACACTCGGGACGCACACACTGTATGTAGACAGTCGCAAAGAAACAAAGAAAAGGAAAATTTTCAGTTGAGACAGCAGACATTTATTTACAGGTACTTCCATAATAACGTCTTTTCACTTGTTCTCGTCCTCTAGTGTGCTTAAGATTCTGACGTGTGGAATATATATATATGTATATATATATATATATATATATATATATATATATATATATATATATATACATATATACTTCATTTACTCACATAAAATTAATATATGAAAGTACAAATGTATGCGTAAACTTTAAGCATTTACTTCAAAAGTGCTCAATACGAAGGTAGAGCTAGTTAGTAAGTTATAAAATATATATGACGATTAAGATACACTGAATATTCTGAATATATATATATATATATATATATATATATATATATATATATATATATATATATATACTTGAATTAAGAATGAGGTCCTGGATATGACCTTAAACTATATCCGATGGTCAGGCCTCACCTTGCGGGTTTGGGGAGTGTGGAGCCACCCCTTAATTGCCATTGCTCCCAGGTTCACTCTGACCCGGAGTGGTAGTACCTGTTAGAGTCCCAACTATGGGTTAAATAGAAACCGACTTGAAAAAAAACAAATATATTCCATTAAAAAGATTTTCTTCAAAATCACTGGATTCGACATTAAATAACATGAAAAGGGTTGATATGCCGTAGAACAAAAACCAACCAACCAACCAACCAACCAATTAATAATGAGATAAAATGAAGGTAAAACAATTATATAGTAATATATATAGATTTGATCATTTATGTAATAAGGGTACACATTGATTGGGGTTATGCGTAAAAGGAACTGTTTATAATATGCTATTTCGAATTCATTTATCGCTTTATTGATTCTTATATAAGCTCCAAAACAATTTGTTGAGCTTTGCATTATCCCGATAAGACTTTGCCGTGTCGAATATATATATATATATATATATATATATATATATATATATATATATATATATATTGCAATATTTTTTGTCCAGCCATGTTTAAGACACGCCTTTTTTCCGTTGCTTTTGGGCCATGTGTATAACACATCAATTTTTCTCCTTCTCGGGCCACGTTTTTCTTTTATAATCCTTTTCGTTCCTTCTTCCTCGCTGTGACGTCACCTTGCCACGACTCGGTAATTTGAAAACGTTTTCTCATGCTGCCATATGCTTGTCCACGCTCTTTTACAAATCTTTTAGATTAATTGGTCATTAACGATGTCTCTCGTCTATTTCGCAGCTTCCACTAACCTCGGACCCAAATCCACGCGAAGTATTACTCCAATTTGCAACAAGCAAAAGTGTATAAATTTGCATGAATAAAAAAATTCATAAGACATTTTTACTTTTCTCTTTTTTTTTTTCCGTCAAGCAGCTAACACTATCGATCACAATGACGGCAGCTACAAGCATAAAATGGTGAAAGTGAGACCAGGTTACCAATTAATTAATAACATCATAATCAATTTAGCCATCGAATCTATGAGCAACTCATTTTCAATCAGGACCGTACTGTGAACTGAACTATCAATGTTGTAGTTAACCAAACAAAATTTTCGTGTTCTGGCTTCGGACCCCCCTCCCCTTCTCTCTCTCTCTCTCTCCCTCTCTCTCTCTCTCTCTCTCTCTCTCTCTCTCTCTCTCTCTCCGTCACAGAGCGCGTATGAGCGGGTGGGAAAATATTAACAGGAGCTGTAGGACAGCTGACTTGCAAAGATATTCGCAGCAGTAGCCGTAAAAGCACATATGCAAATTGGAAAGTGTGCACGGGCTTGCATGACAAGAAAAAAAAGGAGAGCACGTGCTCGGGAGAAGCAAAGTGCGCGTCGAAAAAGATGGACGTGTAAAGTCGAAGACGAGAAATGGCTGATTACGGCCGGTGTGAGATTAAAAAAAAAAAAAAGAATAACGCGACCTGGTAAGAAGAACGTGTGGTCCCGTGGTGGTGGCGACAGACTTTTAAGCTGGTATATATATATATATATATATATATATATATATATATATATATATATATATATATATAATTAATCGAAATTAATCGAAATCAGAATCGGAAAGAGAGAGTGAGAGAGATATGTGTGTGTATGTGTGTGTGTATTGGAATCCGATACGTCAAAATCGACGAGAGAATCCAATATATATATATATATAGAGAGAGAGAGAGAGAGACAGACAGACAGACAGACAGACAGACAGAGAGAATATATATATATGTGTGTGTGTGTGTGTGTGTGTGTGTGTGTGTGTGTGTGTGTTGGAACCTGATACGTCG
>NC_136518.1:73168504-73181004 GCF_053919585.1 Euprymna scolopes | reverse complement strand
TTTGCGGATACCTATTGATCCCTACTACCCTAACCCTAACACAAAATCTGTGAGACACAAAGATGTTCCCTTCTTTGGGAATATTGTTTTTCCATTCCTCCTCCCATATCTCAATTGAATCGATTTTTTTTTAGTTGTAGAAGGGCTTTCAGGAATTGAGTCGGGAGGTATCTGAAGCACCTTTAAAAATTTTTTGGAATTGTAAGTCCTTGGTCTCCTCCTCGACGTTTCAAATATATTTTCGAGTTACCTCTTTTCTCCTTAAGTGGGCTGGTGCGATTAAGCTAGCTACTGGTAGCCATTCCGTTGGGTTTGACTATAACGTAAAGGCATCTCGCTACTCAACTCGTCTCAGTCACCTTATAGACACAGTCCTAAATAGTAGCCCATTACATCAATATGGCAGTATGCCTTGCTTGTGATGAAAATGAAATTTAAAAATACAATAACGTCTTTATGTTTGGGATCCTAGCTAATGATGCATCTTATAAGGACGTAAGAAAGAAAAAAAAAGATTGAATAGTGCAATAATCCATCAGTGTTTACATTACAAACCAACTAACCTTTGCATTTGTTTATAAAGGAAACAACGAAAACCGTACGCGTAATTGAACAGTGAATGAAAAGAAAAGGAAATTAGGAACGAAAACTCTTACTTATTAGTAAGGACATTAGTTATTCAACTTGACTCAGTTTAGAGGTGACTATTAGAGAATTTCTATACATTAGAAAACAATCGGATCAAATAAAGTATGTAAAACATAAATTGTAGCGAAGTAATGCTGTCTTATTGCCAAGGAACATTGTATAACAATAAAAAATGAGATTTGGTTCGTCAGAATTAAAGTTTGATTTGTCAGCTTAAATGCTGTGTAGGTCCAACTTTATAAAGTCCGATCAGCATTTAATATATTCGAGTTTCGAGTTCTTTCATCATTTTTGTGCCCTTTCCATTTTCTTCTTTTATTCTTTTTTGAGAAGTTTCCCTTTATTTTTTTTCTTGTCTCTCTTTCTTATCTTTAGGTCTGTACTTCTTTCTTTCTTTTTTCTTTTGTTTTCTTTCTTTTTTCTTTTGTTTTCTTTCTTTTTTCTTTTTTTCTTTCTTTCTTTCTTGACACCTTTTTTCTTTATTTTTTATATTGTAATAATTTAGTCGTATTTCGCCTTTTTTTTTTCTTCGTTCTGTTTCCTTTCTTTTTGCTTTTATTTCTTTTTAAGAAGTTTTCATTTCTTTCTGCTTTTTTCTACTCTCTCTTTCTTTGTTATCTTTTCCTCTTCCTTTCTTTCTTGTTTGCTTTCTTTTTTTTTTCTTTGACACTTATTTTTATTTTTATTTTTTTTTAATAATTTACTCGTTTTCCGGCGTTTTTCTTCTCTGTTTTCTTTTTTTATATATATATCTCACGCGTTGTTTGATTCACTTCTTTGTTTAATACGAGGTTTACTAATTAATTACGGCAAATTAAGGCACGAAAAATGTACGACAGGGTATAACAAATGTCTCCTACTGATTATCTATTCGTCTGATATTTAAGCACGTCATTCGAGCAAACTGGGATTCTTGTGTCAGGAATAACAAGAAACAACCAATTTTAGTTTTGACATACAATTTAACCACTTATTAGCGAAATAATAAGTTTATGAAAAAAAAAAAAACAGAAACCTGAAAAAGAACGGTCTTTTTTAAAGGAGTTAGAGCGTCTTTTTTTAAACATTTGGTGTGTGAGCGGAGTCATTTCAATTCTCGGTATGTGAACGTGAGTTAGCCCACCTTTCAAAGTGGTGGAGCCTGTAACGTTCACATTAAAGACCACTCAAGAAGTTACATTTTTGCTATGATTCGACAATGAAAATCAGAGCAAATGCGAGATGATACAACGTTGAAACGACGCAAAGGTAAAACAGCAAGTGATTATTGAAGTTGTTATAGCGCGGCGACGGCTGCAGCAATTGCAACTGGGTTTTCACATGAGAAAAGGAGAGAAGGAAAGTATAAGCGATTCAGCAAATGGAGTAGAATTGTATTAAAAAAATTGTAAATAATAAACAAGCTTTATTTTTAAGACTGACTGGCGAGATTTGAAGGAATTAAATAACCTGTTGATATATCTACTTTTGATTGTCATATTATACTAGTAAGTATTTACTATTAAACAAATAAAAAAATATTTTAAAAAAAAACAGAACACTTACGATCTTTAAAACTAAAATAATTTTTTCTTTTAAATTAAGGGATTTTTTTTTTTTTTTACTCGTATTTTGAAAAACTATTTCGACAAAATCTGAAAAAGACTTGTTTATTCGTATTATTTGAATTCTTCGGGCTACTGTTCATCTTCAATTGGCATTTTCATAACGGTTTGGTCGATGTAACCTTCGACCTTCTTCAGGTGTATCTTGTCGAACTCGGATTCCGAGATTGTGTTAAATTTTATACTATGTTTACTTAGTCATTGATTTTCACCCAGTAATTCTGACGGAACGAGAGCATGCTACCCCTTCGTGGAGTAAATTAAGGGTTACTTTCGAAATTCCGTCCAAGAGTTCGACAATATACACTTGAAAAAGGTCAGAGGTTACATCGACCGATGATGTTGTGAACATGATACTCAAGATGAGAACAGTAGTCCGAATAATCCAAATAATCCAAAATAACTAACCCTCATCTCAAAAGTTCAAAGCGTAATATATATTTATGTTTTACAAAAACTTTTAGCGTATGAAAAAAGGGAGCCTAATTTGTCGTGTCTTAATTTGTAGTGCCTAAGTATCACACAAATAGAGAATCACAGGGACAGTTGTCGTGCTTTATCGTACATTTTTCGTGCATTAAATTGCCGTACATAAAGAGTAAAATTAGTTGATACCTAATTCATTTTCGTCTTTTTCTTTCTGTAATTCTCTATTTCTATCGCCATTTATTTTTTCCCAATCTTCATTTATTTTTTGTACTACGATTATCAGATCTTGACAGTTGTTTTTTTTTTTACGTAAGCAATTTATCTTCTTATCTTTATTTCGCCCTTTCCTCCTAAACCGTGCGCTTATTCATTTATTTCCTACCCAGCGACAATGTCTCCTTTTCATTATTGACAAAGAGTTATTTTTATTTATTTTTCCCCTTTCTCGTTACCTTTTTTTTTTCTTTTTTTCTTTTTTTTTTTTTTTGTCTTTCAGTTCCTGATAAAATTTCATTTTCCCTTAGAGCTGCGGTCAATATAGCTGGCACTATATAAATAACTAAAGCCATCGATTGGAGAGAATATTACGCAAGTCCTACCTAAATATTGGCGCATCTACGACAATATCACCGGTTGGTTGCTTGCTTGCTTGCTTGGTTTGTTTTACGGCATATCAACCCTTTTCAGGTTATTTAATGTCGAATCCAAAGATTTTAAAGGAAATTTTTTAATAGAATATATTTGGGTTTTTTTAAGTCGGTTTCTATTCAACCCATAGTTGGGACCCTAACAGGTAATATCAGAGTGGACCTGGTAGCAATGGCAATTAAAGGGTGGCTCCACAATCCCCAAAGCCCGCAAGCTGGGGGCTCACCACTGGATATAGTTTAAGGTCATATCCAGAACCCAATATCACCGGAAGGCATAAGAAACAATGGTTTACGGTAAGAATAGCTTACCTAATCTGCCGAGTTAGTATGCATCGTTACTACGATCAGCATAGAATCTATACGAATACTAGTAGATGTACCTACTGGCGTTAATTTCATTTGCAAGTATATCAATGTTCTCCGACAAATTTACTACATTTTTACCCCAATGTGATTAACACTGACAAACCCCGTAAGCAACAAAATCACGACCATTCGCTATATGGCTTCTAATCACAGTATTCCCTTGTGTCTTAGTGCTAGCATGCCTTGTTTGCGGTTAAAATATTTTTTTAATTGTAATAGTTTATAGTTTGTGTTATTCCGCCGGTTATTGATACAGCTGAGCTGGAGCTCCGCTGCACCCAGGCTATCCGCTTCACACAAAGGTCCAGTCCACTAGACGATTGAGGTTGGGACTAGGGTAGCCTGGTGTTGGTAGCTGGTCATGGATCGTTTCTAGCGAGATGTCCAGATATTTCTGAAAGTGTTGGGGGACACTCCTTATATTTCTTATTGCGTCTGGAATACAGTTGAATGTTCTTGTGCCACTGTAGGTGAAACTGTGGTTGATGAGGGACTTGATCATCTGTGTAGTCCCAGGTGTGGTTTTCTTCCTCACAATTGTGGTGGGTTTTTTTCTACTATTGTTGTGTTTGAGACCCTTTCTTCCAAGATTTTCCATATGTAGATGATAATGTAATATGTTCTCTTCGGCGTTGCAGTAAATACAGTTGCAGCTTCTTCAGCCTCTCTCAGTAATTTATTTGGTCTACTCCACATATTTTTCTGGTGAATGTTCTCTGGGGTGTTTCTGTTTTGCCGATTTCTGTTACTTTTTGTTGAGACCACAGCTGACTGCAGTATTTCAGGCTTGGAAGCACAAGCGATGTCTATATTATGAGCATGCATTCACTGTTTCCACTCCTGGAGTTTCTCAGTGCTCATCCTATTAGTTGTCTTGCGACCGTTGTGGTGTCATCAATATGTTGTCTGAAGGTGCTATCTTTGCGCATACAAACCCCTACACCCTTCACTACTTCTTTTGATGTAATTTCTTGTTGCCCAGACCAGTATCCAGATTTTTCATTGAGATGGTGTTTATTACCGTATTTGAGTAGTTCTAATTTGTCTCCGTTTAGAGACATGTTGTTTTCATTAGCTCATTAAATAATTTTATTGGGGTGTTCTTGTAAAAGAGTGATATCGTGTGGAGATCTTTTTCATCATTCGTGTGTCGTCAGCGAAAGATGTTGCTATGGCTTGTTCCAGGTCTTTATATATGTCAGTAACCATTATAAGAAACAATAGAGGACCTAATACTGGATCTTGTTGGAAGCCGCTGATGACCTTACTAGTCGCTAATAAGCTCTCTCTCTCGACTGTTTAGTTTTTGTGTCCTCTCCGAGCGGATGTTGTGTATCCATGTCCCAAGTTTTCCACAAATTTCGAGCGAGCGAATTTCATGCAGGAGTATACCGATGTCTACTTTGTCGAAAGCTTTTGCGAAATCTATATACATATTTATATAGAAAAATTTAGCTACAATATTTTAATATCGATCCATATTTCGGCGTGTAAGTTTATATACATATGCGTTTGATTTTCAAATAGTTTCATTAACAAATACTACAAAAGACTTAGAAAAACGGTGTAATTTCAGTCCATTTTCTAATTTTACTGACAGAGACCTAAAGCTATTAAAATGCACTTATTGGTAGAGATTACCAGAGTACTACCGGCCAAATTGAATCAACGTCTTTGAAGTTTAATATCATGAAAGATTCGTCATTATTTGCCTTTCAATTAAACTAGTATTTACATTACGTTGTTTAAAACGCACACACACACACACATATACACACATACACACACACACATATATATATATATATGTATATGTATGTATATTGTTGCAATGTTTTTTATTATAATGAATTACCAAAAGTTGGAACGTTCTATTAATAGACACTGGCGATAGGAACTGACGAATCAAATTGAACCCTATTCTGCTATCAATCAACCATAAACCAGAATTGCTCCATAAAAATATTGAGTCTTTTAGTATTTCAGCACATAAATTTTTCATACGAGAAGGATCGTTTGCTCTTTGCTTGCAAAATTAAAAAGTCCAGAACCTGTACGGAACAGCTACCCATTGAAAATTTTTCATCTCCAGGATTTGTATAGAATAGGTACACATCGGAAACTCTTCTGAAATTAAACATGGCTTCCAATTCAAGATATGCATACATATCTATCCATCTATCTATCAATCTATCTATCTATCTATATATATATATATATATATATATATATACATATATATACATATTTATATATATATATCGACTTTATTTATATATATATATATATATTTATATATATCGACTTTATATATATATATATATATATATATATATATATATATATATATATATCGACAATGGTGTGAATTCCATATAGAAACGTTGATTTAATTTGAATAAAATAAAATACGCATCAAGTGCGCTTGAAAGCCAAATCACAACGTAATATTAGGAAAATAAAGAAATATTTTACTTGTTTGAAATTGATAACATAAATATATTTCAAAGCTACACTCCATCTTCAGTATGTGTTTTCTTTCTTTTTTTCTTTTCTTCTTTCTCTCCATGTTGTAAAGTTGGAGAAGGAAAAGTAAAGAATCGCGGTTGTATTTAGAAATGTTGGAATTGTGCGTAAGCAACGCGAGAATAACGTCAAGGGTGTGAATTTCATATAGAAACTGTGCTAGAAGGTTACTAAGATCTGAGTGTATCTTATATTTCTGCAAAGGCACCGTTCGATCATGCCACATCTGGTATAGTGAATCTGCTATTTGTCCCTCGCTCTTGGTGGAATCGTTCTACCGCTTCAGTAGATATCTCACAGCTCATGAAATTCTCTACTTGTAAAAGAGATAAATACGTCCAACGATGGAGTACTGTTGTCACATCTGGACAGGAGCTGCTAGAAGCATTTTATCCTGCCTTGACAGAGTTCAAAATAAACTTTGTAGCCTAGTCGGGAGGGTTTTTTTCTCTTCCCTGCAACCTCTTTCCCACAGAAGAGATGTTGCGAGCCTGTCTCTGCTTAATCGTAATTTTCATGGCTAGTGCTCGTTTGAGCTCCAATCTATAGTTCCCCCTCGCTAATCTTTCACGAAAAACACTCGTCTAGCTGAAACTGCTATGAATAATTTTCCCCACTATTTATCTGTGCCTAAACCTAAACGTGGATTCCACTAACAAAGTTTCTTTATTAGAACTGCACGGCTGTCTTCCGTTTGCCTGCTTTCCAGCTGACTGCAATACAAGGTTTTTGATGATTCATTCCCCTAAGTAATCCAATATAAACAAATTTCCACTACTAAAGATTACTACAATATTGTCCCATTGACTACTGTACACTCATTAACACTTATCCTCAAGTGGCCACCGGGCGTTGATAAGTGGTGACTCCTTTGTAATATATATATATATATTTAAATTCTTATGTATATATAAAAATTGGGTATATATATTCTAAATTGATATATTTAGGCGGCATTTTTTCATTCAAGCAAATATTATTAAATGCAACCGAGACATTTTGCTTTATGATTCTTTTTTTTTTTTAATTTGACGTTGTCGTTGTATGCCCAATGTATGCATAATTTTCGGAGTTACATTCTCCCATAGAGCATTTGAATCTATACACTACATTGGTTTGTTCCGGTGTTTTTATAGCTGGTGAGGAGTTGTTTCTAACCACAAGGTTTTGTGCTCTAAACTTCTTGTAGTAAATAATAAATTTAATTTTAGAGTTACTGTCAAAAGGCGTCAAGTATCTACGTATAATATTTTTAATTGCGTTTTTTTTTTTTCGATTCTGAAGTTAGGTGTCATTTGGTTTTGATAAAATATATTGATGGGGTTTACATTGCGGTATTGGCTAATATTATTATTAGGGTTTATCCCGGCGCATAACCATGCATCTAAATAATAATAGTACTATATATAAATATTTGATAAAAGAACATAACTGCCCCCCTCCAATTTTAGAAAGGTCCTCGTTGATAACATAAAAATTATACAACATGAAAATAATATTAAAAAATTAAAAATTCTTGAAGCGTCATATATTAGAGCCCTCCAACCCACTATAAGTGATATCGCATTCGAGAAAAGCAGTAACGTTCCAAAATGTCTTACGTAGTTCGTATTAGACAAACTTTGTTAACGGTGTCCACGAACTTGCTGATTTTAATGCTCGAATTTTTAATCGACCTTTATTTTTAATCGACTTTTCATCGACTCTATATATTTAACTTATCGCCGTTTACTGTATATTTTAGTTCTCACTTTTAATTTTCATTTTCGCTCCTTTGGACTTTTACTTCAACACCTGATGATGATTCGTAGAGTAATCGAAAGCGCTCGTGACATCAATAACTAAGGAACTTTTATTAATATTTCTGATTTTGATACAAAGAAGATTAGTCGGAAAAAGAATCATAAAACAAAGTGTCTTCGTTGCATTTACTAATATTTGCTCGAATATATATATATATATATATATATATATATATATATATATATATATATATATATATTCTTTCTATGCCAAGATATTTGTATTTTTCCTGCATTCTTAGGTCAGTATTTTCATAAATCGGTATATTTTCCGTCTGCACCTCTTTCCCCGCTTTGATGGAGCCCTTGGCACATTTGTCAAAACCAAACTTGATTACAATATCTCTGGGGAAATTATGTACGATCTGCAAGAGTCGACAAGTCAACATCTGAGTTGGAATACAATTTTAGGTCATCCATGAAGAGTAAGTGGTTGACTTTTTTGTTTGGGTTGGCGACCATGGCTCAGAGTGTAGACACTCTGGCTTTTATTCAGTAGCTTGCTCCATGTATCTATCGCCAGGCAGAAAGGTAACAGAGATAGGCTATGCCCTTGGAATATTTCTCTTCTGATCTTGACATTAAGGATTTTTTGCAGTTGCATTTGTGTTGTTTAATGATAGAGTTGTTTGTCAAATCTTCATATGTACAGTTATCGTCTCCTTGATTACTCAATGAATTTTATATAAATTAAGGCACCACAGTAGCCACGTTTCAGGGTCATAGGAGTATTGGTAATCAATTCAAGCCATTCTTATGTTTCTCTGCCTATTCATATAGTCCTCAAAGATGGTGTTATTAATCAACAAATGGTTTTTGGTACCTAAACACGTTCTTTTGCGCCCTGCGTTTTTTCCAGTTATGCTCCAAAAGAGACGCGGTGATAGATCCTATCTGCAACCAAGCCAGTGTAAAGCTTGTATGTAGTAATAGTAGTGAGACAAAAGATGGGTCTGTACTTACTAGGGCGTTGTGTTTCACTCTTTTGATGGTTGTATCTCTTTTAAACAGCTAAGCTGATGTGACCTTTTCACCTTTCAATAATGACTATGCAGTGGTGTTGCTTAAGCCAGAAATAACGTAACTTGTCCTTGCCAGAGTTTTTTTTCTGTAATTCTGGAACCCTTTATCATGTCAGCTGTTATTTATGGCTCTGGCATTTCTGGTTTGTTTTCGTTGCTTTTTGCAACATCAAGGATCCATTTCGCCTCTTCATTGTAAGTATTTTCATTTTCGAACAGAGGCCTCCAATAATCCTTCATGATCTGGTGTTTCGAGCGGCTTTTCTACCGTTATTGTGTCCTTTAGATTAGAATATTCGATCGTTTTGATGAAACGCTTTTTTTTCACCTTTGTTTTCTATTTCCTAATTCTTTTGGCAAGTGCTGTGATCCTATCCTTGATTTCGCTAGCTTTTCTTCAGCTTCCTTACTTTTGTGCCATAATTTTCAATAAACCTGCAGACTATGTACGTCAACTGTCCCTGTACAGTGATTTTATTTCTTATTTCAGACAATTCTTTTCGACAAGGCTGATTTTTGAGCTTCGGTTTCCAGCGTGGTGTTTCGTTGTTTTTCTCCGAACTCCTGTTGCTTTTGCTGTTAGAAATTAGAATCAAGATCCAGTGAGAAACTTTTTTTTTTCATTGTTACCTGTTGGTGGTGGGAGATCTGCGGGGGAGTTATTCAAAAAGGCGATCCAGTTGGTAAAGGTAATCATTATTGAAATGCCATGAGTCTGGAGAGTCCGGATTGATAAATAAGTGAATCGTGTTGTGATGCTGTGTTTTTCATTGTTCATTTATGATAATTTGGATCATTTTTTCAGCAGTTGTTTTTCTGATACTCCTTTTATGCATTCCATCTCAGACTCATTAAAAACATTCAAACTGTTGTGTCGCTTAATTTCTATTCATTGCGGACTATTATCCTCATCTTTTTATGTTATTGTTTCACGACGTTTCGGCCAACTATTCCTCTGGCCTTCTTCGGGTGGTTAACGCAAAAGGATAAAACACCAAATCTAACTGTATCCCCAGTAACTACTACCTTCCATAGATCTGTCGTCTCTAAGGATGCAGTTAGATTTGGTGTTCCTATTTTGTTGCAGTTAACCAGGTGATGAAGGCCGGAAAAATAGTTGGCTAAAATATTGTGAAACCACAACTAGAAGATTATAGTTCGCAATAAATAAATGGATAAATAATTACTGAATAAAAATTACAATTAATTAAAGCTACTTCTGTTCTTAATTTATATTAAATTAATATATATATATTAAATTAAATTAAATTAATATATATATATATATATATTAAATGGATTAATCCAAAGCTTATAAATACAAGACTGATAAATTAAAAAATGTATCCATTTTAAATGTGGAAATTGATGAATCGCACAGTAAAGAAATTCATTTTTATACTATGAGAAGGTTAGTAATTGCAATTAAGAATAGGAAATTGGATAAAATTTTTTTGTAACATGTCTTCATCCTAAGATTAAGGGTGGTGGTGTTTGATCAACACTGCTGAGGAGCCATGAAGTAATATACTGTTTTGTTTTTAAATCCCCGAAACAGTGTTTCATGGTAAACAACTAATGATCCCTTGAAAAATAAAAAAATTGTATTATAGTAAATTCGAGAGAGTTGATGCAGTGATTGCAGGCGATTAAATGACTTACTGACTAGATGTTTTTTTAACGAATGATAAAAAGTAATTTTTTGTATAGTTTCAAATGTTAAAAACATCAAAGACTATATATATATATATATATATATATATATATATATATATATATATATATATATATATATATATTTCTATATTGAAGTTTTAAAGGTGAATTATATTATAATGTGATGTTAGATAAACTATTATTGTTGTTGTTTCACGACGTTTCGGCCAACTATTACTCTGGCCTTCATCAGGTGGTACCCGCGGCGGGATAGGAACTCCGAATCTCTAACAGTTTTCTCAATAGGAATAGTTGGCCGAAACGTCGTGAAACAACAGCTTTAAAAAAGATGAGGATAATAGTCCCCAATAAATAGACATTAATAAATAATACTCATTTCAATAATGAATTCCAATTAAATAATATACGTTGTGTTGCTGACAGGTTATATTTTGGGGTGGAACATTTTGCCTACCTTGAGAGAAGTGGAAGAATATTTCTCTCCGGATCTCTTGAGTTTCGGACAATTGGTCGGTTCAACCAGTCTTCTAATGAAGAAAAAAGAAACTCTTGAATACCTTTAACCTAGTATATATATATATATATATATATATATATATATATATATATATATATATATATATATATATATATATATATATATACACGGTCGGGTTTCAATCCTGGCTGGAGGTAGTTGCCTGTCTAGCCGCACTGAATAGCTGCGAAACAGCGAAACAGTACTGTATGTGGATGACCATAATGCTCCTCATCTTGAGTAAAGCGTATTGAGAAGTGATACACGAATTACCATTAGCGTATAAGCGATGCTCTTTGTGTAAACAAATCGAGCTTGGGTATTTCGGACGATGTCAAAACATTGTTAAACTCACGACTTGCTCAGCAGCCGCCGATAGCATAATGGATACGAGCCTAGACTCTCGTACAGACGGTCGGGTTTCAATCATGGATTGAGGTACTTACCTGTCTAGCCGCACTGATAAGCTGTGAAACAGCGAAATAGTACTGTATGTGGATGACTATATATATATATATATATATATATATATATATATAATCTTGTTAACACTTTTTCGTTATCCATATTCAAATATACCTACATCAAAAACGGAAAGAAACAAAGACAAGCAAAGACGTACATACACGAAGAAATCAAAAACATATACGACGAAAAACAACTGTAACGACACAAAAAAAAACAACATTAGTGACAAGAAACGCCGGCTTTAATAAACGTCATATTTGATGAATGTAGTTTTCTTTGCTGCATTTTCACGAGATTTGTGTCTTGCAAGAAAAAAAAAGTAGACAAACTCCGAAAAACGAACGCCGATTAATTTTCTTATGGGCAGCCATCTTGTCAGGCGTTCGTCAATCGGCCATCTTGAAAGCTGATGTAAACTGTCACGTTTTATTAGTACGGCGCGCGCATGCGTCGAATAAGCCGCATATTATTTTTATTTATTCATTATTTTATTATAATCATTTGTTGCTTTTGGTTTATCGTATGTTCCTTTGTTTATACCGCCTTCTGTATTATTCTTTTTTTTTTCATTAATTTTGTGCCTATTTATCTCTCTCTCTCTCTCTCTCTCTCTCTCTCTCTCTCTCTCTCTCTCTCTCTTTCTCTTCTTAACTCTCACACCGTCGTTCTTGCTTTATTACCTTCATTCTTATTCTCCAAATTCGTGTCTCAATGTCAGTCATTTGATATTACAAATCTCGTGTGATTTATATTGCGAGAACGACGTGAGATCTGAAGGCATTAGAAATCTA
>NC_136518.1:73156004-73163504 GCF_053919585.1 Euprymna scolopes | reverse complement strand
AACATGCCATAAATATATCATTGCATAAATAATAAATAATGTAAATAATATTAAAATAATTATAAAACATGTCATAAATATATAATTTCATAAATAATAAATAATATAACTAATATTAAAAAATAATAATAAAAATATTATAAATATGTAATGGTATAAATAATTAATAATATAAATAATATTAAAATAATTATAAAAACACGTCATATATATAATAGTAGAAATAATGAATAATATGAATATTAGTAAATAATTATAATGAATACGTCTTAAATATACAATAATATAAATTAAAAACACTATAAATAATTCAAATAGAAATAATCAGATAAACATAATTGTTAATTAGTAATTAAATGTTATCTATTCTGCAGTTTCCCAACTGAATTGTTAACTATTCTGTACTTTCAAGTAACGATTTCTGAGTTAAATTTGACACACTCTTCTCAAAGGACCTATTCCAAAATCCAATACGTTGCTGGCAATGCTTTCTACTCAAACATACAAATTTAAACTCAACCTATTCTCTAAAAAAATCAAGCTTTTTATTGAAACTGGAATCATTAGATCGCAAGCATATAAAGAGAAAATCAACCATTGTTTCTTTTCTTTATTCTTTTGGTCACCAACCGGGCACTACAGGCTCCACAAAATCAGGTTTGAACCAAAAAAGTAAAATTTATTTAAAGAATGTCCAGTTGTTACCAAAATATTGGAAAGAAATCTATACAGCATTGAACTCGTATACTATGAGCAGTGTTAAATATATCTTGGCAAAATCATTCCACCAAACAGCAACTTTATGGCAACCTACCTGCTATATCTAAATCCATCAGGAAGCGACTTCTATGATTTACCGGTCACTGCCAGAGGAGCAAGCAAGAGCTGGCAAGAAATGTAATGGTGCGGTCTCCACAGCATGGGCGCACGAGCATAGAACAACCTAGATCCACGTACATCCTGCAAATTGCACATGACATCAACTGTGATCCTGAAGATCTGAGGCAACTGCTGGAAGACCAGGACATCTGAGAGAGAGAGAGAGAGAGAGAGAGAGAGAGAGAGAGAGAGAGAGGTGAGAAAGAGAGTGTCACATTTCTCCGTTCAAGGAACCCTATCAGATAGAGAGACACAGTTGATAATGACTATTATTATTACAGAAGACTCGTTTTTCATTAATAGCATTTAATCTGACGGATTTATATTGTTTCAAAATAGATATTATGAGTAAAATTTTATTATACATAATAATGAAGAAAGCACTATTGACTTTGCACAGGTTTCTGCTAGTTTAAATTTACTGTGACAAATAACGCCCTATCTCAAACCATAACCCTAACCATAACCATAACCCTAACTCTATCTCAGAGCTCATCGCTTAAACTCTTCAGCTTAACATTCACAGGTCACATTAAGAAGGTGGGTTCCCTGTACCGTGCTAGAAAATTACTTACACCAAAAAGTATCCTATACCTCTAAATCTTCATTCGCCCATGCACGGAGTATTTTTGCATCTACCATTAGTTCCTCCCTTAGTCCAGAATATAATAGATCCCGCATTATTGACCAACCTGAAACCTCTGTCTCATCGCCGCAGTTTTGCATCTCTGTGCTTCTACTTTAATAGAATATGCTCTGATGAACTCATAGCACTCTCGACTAACATGACAAGCAACAAAACCCCACCTCTTCATTGTCCGTGTCTCTAGATGCTGGAAAGCATTCTACTTTAACAATTTTCCGTCTGCCTGCTTCCCACCGCACTACAACTTGGATGTCTTCAAGTCCAACGTGAACAAATTCCTAATAAACCGCCCCCTTAAGTAAACACTTTATCAAATCTCCACACTAACGTAATGTACTTGCAATAACCCTTATCCCTGAGTGGCTTCCGGGCCTTGATAAGTGGTGATCACTGTGTAAAAAAAAAACAAAAAAAAGAATTCCTTTTCACGCGCTAGTTTTTGGGACTCTCTTTCTGTTTCGAGCTTCCCTGACTGTACCGACATGCAGAAGTTTAAATGTAATGTGAACAGGCATCTCGCTTTCTAACCCTCTCACAATACCATACAAGATATGATTCTAAATAGTAGTCCTATCACGTCCAAGTGGCAATACGCATTTTTTTTTTTTTTTTTTTTTTTTAGGATGAGAAAGAATTTTTTTTAAATACAAGGAATAGCATTGTGTGAAGATTAATTGTTAATGCAGCTATGTATTTTGTCGCTTAGGATTAAATTGTTTTAACGTTCGGAATTTGATTCCCTAACATATACACATCCACAGACAATATCCCTAACATATACACATCCACAGACAATATCCTCGAACTTCTACTACGTAACTTTCTGAAGTACAGCGGAAATATTTCTCAAACTCCAGACAACATTATCAAATAAAACCCATGAATGCACCTGTTTTGGAATGCTTTACCAAATTGACATTATTTATACTGAGCATTTCATCGACAACTTAATTCGAAAAATATTCGTGTTACAACATTAATAATGCATTGCTAGAACATTTCTTTGTTTATGATTCTGAATTTTTTAGATGAGGATCAATCGTTCTTATTATTTGGTTACTTCGGACTACTGTTTTCATCTTAAGTGTTATTTTCATCACGTTTCAGTCGATACAGCCTCTGACTTTATTCAGATTTATCTTTCTGAACTCGGGAATCTTTTTGCCAAACTCGGCACGAAATTTCGAACAGAACACTTTATTTAATTCACGGGCGTAGCATGCTATCGAATCGTCAAGACCTGTGCGCCGTAAAATTCAATTTAGAGAATTTATACTGTCACTTGGTGGCTCATTTTCAAGAGTGTTTTCGCTCTATCTTTTTTTTTTTACACAGTGATTACCACTTATCAAGGCCCGGAAGCCACTCAGGGATAAGGGTTATTGCAAGTACATTACGTTAGTGTGGAGATTTGATGAAGTGTTTACTTAAGGTGGTGGTTCATTAGGAATTTGTTAACATTGGACTTGAAGATATCCAAGTTGTAGTCCGGTGGGAAGCAGGCAGACGGAACAGAGTTCCACAGGCTAAACTGATCTACACTTCACATCAATAGAATTTTGCTTCGATAACGTTATATACAGCCAGATCGACAGGATTCAGATTGAAAGCCTCATGGGCCCTTCGTTGGCTGATATTTTGGTGTTTTCTCCGCGTCGGTACTGTTTAATAATGTATCGAAGTCCTCTATTTATTGTAGACAAACATGGCTACCCGGCGTTGCCCGGGTGGAGAGAGATGCTATACTAAGTCTATTGAGCAACCCAGTCCTAAAAAGAAAGAAAAAATGGTTTAATCAAAATAGCAACGAGTGCCCGTGCGAGTGCAAAAATAAAAAAAAAATAGCTGCAGTAAGCAGGCAGGCTCGAACCTGTTACACGAAAGGGGAAACGGAGGTGAAAAAAAAAGCTAAGGGGCTAGCTGCCTCGGCTACGATGTCTTATGATGTCATGGGTGGTCGAAATAACATTTTATAAATGCACGTTGAGATTGGTAGGCGTTAGAGTTTCAAAAAATGTCGACGCAAAAACTGACTCCTTCTCTAAAAAAAACAAAAAAAACGGCCCAGTTGACCAGCACAGAATTAATCTTTTGGGGCTAATTTTTAGATACGTTTCATCCGAGGGGGTCGATCTTTCTAACGATACCAATTTTGTTACGCTTCGAAAAAGTTTTTGGTAGATATACACACACAGAAACAGACACACACACATTTTTCTTTTTATACAATAGATACGTCGCTTCCACCTTTCCAGCTTTTATTGCTGAAAGTGTTGAGATGAATGTTAAGGAAAGGTTCGGACGATCACTGTATCCATGCAAGCAGGAGGAACACAATTAAAGTCCCGGGCTATCAAAGGAACAATGGGTCAATCCCAGGAAAGGTGACCTAGGCTTTAGCCAGGCAAGCAGGAAAGAGAAACAATGGGAAATCCCGAGATTTAGAACGACCTATATCCATGACGTCAATCGGTCATGGGTCAGACCAAAACCAGCAAAAGTGCAATAAACAAGTTGGCGAGAAAAAGGTTAATAGGTCGAAGTGATACCAATAAAAAGAGGAGAGAGAAACAAGTGTCTCGTATTCTTTTTAATTAAATAACTGTCCATTTTATATAGCCTAGAATGATCACAAGCCAGACTTATATGTAACAAAAATGAAGCAAAATGCTGTTTCAATAACCTTATTTCTCTCCACAAATCATTACTATTTACTATGGAGAGTGAGAATGGCGGATGCGTGTTTTCATGAACGTTTTAATTGAACGCCAGAATTCGTCCTTCAGTTAAACTTGAACGCGAATTGAATAATGTTAAATAAATTTTCATACATAATCTTTACCCGGAGTTTGATTAATTCTGTTATTAACTAGCAAGTAGAACCGACGTTGCACGGGATTGAATGAGGATCAACAGTTGTTTCACCCTCCCATATCATCGAAATCGGGGAAATCGTCCATTTTTTCCAATCGATTAATTGCCTTTCCTAGTTAAAGACTCGCCTAATTAGAGACTCACTAATTGCACTGAAAAAGCTACGGTGGATTTTATAAAATGTTTTTAATATAATGACTTGAATTAAAGTTTAAAATTCAGAAGGCAAATACCATGCTTTAATTGTGTTATGAATAAAAACATTCACTTCGAACGCGCATTTGTTATATCAAAGAACCTGCTATTGTTTTTTATATGTCGAGGCTTTCCACTTGTGCGGTGATAATGGCTTGAATTAAAATTTAAAATGCAAAAGTAAAGTATCATGGCTCTAAAGAGATGCATTCATATTGAACGCACCCCTGTCATATCAAAGATCCTACTGTTGATTTTATATACCACCACTTTCTTTTTGTGCAGTAATAATATTTCTCAAAGGCATGAATTTTTTGTGTATGTGTGTGGGCGCGCACGCGCGCGTGTGTGTGCAATAATAATACTTTTAAAATGTAAGGTGTTCTACTGAGATCTATTTTATCTGTAATAAGCTCAGTCCAACATTCTTTGACTCAGTGGCTTTTAGAAATCTTGCAACCTGTTCGGGAGTTATATACTACGCACTGCATACCTGATTCTTATCCGTTTGTTGAATGTCTGCATGAGTTGGACAGACGTGTTCATTTGATGTCTCTAGTCTCTTTACCGATGTACCAGTAGATGCGACTATGCGTATTTGCACCGACGCACTTTATGGCGGTCGCCTAACCTCTCCTCGTTTTTTAAAGGATATATTTATAGAACTCGCATTGTAACGAAACGCCGCGCTCTTATAGTAACATGGCGCATATGGCGCGCGTAAGAAAATCATCAGCGGCCGTAGGATAGCTGACTACCGAAAATATTAGCAGCAACAGCCGTCTTAGTACATATGCAAATTAAGTAAGTGTGCACGCGCTGACGTCACAGAAAGGGGGGGAAAGGCGGCAAAAGGAGAGTACGTGGTCAAGCAAGGGAAACGATCGGACGTGTTTTGACTCTTAGTCGACGAGAGAGAAAATACGCCGCCTGATCGAAAAAGCAAAGTGAAAGAGCGTCTCGCCATGCATGTTCAACGCCTGAGTGATGTTTTGAAACAAAGTGAAGTGTGTTTTTGCAAATTACTGGAATAAATGCGTTTTGTATTCATCTAAAGAAAATGCCGAGTCGTATTTTTTATGTGATTCTTTGTTCCTTTATTCCTGTGATGGTATCAGACAACGTGTGGGTCCGAGTGGTTGAAATGTAATGACACAGTTAAAGTGTAGCGACCGCGTTACATTATAAATGTGTACTTAATCAGTGGAATATGTAGTCAGATCAACAGAATTTCACCGGGGAGGTCCATTAGTTATACAGTCAGATCAACAGAATTTCAACGGGAGAGTCCATTAGTTATAGTCAGATCAATAGAATTTCAACGGGGAGGTCCATTAGTTATACAGTCAAATCAACAGAATTTCAACGAAGTGGGGGGGGGGTCGATTGGACTCAACTAACTGATATCTTCAGCGATTATTATGAATCCGTTCTTTTGAGTTTATTTTCAACGTGCTCCTGTCATATAAAAGAACATACTGTTGATGTTATATGCCGGGCCTTTATGCTTGTGCGGTAAGAACGATTCTCACATGCACTTGTGATGTTAGACTGTATAATAGTGGAGCAGATTACCCAAACAATCGTTCATTTGATGATACAAGCATGAAATTTGGCATAAATATTCGCTGGATAGTAGATTTTAAGAAAAAAGTGCTGGCCACCTGAAATTCCAATATGGCGGCCATTTTCCAAGATAATGTTAAATTCTTTCGTGGGATTTTTTCGATTATCGATTATCAATACTTATCGAAGACTTTCCGATAGAAAACCTATATTAAAGTACATTTATGTGAAAGTTCATAAAAAACGAACTCACACACACACAAAGATACTTTTATATATAAGTACTAGCATGGTGACCCGACGTTGCCCAGGATTGAATGATTATCGGCGAAATTTTCACACTCCCATGTTGTTTTGTCGTCGAAATCGATGAAATAGCGCATTTTTTAAAATCAAATCAATTGATTGCCTGCTCTAATTGGGGGCCCATCACGATGCACCTGAAGGAAGCTTTAGATGCCCCTCGCAGTGCATAACTTCTCAGTATATTGTAGTCTTCATTGCACTGTAGAGAACATACTGTTCATTTTATATGTTGAGCCATTCGGCTTGTGTGGTAATAAAACTTCTCAAATGCATTTGTAATGTTAAGCTGTATAAAATGTAAACTTTGGTCAAGATCGGATTATTTCGTTATCGATTATCGATATTTATCGAAGACATTTCGACAAAAAAAACTACATAATAACACTGCTAAGCAGATAAAGTACCTTCATATGAAATAGGATAGATAAATATAGGTTGATAGACTATATATATATATATATATATATATATATATATATATACTCCTATATATTTGTTTTTGTGTGTAATTATATTCATTTTAAAAAAAACTCTTTTTCTATTCGAATCCATGCGAAACTTTATATTTATTTCAAAAGAAAATACAACTTTGTTATGTACGGTCGTGGAATTGCATTCATCTGCAAAAGATCTAGCTAATTTGCATATTCTTTGAAACATTCATTTTCATTAATTCCCTATTAAGTTTTTGCGGCTTTCTTATGGGATGATCATCTTTAGTTAACTATTACGTGTAATTTTATTCATGCAGATATTCTACATGATTTATACTTCCGTAACATTTGCGTAAAAAGGTTATAGTAAATACAAGCCACTTTTTATATATAAATTTATGTATGCGTATATATATATTTGTTTTTAAAAATAGCCTGCCAAACTCCTTCGCCAATCTTTTGTTTACAGACATGAAACTTAATATAAAGGGCATTCGAACCCATGCGAAACTTTATGTTTGGGTTTAAGCAGGGCAAAATCGGTGCAAAAGTGTGAAAA
Source organism: Euprymna scolopes (assembly GCF_053919585.1). Lineage (NCBI taxonomy): Eukaryota > Metazoa > Mollusca > Cephalopoda > Sepiida > Sepiolidae > Euprymna > Euprymna scolopes. Next base: position 73,156,045 of record NC_136518.1, on the reverse strand, counting down.
TTATAAAAAAATGAATTCAGCAGGTGAACGTCAAACGACGG
>NC_136518.1:72841004-73153504 GCF_053919585.1 Euprymna scolopes | reverse complement strand
TAAGGTGGGATCCCACTTGAATTTCATCACGAATAATATGCCGAAATATATGAAATAAATAAGATGAATAAATATAAACTATTAAATATAATGAATATGCCTTAAATAATGAATAGTTACGAATAACAAACAAAGTTCTTATTTATATACTAGTAGAAAGACTCGATGTTGATCGGGAAAGAAACACTACTATGTTATTTTTACTATACTCATAATACCATACGACACGTTTATACATTGATTCCTATCAGATCGTCGAAGCTGATGGCATCCCGAGTCATATATTCCTTTAGATTTGATCTCACGCCTATATATTATGTTCAATACAATAACACAAGGGAACACTCAATATGTTGCATTTAAAGAAAGACTTGTTTTTAGTCAATTTAAGTGTGCTGAGTTCAAATCTGAAGTTAGTTTTATTCTGTAAGCTACAGATTTTATGCAATCTTTGATTTTTATTAAAAAAGAAAAAAAAACAGGAATTTCTTCAGAGTGCGGAGCAGGCCGAATAGCTGAAGAAATGTTCGGATATACGATCTTATGTCTGTTTTTCTTGCCCACACCCGCTGTGTTTACCATACAGAAGTAGCAATCAGTTACATGGTTGGTGGGTTCTCGCCAAATCATTGGAACTCCAAAAGGCAGACAATTGCGTTTTCCTTTGGTCCAACTTCGGAGCATTTCCTCACAATTGTCGAACACAACATGAGGAGCCCATTGCTTGTCTTGGTCACCAAGATGAACTTCAAAATAGGTTCGCTTCACAAACAAGGATATGTTACGTCTCTGATAATGGAGTGTGTAGCAACCCCAGATGTAACAGAAGGCATCAGGCTTGTTTTTACAGTGATGTCTCGATGAGGAAGCCATGTTTGATCTGGAAAAAAGAAGGCAGATAAAAAATATTAGAATCTATCTATGTATATAATCTCAAAATGTTTAGATTTAGGTTACGTAAGTTCATATTTAGACTATTTCATCTATCTCAAATTGCATGAAAACTAGAGCTTATGGAGAAAAACTAATTTCAGATTTGAAATCAGCGCCTAAAAATCCTGCAGAATCAGTTAAAAAATCAAATGCAACAGAAAGTTTTAAAAATAGTGTTCCCCAGTGTAATTGATGGGGAATTGGCTTTTTCATAATAAATTAATACGCAATCTGTAATACTTCCAAGGAGATCCCAGCCAAAAAGTAAAAGCTCAATATTTAAGAATAGAGCAATATATAAGTTTTGTGGTTCAATTTTAAATTCTGAAAAAAACAACATATAGAGACATATATTCGATTTAAGAATTTATTGATTGATTGACAAAGGAATATATAGAAGTGGTTATTTGTCTCTATATGTTGTTTTTTCAGAATTTAAAATTGAACCACGAAACTTATATATTGCTCTATTCTTAAATATTGAGCTTTTCCTTTTTGGCTAGGATCTCCTTGGAAGTATTACTTCAAGTAATATCTATCAGGATTTTTCATCTGAATTTCTATCAGTGTCTTATCTCGCTTTATATATACATATATATATATATATATATATATATATATATATATATATATATATAGGTGTCAATATTGTGAAATGTGGAATATAGACTTTTCCTTTGCTTTTTATATGCTCTGTAATTCCATTTAGCTTCATAAATTAAGAATTAGTATATAAAAAGGTGAAATATAATTGAAAAAGTCATATTTCCACAGATATATATGTATATATACATACATATATATATGCATACACACACACACACACACACACACACATATATATATATATATATATATATATATATATATATATATATATATATATATATATATATATAGTAAGTTATAAAATATATATGGTGGTTAAGCTACACCGAATATTCCGCGTTTCATCCACTCTAGGACTCTTCAGGCTTATGCGCATAAGCCTGAAGAGTCTTAGAGTGGATGAAACGCGGAATAGTCAGTGTAGTTTAACCGCCATACATATTTTATAACTTACTAACTAGCTCTACTTACGTATTGAGCACTTTTGAAGCAAATACTTAAAGTTTACGCATAAATTTACACTTTCGTATATTAATTTTATGTGAGTAAATGAAGTAGTTATATATATATATATATATATATATATATATATATATATATATATCGATTTTACTTTTCAGTTATGCAATAAAAACAAAAAATTCTATTTTTTTTATATCTGAAAAAGTGTATCAGCCTAAAACAGATCAAATAAAATCAAAAGAAGCCCGTGTATATTGTTATATTAATGGCAGATTCTCGACCGAGCTCCAGTCTCTGCTCCCACTGTAAGATATTCGCAGTCGAAACTCGTCTAGCTTCATCCACTGTAAATAATTCTTCTTTCCAGCTTTAAGTACCTGGAGTTAAACGGAGATTCCATTAGAATATGTTTTCCTTGTATGAATCATACCACAAGACTACTTCCCAACTAACTAAAGCCTGATCGCTTTTAAGTCTAATAGTAACAAATTTATATTATTTTTTAATTTTTTTAATTTTTTAAAATATTTTTCCGGTACGTATCAGACCATAGAAGATCATGTAAGAACACAAAATTGGATCTGTTTGACTATAAAAGCTAGCCTTGATCGCCCCGCGGGGCCCGGAGTACAATAGATAGAGGCGTTGAGTCTCTATAGTTCCAGGTGAACATTGTCTGCAGATAGCGGTTGCAATCCTACCCAAGCCGGCCAGAGAATAAGTTTGTCAAAACGTGGTTAGATAACAACAACTATGGTAGGCAGTAATTACTGGGTATACAGTTACAAAACCTATCATTCTAATCCCGTCGAAGTAAATAACCTGAAGAAGGCTAGAGGATAAGTGGTGAAAAAAACAATTATTAAAATAAGGATAACAGTCCGCCAAACAAATGAATACCAAATTCTTGTTGAGCCGTTTTTTTTTTTTAATAATAAGTGTATTCACAGCTTCAATTATCGTTTTCAATCTTAAGCATTCACCTGACAAAATCCCTATCCTCGAATGGGCTTTGGGTCTTGATAAGTGGTGATTTATACGTACAAAAAACTGTGCTTATGATTCGCGATACACATTTAGAAACCAATTTTCTAAAACAGTTTAAACAAATCGCCAATGTTATTTTATTCATTGTTGTTGTTGTTGTTGTTCAATAGGATTCTTTTTAACAAAAAACAAAAAGCTGGGTGACCGACTATAGTTAAGGGCAAACTGAAGGCTCCCTTTTCCTTAGCTGCTACGCCGAGGTCAAAAAGGATTACTCTACTTGCTCTTGATCCTCTCTTTATAATGCTGAGGTTATTTTTTAGCAAACAGAAAGCTAGGGCAGTTTTCTAAGTCTTTTGTAAGTACGAACGAGGATTGAACCTCACTCTTCCGAACACACTAACCATTATGCCGAATGAGCCATTAAAACCATATAAGCAACAAATATTTATACATTGGATAGTAGTAGTAGTAGTAGTAGTAGTAGTAGTAAATAAATTAGAGGCGTTCCAAATCGAATATCAATTTACTGACAGAACGTTTCTCAATATTTGATATATCCCATGTAAGACGATATGTTTAGTAGCGTATATGTTTCTGTTGCCGGATATGCCATAATTGAAAATATTCACTCTTAACCAAATTTACTAATCTCTAAGCACTAATGAACACCGGTACTAAGTTAGTCTGTATCTCTCAGCGTCTGCTATTTTACTTTGATGATTTTACTTGTACATTCATTAGTAACCTTTGTGAATCATGTTTGAACGGGAAGAAAACGACGCCATCACTCTTCACGCATATTTCCCCCCCCCCTTTTATTGCTGTATACGAAGTGCCTTCAATAAGTTTCCATACTTTTTTCACATGAGCACTTTTATTGATAGTACACGCATGAAACTCTTGTCCCCTTCGAAGTAATCTCCTCTGGCTACAACGCACTTGTACCGTTTCAACAACTTATAGAAGGCACCATGAAAGTCCTCTTATGTGAGCGTGTTGATGACTCTCGTCATAGCCTCTTTTATCTCCTCAATTGTCTCATAAAAACAGTCTGTAAACTTGTGCTTAGGGGATAACCAAAAGTCACAGGGAGCAAGGTATGAGCTATAAGGATAATGAACTGTCTTGATGCCCATGACAACGCCTTTCTTTCTGATCTTCTCTGAGTACATTGGGACAAACTTCCGCATCTCCAGTTCCTCGTGAATAATTATGTATACAGTTCCCAGACTGACGTCAAACTATGCACTTATTGTCCCTATAGATACACGGCAGTCCTTATCTATGAAATTCTTTATTTGGCCAACCAACTTTGGTGTTCTGACTTTCTTACTCCTCCTCAACCTCACATCATCCATAAAAAAAAGCTCTCTACCTTCCTTTAATCTCTTATGCCACTCAAAAACTGATATTTGATTCATGCAAGATGGTCCAAAAGCAGTCTGGAGCATTCCATACATTTTTTGTGACCCGATGGGGACCGGGCGATGCCGAGTGACCTTGCTAGTCGACACGAATTCAGAGGAATTTGCACGGCTGAATTCTAATGATGATGATGATGATGGTTTGATGTTGTTTAAACAGAAATGTCTATGGGATTTTGTCAGAAAGAGAAAAAAAAACAAATGATAATTGTTCTTATCTTATTGCTGTTAACAACGAAAAGGTTGTTTTGAAAACCTCTGTTGATAGGTATGAAGAATGGGGGTCAAGAGTAGGGGTCGCCGCCAAGCATTGTTCGACTTGGGGTGACTAATCACGTCTAATTGGTAATAAGTAAAAACCTCAGTGCAGGTGGAGGTTGAGGTTTGGTAGAGATAAGCTCTAAGAGAAAGAAAGAAAGAAAGGTGTTTGTAACCACTCTCTTAAGGAGAGGTGGGGAAAAGGGGTTGGATTTAGAAAAAGGATTTCTAAACGCAGAGGAGTCGTATCCAACAAGCTGTACGGCTGGGCTTGTCCAGCGCTCCCGATTTGGGGAGCCCTTCAGGGCCTGATGCTATGATGGGAACTAGCCTGTGTTAATGGGAACTCTGTGACTTTACTGGTTTGGTCTTACATCGTTCACTGCTATAGTCAGTCGCCTCAAATTAGACAGTAGTTGTTATGAAGTAATGAAAACAATAAATAGTTTGTTACTGTTATAACCCGGAGTTCTGTTTGTTGTGGCGAGGACTCTTGATTTTTTCAGCAAGCCGCAAGGACCAGCGGAGTGATTGATGTACCCGGAGACTCCCTACACATGGAAAGAAAGACGATTTGATCGAGAGGAAAAGCGCCCCTCCATGAAAACACAGTGGGTAAGGACGATCAACAGGCCAACTTGTAACGAGACAAGGTACGATCAAGGGACACCTGCCACATCGGTAACGTTATAAATGGTGCCGGATGGTACATCGTTATATTTTTATGACATTTTTTTCTAGGTTTAAAACAGAATTTTATTGCATATCGTTATTCTAAAGACTTTTTTTTACAGGCATTTAAAATTGGTGTAGACTCTTGGAAATTCAGTGTGTTATTGCTATACATCAGATGACAGACCAGAGATGACAGACCAATTTTTATGATTTCAGGTTCAAATAAACAACTACAGCAGGAATTAGAATACACCTTCTACCGCCTGATTGTCACAGCAGGTGAAGTTCAAAAATGCAATCTGGACATAAGAACAGTTTACACACAGTAATTTGCGAGGAACTGAGGATGCGGAAGATTATCGCGGATGTGGTTCCAGTGCACCATTCCACAACTCCATCCTTCTTCAAGACTATTTGACCCAGATAGGCATTAAGACATTTTCTTACCCTCACTATAGTCCAGGCTTTGCCTTCTGTGAATGTTGGTTATTCCCTAAGCTCAAGGAAAACTTTAGAGGATGACGTTATGAGAAAATTGTGAAGATAATAGAGGCTATGATGAGGTTCATGAATACACTCACACAAGAGCACTTCTATGAGGCCTTCCAAAAGTTGTTTGGACCGTATAACAAGTGCATTGCAGCCGAAGGAGATTACTTTGATAGGCACTAGAGTTTTATGCGAGTACTATCAATAAAAATACTCATACAAAAAAGTCTGGAAACTTATTGAAAGCACATTTTTTTTTTTTTGCTGGGTTATATGTTAACGTGAAATTAACTTTGTTTAATTTTTACTTTACATTTATTTAGCGAGATAGAAGATATTAAAACCTTTTAATCTTCAAATATATTTTTCGTATTCATTTATTGTAGACATAAAAGTCAAGAGAAACCGTAAACAAAAGATTTAGCTGACATTTTGTCGTTAGAAAGCGTTGATATTATCTGCGCCTTGTTTCTATGGAAAATCGTCCGTGCATTTCTCCCGTAAATAGAAATAAAAATTGAATCAACAATTGAAACCGCGAAACCGATGCAGTCGATAATGGCTGTTTAAAGTGCCTTATAGCTGCGAGTTGCGTTGTTAAAGGAAGTACAGATATAAAACGAATAATTAAAAACAAGTATAAAAGAAAGCAAAATATAGAAAGAAAGAAAGAAAGAAGGAAGAATATAATGAAAAAAGAAATAGAAAAAAAAAGGAATAAATAAAGAACAAAAAGAAAATGTCGGAAAACGAATGCCAGAAAAAAATTTTTTAAGGAATAAATAGTTAGAAAATATTTTAAGAAAATAAAAAAAGCAGGGAATTTAACGATAATAAAATTAGAAGAAAGTAAAAAAAAAAAAAAAGGAAACCAATAACAAAAAAAGTAAAAAGGAATCAAATAAATAAATAAATAAACATTATTTAACGAAAATAGTAAGCAAAAAAGAAAGAAAGAAAGAAAAAAATAATGAAAGAAAACAGAGAACAAAGAAAAAGGAAATAGAAAAACAGATGAAAGAAAGAAAATACTAAGCACAAAATGGAAGAATATAAGAAATTAATGAAAGAAAAACAAACAAAAAAGAATAAAGAAAAGAAAAAGAAAAAAGAAATAAAGAGAAAATTAATAACATAAAAAATAAAAAAGGAATTGAATAAATTGATAGAAAATTATTTATTGAGAAAAAAAGGGAAAAAAGAAAAAATTTATGAAAGAAAGAAGAACGAAAAAAAAAAATGAAAAAGTAAACCATGACTAAATAATAGAATAGAAGAAATTAGGTCTAATTTCCACAAGATCTTCGCATTAATTTAGACAGTATTTCGGCAATAACACGTCGACTGTTGTCTTCCAAGTGGTCTCTTATGTTTCGTTTAGCGGCGTCGGCGTGGAACTTTATATATTCCCAAAGAAAATACTCTAATAGGTTTAAATCGCACGAACCAGGTGGCCAGTTGACAGATCTATTTTCAAGAAAATATTCGTACAGCATATTTTTCTCTTATTTGCACAATTTTCAAACGCTGCTCGGGTGTCAGTCAGTTAATGATGAATTGCCTAACCAAGCTGAACTCAGAATAACCGACAGTTGTCAAATCTGCAATTAGAGACAACAGAGTTATCAATTTCTCCACCTCCAAATAAACAGACTCTGTATATGGGAACACAATAAAAGAATAGAAAAATAGAAATTTATATGTGAAGAAAAAAAAAACAATGATTTAAAAAAATGAAATCAAGAAAGAAGCACACAAAATAGAAAGAAAATGAAAAAAAATGCCTAAAAAAATAGAAAGAAAATGAAGAAAAAAAATGCCTAAAAAATAGAAAGAAAATGAAAAAAAATGCCTAAAAAATAGAAAGAAAATGAAAAAAAAAACAATGATTTAAAAAAATGAAATCAAGAAAGAAGCACACAAAATAGAAAGAAAATGAAAAAAAATGCCTAAAAAAATAGAAAGAAAATGAAGAAAAAAAATGCCTAAAAAATAGAAAGAAAATGAAAAAAAATGCCTAAAAAATAGAAAGAAAATGAAAAAAAAAACAATGATTTAAAAAAATGAAATCAAGAAAGAAGCACACAAAATAGAAAGAAAATGAAAAAAAATGCCTAAAAAAATAGAAAGAAAATGAAGAAAAAAAATGCCTAAAAAATAGAAAGAAAATGAAAAAAAATGCCTAAAAAATAGAAAGAAAATGAAAAAAAAACCAATGATTTAAAAAAATGAAATCAAGAAAGAAGCACACAAAATAGAAAGAAAATGAAAAAAAAATGCCAAAAAAATAGAAAGAAAATAAAGAAAAAAAAATGCCTAAAAAATAGAAAGAAAATGAAAAAAATGCCTAAAAAAATAGAAAGAAAATGAAGAAAAAAAATGCCTAAAAAATAGAAAGAAAATGAAAAAAAATGCCTAAAAAATAGAAAGAAAATGAAAAAAAAAAACAATGATTTAAAAAAATGAAATCAAGAAAGAAGCACACAAAATAGAAAGAAAATGAAAAAAATGCCTAAAAAATAGAAAGAAAATGAAGAAAAAAAATGCCTAAAAAATAGAAAGAAAATGAAAAAAATGCCTAAAAAATAGAAAGAAAATGAAGAAAAAAAAACAATGATTTAAAAAAATGAAATCAAGAAAGAAGCACACAAAATAGAAAGAAAATGAAAAAAAATGCCTAAAAAATAGAAAGAAAATGAAGAAAAAAAATGCCTAAAAAATAGAAAGAAAATGAAGAAAAAAAATGCCTGAAAAATAGAAAGAAAATGAAAAAAATGCCTAAAAAATAGAAAGAAAATAAAAAAAGTGCCTAAAAAATAGAAAGAAAATAAAAAAAGTGCCTAAAAAATAGAAAGAAAATGAAGAAAAAATGCCTAAAAAATAGAAAGAAAATGAAAAAAAATGCCTAAAAAATAGAAAGAAAATGAAAAAAAATGCCTAAAAAAATAGAAAGAAAATGAAGAAAAAAATGCCTAAAAAATAGAAAGAAAATGAAGAAAAAAATGCCTAAAAAATAGAAAGAAAATAGAGAAGGAAAAATGAAAAGAAAGAGAATAAATCTTAAATTAAGACTTAAAAAATAAAAGAAATTAAAATATATTTTTACTAGTCATCTAGTCATCACTGGAAAGGTCAAAACGCTCTTGAGAATAAGGTTCAATAAAATCAGACGATGTGCTTTTTTTTTTTTACAAAGGAGTCATTACTTATCAAGGCCCGGTGGCTACCTGAGGATAAGGATCAATGAGTGTACAGTTGCAAATGGGAAAATATTGTAGTAATCCTTAGTAGTGGAAAATTACTAACTTGGGTTACTTAAGGAGACGGCTCATCAAGAAGTTGTTTACATTGGACTTGAAGGCGACCATATTGTAGTCAGCTGAAAAACAGGCAAACGGAACAGGGTTGCACAGGTGTGAAAGAAACTTTGTTCATGAAATCCATAATAAAGAATGAAGGGAAATTATTGATAGTGGTTTCAGGTAGACGAGCGTTTTTCGTGAAAATTTGGAAAATAACGATAAAGCAGAAACAGGCTCGCAACGTCTCTTCTATGGGAAAGAGGCTGCAGGCAAGAGAAAAGGGCATCCCCCACTAGGCTACGAAGTATATTTTGAACTCTGTTAAGGCAGAATAAGCTGCTTCTAGCAGCTCCTGTCCCGATGTGGCAACAGTACATACTTCGACACACTTGGCTTTTAAACATGTAGAGAATTGCATAAGTAGTGAGATATCTGCTCGAACGGTAGAACAATCTCACCATTTTTCCAGCGACCTTGGCAACGGATTTGATGTATGTGTTCCATTTCAGATCAGTAGTAAGGGTCATACCCAGAAGCTTGTCAAAACATGGAGCCTCCCCAAGACGGGATTCATTCAGACGGGGATATGAACGTTGATGATGTAAAGATAGAAGCTTGGTTTTAAATGCATTAAAAGTAACCAGCCACCCTTTTCCCCATTGTGCCACATGCTCAAGATCAGAGTAGAGAAAATAAGAGAGAACTTGGTCATTTACGGGCTTGTAAGTATTGCCATAGATGATAGTGTCGTCAGCATAAATGTTTACGAATGATCTTAGGATTTGGGAGATCATTGGTGTAGATCAGGAAAAGAACTGGGTCCAGGATGGAACTTCTGAATTAAATTATTTAGATTTACAACAAAATTAATTGTTTGACAAGGAGTACAGAAAAGTTTTAAGTTTTTCTATAATCCATGGATTTTTAATGAATGACTAATGTTATTAGTAAAACAGACATGGGTAATTATAACTTTTGCTTATTAGCACATGAATGGAAAATTAATTTAAAATGATCGTGTAAAATGAATCTTCCATGATTGAATGAATGAGGATACAAGAACAGTTGTAAAACCCAACGCAATGAATCCTAGTAAATTCCAGAAGGAATTGTGTACTTTCAATGCATAGTCCAGGCTGGAACGTGAAACCTTTAAAGATCAAATTCATGCATATAAGGTATTCCATTAATATCACTGCGGTAAAATCCTTATAAAATTCCTCAATATTTACTCAAGCAAATTACTTGAATACTTTTAACTGAAAAGAAGTTTCTTTAGGTAATATTTTCTAAGAATTTATTCACATCTATATATCTATAAAAGTGAAATTGTCTGTCTGTGTGTGGGTCTGAGTGTGTACATTCCCCTACCAAACTACTCTGTCAATTTTGAGTATACAGACTCGGGATTTGACATAAGAGGTATTGTGATTTGGTAAAATCTTTTTAATCGGTTTTCGGTCAAAAATTTTTCTGTCAAGGGGTCAATGTTAAACGATTCGACCTTTGAAAACTCTACCAAACTCCTCCACCAATTTTGGGTCCAAACTTGAAATTTATATGTAGGTTACTTGGGCATGGATCAAACGTTTTAATTTGATCTGAGCCAAAAACAACGAATGTTCAGAGGTAAAAATTGGGGTGAAAGTTTTAAAATATTTGACCTCTGCGGTCTCTACCAAATTACTCAGCCAATTTTTTGTCTAAACATTTGAAATTTAACATAAACTGTATTCATACATCGGGCCAGCTTTTTAATAATTTTTTGCCGAAAATTTTACTGCCAAGAGGTCAAAGTTTAGATGATTTGTCCTTTGCGGTCTCTAGCAAACTATTCAGCCTATTTTGTGTTGAAACATTTGAAATTTTACATAAAGAGTATTCAGATATGCAGCAATCTTTTTAATCGGTTTTGGGGCGAAAATTGTGCTGCCAAGAGGTCAAAGCTGAAAGAGTTGACCTTTGCAGACTCTACCAAACTCCTCCACCAATTTGGGGTCTAAACACTTGAAATTTTAGATCTATGTTACCTGGACATGAGTCAAACTTTTTATTATATATAAAGTCTTTTGGAACGCTGATATTGTTAAAGCTAAAATTCGTTTCAAATCAATTTGCACTCCAATCTCTGGTCCCCCCTCGCCAATCTTCCACGAAAAAAAGCCGTCTAGCTGAATCCACTGTGAAAAATTTCCCCCACTCTATATCTGTGCCTAAATCAAAACGCGGATTCCATGAACAAAGCTTCTTTCTTAGAACTGCACGCCTGTAGAACTCTGTTCCGTCTGCCTGCTTCCCACCGGACTACAACTTGGATGTCTTCAAGTCCAACGTTAACAAATTCCTAATGAACCGCCCCCTTAGGTAGAAACTTCGTCAAATCTCCACACTAACGTAATGTACTTGCAATAACCCTTATCCCTGAGTGGCTTCCGGGCCTTGATAAGTGGTGATCACTGTGTAAAAAAAAGGTGTATTTTAATTTTATGTTTAATTTCAAATATTAATAACTACATTCTATTTCAGTACTAAATTTATATTTTATTTCCTGATTGTTTTATTTAATAATAGCGTTTTCTCGTCATAAATGTTTATTATATCTACCATGTTGATTGCATGAACAGATTAGGAAATTGTATTCATTGTTAATTCGTGAGAGGTGAATCTATTACCATACTTTCCCTTTAAAAAACACGCCAGTTGGACTTTTATTAAGTACAATACTAAATAGATTTTTTAAGGCGAGTAGAAAACGCTTTGCAGAAGCTTTGTCGGCAGCTCCCGTTACTTTCGCCTCTCTTTATTTGTCACTCAGTCCTCATTTTTTTTTTTTTAATGAGCGATTTTTCTGACAAAGGGAGAAGAAAAGGCTGTATTCTAGGTTGGCATTATTTTGCGTGAACAGTCGACAGAGATGGAAATTTTCTGTTTCTATGCCTATCCTTGTAGCCATGTCACTAGTAAGGGTGCTGGAAGTAAACGTTTTATCTGGGCTGACGTTAGCCGCCTGATAGTCAGGGACCTGAACCATGGATTAACCACTAAGGAGGCTGTCCTATCAGCAGGTGCAAAGTACTGGGGCTGCTGTATTGCCATTTGGTGAATGGATTCTAGACCGTGTAGTAGCTTCTGGTGGGACTCTCGATGCCATACTAGTGGGTAACTGTTACGGCTTTACCTTATCATGTACTACGAAAAAAAATTCTTCGTTACTTTTCTCTCTTAGTTTCCCCTCTCTGTCCTGCTCTAAGCAAGTCTGACGACCTAGTCCACAAACTACAAAATTCCATCATGAAAAGTTTCAATAAAAAATACACGATTAAACCCAGATCTGAAACTTCCAACGTAGACCCCCCACTACCAGGTCTCCTCCTCCAACATCAGGGGTCTACGTTCTAACCTTCCAGAGGTTGAAGCCCAATTACAGGAGACTAAACCAGGCCTTTTATTTTTAAGCGAAACCGGAATTGGACAGACTATTTCCCTAAATGAGTTCGTAATTAAAGGATACTCTAACTTAACTTCCAAATCTGACCCCCAAGATCGCCATGGGCATGGAATATGTTTAACTATGTTTAAAGATGGCTTTCCATGTGGTAGGGACATCTCCAGAGAAGATCCTAACTTACCCTATATGTGCTTCCGGGTTGAACTAGCTCACACTACCGAATTTATATTTATCTCTATCGCCCCCATAACAGCGGAGTTACTATCTTTAAAAGCATATCTGAGAAAATTGATCAAGTTCTATCAACTTATCCTTCAGCTAACATTCACGTATGTGGAGACTTCAATGTTCATAATGTGGAATGGTGGCCCACTCAAACAAGACCGATGATGAGGGGAGGTTATGTCATGATTTCTCCATTGCTTATGACCTCACTCAGATTGTTCACGAACCAACCCGTGTGCCCGACAATGACGGCCAGTATGCCAGTCTCCTAGACCTTTTTCTCACACCTTGCCCTGAACTACGTTCTGTTTCCGTTCTGTCTCCTCTTGGATCTTCCGACCACTCAGTTGTATCAATTAAGATAATGTGAGATTAACCGTAGCCCTCGGCGCAAGAGGGTCCGTGTGTGCCTGGCGTGTGGGGTGGTGGCTGATCCTGTGGTCGGGGCAGCGGAAGAAAGAGTTTCAAGATGGCGCCTGCCTGCTTTTATTAGAGACGGAATCTCGCAGGATCGTGCGAGATCTCGCGGGGATGCAAATTAGCTAGGCCATCTTGAGGAATAAAAATCGGTCCATTGGAGGTGCGAGGCAGTCGGGTTCTGACGTTCGTGGCGATTAGTACAGTGACCGTTGGGTTCCGTTTCTATTCGTGCAGTCAGCTGAGCTTTGTTAGTTACCTTCGCGCCGTGGCTGTCATTGTTTGTTGGTTTGCTGTGTGTTGCTGTGGTTCTTCAGTGAAACGCTTCGTCGCCCACGACGAGACCCCCCGTCTCCTACACAAGATACTCTTACAAGCTATTCCGGCCCCCCCACTCTGAACTTGGTTTTCTTTTCTTCAATGGCGGATAGGTTCGATCTAAAGTTGATACCGGAATTCGACGGATCCGACCCGGTACTCAGCTGGGTTGAGAAGGTCGAGTTACATTGTCAGTTGTCCGGCGTGAAAAATGTCGAGCGCGTGATTCCTCTGCGGCTGACCGGCGGGGCCTTCGCTGTATATCAGCAACTCAGCGCTGAGGAGAAGTGTGACTACTCGAGTATCAAGGCGGCGTTGTACAGGGCGTTCGCCACTGACCCCGCCACTGCATGGGAGCAGTTTGAGACGAGGTCTATACGCTTGGGCGAAACTGTGGACGTGTATCTCGCCGAACTTAAGAAGCTGACGGTGTTGTTCGGCGGTCTTCCCGAGAGGGCCCTAGCCTACAAATTCCTGTCAGGACTCCCCGCTGGAGCAAAGCAGCTCCTGCGAGCAACCTCTACCATGTCCTCACTACCGCTGAGTGACCTAGTGGACAGAGCCAGGACAATAATGAAGGATGACTCGACGGTGCAGGAACCGGTAGTCGCCGTCGCACAGGCCCCACCAAGTGGCGAAGGACCGTCTCAGGGACCCAGCCCGCAAGGTGATGTCATCTGCTACAGATGCAACGGGCGGGGCCACATGGCAAGAAATTGTAGAAGGCGGTCGACGGCTGTTCGCTGCTACCGCTGTAACAAGACTGGGCACATGGCCCGAGACTGTGCGGGAAACGGGGACGGGGACAAGCTGCCAGTGCCGACCTCTTCCCCGAACAGAAAATAAACAAGGCGCTCCCTGTCATTCAGGTCCGAGTTAATGACACGTTATGTTCAGCCCTCCTTGATTCCGGTTGCTCCCGCACCATAGTGTGTGCGGACTTCTGTCGGGCGTGGAAAAAGAAGAACGTCAGGATAACTACCATTACTGGAAAAATACGAATGTGTTGCGGCGTGGGTGTGGTACACATTCGCACAAGAACTGGGAACTCGGCCAACGTCGAAGCGCTGGTGACACGCGAAAAGCCGCTGAGTTTCGACCTGTTGCTAGGCTACGATGCCATCAAAGCCCTGGGCGGCGTGCGCATAACGCGCGCTGGCGTTGTAGAGTTTCAGGATAGGCCCCCGGTGTGCGCAGCACTAAGAGTCGACCAGCCGGACTTCAGTGCGGAATTCGACGACCAACAGAAGGCGTGGACCGCCACTTGGAGGTGGTCAGAAGACAAGGAACCGGCCAAACTACAAAACAAAGTGGCAGAGTACCGTATGCCCGACCAGATAAGGCCTGCATACGAAAGCGAGCTCCGTGAATTGATTAAGAACGGTTGACTGATTCCATACCCCTATGACAAACTTGGACCCCCCAAGGGCCTGATACCGCTGATGGCAGTTGCCCAACCTAACAAGTCAAAGGTGAGGCCGGTAATGGACTACCGTGAGTTTAATGCGCACGTTGATGCGTTCACAGCGGACGCCGACGTCTGTGCCAGCAAGCTGCGAGAGTGGCGCCGGCAGGGGTCCAATGTGTCCCTACTGGACTTGAGAAAAGCATACTTGCAGGTCCGGATCGGCGAGGCGATGTGGCATTTCCAGACAGTGATGTTTTCCGGGAAGAGATACTGTCTTACGCGACTCGGATTTAGGCTAAACGTAGCACCCCAGATAATGAAGGCTATCGTCAATGCCGTGTTGTCACAAGAAGAATGGATCAGAAAGGGAACATCGGCGTATATTGACGATATATACGTGAACGAAGATATCGTGTCCTCTTCGCGCGTAAGATCCAAACTTGCCGAGTTTGGTCTAAACTGCAAGGACTCTGAGCGGCTTGAGGATGGTGCCCGCGTATTGGGCTTGAGCGTTCAAGAGGAGCGAGGAATCCTGAGTGGAGGCGTCGAACTGCAGTTCCCGACGTACCCGACGTTTACACAAGACGTGCCGTGTTCTCCCTGTGCGGGAAACTTGTGGGGCACCTTCCAGTATGCGGATGGGTTCGTGCAGCGACAGGCGTCATAAAAAGGAGGGCAAATGCGGTCACCAAAGGCTGGGACGATGAGATAACCAACGAACTATTGGTTCGAATGTTAAAGGAGACCGTCGCTAGTGTGAAAAAGAATGACCCCGCCACAGGGGACTGGTGCGTGCAGGGAGACGAACTGAGCGTGTGGGTGGACGCAAGTTCTCTAGCCATCGGTGTAGTTTTGGAGAAAGATGGGGCCGTAGTTGAGGATGCCTGCTGGCTGCGACCGGCGAATGATGCTGCCCATATCAACCTGGCAGAACTCGACGCTGTAATAAAGGGCATTAACCTGGCACTTCAATGGGAAGTGAAGAAACTGCGTGTGCACACTGACTCACTTTGTGTGCACCACTGGGTGTCGGACACACTCACGAGCAAGGCCAGGGCACGCACCAAGGCAGCCAGCGAAATGCTGATAAGACGGAGGCTCGAGACTGTGAAAAAACTGGTGACGGAGTACAACCTGTCCGTAGAAGTAGTGCTCGTCACCTCGGACTACAACCTCGCCGACAAGCTCACTCGGGTACCACGGAGATGGTATGAGGCTATGAAGAAAGAAGCTAAGCCATTGCCTCTATGTGCTGCCTCCGTCGAGGAGGACGAAATCAGGAAGATACATCACGACAGTGGGCACCCCAGAGTACAACGGACCTACTACTTTGTGAAGTTGGCTAGACCATCAATACCAAAAAGCGCAGTAAGAGCAGTGGTCTGGGAGTGCCAAACGTGCCAGTCCATCGACCCCGCCCCAGCCAGATGGCGGAAAGGACAACTGGGAGTGGACGCGACTTGGAGTCGGTTGGGTATGGATATAACCCACTACGGCAGCCAACACTTCCTCACGCTGATAGACTGCGGGCCAACGAGGTTCGCGATTTGGCGCCAATTAGCGAGGCAGGATTCCACCAGTGTCATCCACGAATTGGAATCCATATTCTACGAAAGGGGGCCGCCTGATGAGATCCTCACGGATAACGACACGGCGTTCTGCAGCAGGGAATTTAGGCATTTTATGGACAACTGGGGGATCCGCCTTCGACACCGATGCGCGTATGTGCCGAGCGGCAACGGCATAGCGGAGCGATGCCACCGAACCGTGAAGAAGATCGCGGCCAGGAAGAAGTGTACAATCGCGGAGGCGGTTTACAGATACAACACAACGCCTAAGGACACCGTGACTGGCGGCAGTGCGCCCGCTGATGCGATTCATCACTACCACGTGCGCGTCAAGGACGTTGAAGTGTGTCTACCCGACCAACGAGAACCCCAGGGGACGTACCAAGTGGGAGACACCGTCTGGGTGAAGCCACCCGGCGGCCGGTGCACCAGCAGCTTTTAGAGGGGGCGGGTCACCGGCGTCATCAGTGAACAGGCCATACTAGTCGATGATACTCCGCGCCACGTAAGGGATGTCCGGCCTGCTCTAAGCGCTGACCAATCGGCAAGCAGTGGAAGTAGCGAGTCATCCGACGATGAGCGATGGATCCAACCTGTGCCCCATGGACCTGGTGACTCAACTGCCAGCAGTGGAAGGAGCGAGTCATACGACGATGAGCGATGGATCCAACCTGTGCCCCATGGACCTGATGACTCAACTGCGAGCTCTAATGCTGATGCTGATGCTTCCGATGCCACTTCTGAGAGCTCCGATGAGGAAGTCCCGGCAATACCCCTCCGCAGGAGTGCTCGAATCAAACGGCCACGTCCGCCGTGTCACGTATGTGATCTGGAGACCAGGGGGGAGTGTGAGACTAACCGTAGCCCTCGGCGCAAGAGGGTCCGTGTGTGCCTGGCGTGTGGGGTGGTGGCTGATCCTGTGGTCGGGGCAGCGGAAGAAAGAGTTTCAAGATGGCGCCTGCCTGCTTTTATTAGAGACGGAATCTCGCAGGATTGCGCGAGATCTCGCGGGGATGCAAATTAGCTAGGCCATCTTGAGGAATAAAAATCGGTCCATTGGAGGTGCGAGGCAGTCGGGTTCTGACGTTCGTGGCGATTAGTACAGTGACCGTTGGGTTCCGTTTCTATTCGTGCAGTCAGCTGAGCTTTGTTAGTTACCTTCGCGCCGTGGCTGTCATTGTTTGTTGGTTTGCTGTGTGTTGCTGTGGTTCTTCAGTGAAACGCTTCGTCGCCCACGACGAGACCCCCCGTCTCCTACACAAGATACTCTTACAGATAAAAATGAAATTTAATGTCCTCAGACGTACCTCTCCATCGTACAGTATATCGATACACTATGGCTGACTGGAATAGTTTTCGTACTTTATACCGGATCTTCCTCTGCGTTCCATGTTTAAAAAGGATTGTCGTCTATAGCATCAGACCTGACGGAATGGTTAATTGTAGGTATAGACCATTTCATACCCTCGAAAAAGTTCCAGCAAAAACCTAACAGCCAGTCATGGTTTTCTCCAGAATGGGCTGCTGCTATTGCGCACAGAAATCACTTTTTCCACTGCTTCCAACGTAATAGATGTATGGAAACTAAAGCCGCTTTCAGGACTGCCAGCAACCATTGTAAGAAAGTAATAAAGAATGCAAGAGAGTTATATGCTCAGTGCATCAAGTCCAAAGTAGCTGAGCAGCGGCTTGGTTCACACCAGTTTTGGCAAATAGCAAACAAAATCCTGAACAGAAGCGTGTGCTCTATCCCAACTATCATCAATGGACCAGAGTTAATCTCGTCAGCATCAGACAAAGCCAAACTCTTTGCCAAGAACTTTGCAGCTAATTCTACCCTTTGCGACCAAGGCCGCCAACCTCCAATATTTCCTCCTGTATCAGAAAACACGCTATGTGATATACAAATAGCAGTACGTGATGTTGCCAAGCTAATCAAAAACCTTGGTCCCAGTAAAGCAACCGGCCCTGACGGTATTCCAATTATAGTACTAAAAAAACTTCAACCTGAACTAGCGCCCATACTTACAAAACTGTTTAAACGTTGTCTTAAGGAGAATTGCTTCCCATCACCCTGGAAAATCTCATCAGTGTGCCCTGTATTTAAGAATTCAGGCGATCCTTCATCCTTCTCTCAGTACAGGCCAATAAGTCTCCTGTGCATCATTAGTAAGTTGCTGGAATCTGTGTTAAATAGAGAAGTAATCAACCATCTCAGCAAAAATAACCTTCTTAGTAACACACAATATTGTTTCCGTTCTGCTGGATCTACAGCAGATTTGCTTACAGTTATATCTCATAGAATTAGCGAATCTCTCGACAGAGGCAACCTTTCTAGGGCAATTGCTCTTGACATATCAAAAGCCTTTGATAGGGTATGGCATAAAGGTTTACTTCACAAGATCTCCAGCTATGGTATAGCTGGAAATGTCTTCTCAATTATTAAATATTTCTTTCTGATAGGTTCATAAGAGTAGTAGCTAATGGGCAAAAATCAGAAGCTCACAGTATTAATGCTGGTTTCCATCAGGGGTCCATCCTGGGCCCAACTCTTTTCCTGATTTACATTAATGATCTTCCAAATCACATCCTTACATCATTCGTAGACATTTTTGCTGACGACACTACCATCTATGGTAGCACATCTAAGACAGTAAACGACTAAGTTCTCTCTGGTTCTCTCTCCTCTGATCTTAATCACGTTGTACAATGGGGAAATGAGTGGCTGGTTACGTTTAATGCATCTAAAACCAAGCTTCTATCTTTACATCATCAACGTTCTGATCCCAATCTGGCATCAATTAAAATGAATGGATGTCGTCTTGGGGAGGCCTCAAGTTTTGACAGGCTTCTGGGCTTGACCATTACTCCTGATCTTAAATGGAATACGTACATCAAATCTGTTGCCAAGGCCGCTGGGAAAATGGTCGGATCCTTCTATCGATCCAGTAGATGTCTCACTGCTGATGCAATTCTCTATCTGTATAAGAGCCAGATACGTACAATTATGGAATACTGTTGCCACATATGGGCAGGAGTTACTAGAAAAGACTTGTCCTGCCTTGATAGGGTTCAAAATAGACTTCGTGGCCTGGTGGGAGATGTCCTTTTCTCTTCGCTGCAACCTCTATCTCACAGAAGAGATGTTGCGAGTTTGGCTCTGCTTTATTGTTATTTTCATGGAAAGTGTTCGACTGAGCTTCAATCTATGGTCCCCCTCGCCAAACTTTCACAAGAAACACTCGTCTAGCTGAAAACACTATCAATAATCCCCCCACTCTATATGTGCCTAAAGCTAAACATAGATTCCATGATCAAAGCTTCTTTCTTAGAACTGCACGCCTGTGGAATTGTCTTCCGTTTTCCCACTTTCCAGCTGTCTATAATATGGTTGTCTCAGCGTTTCTGATGAGCTGTTCCACTTAAGTTAACAAATTTACCGAACTTCCATTACTATCGATTACTATATTGTCCTTTTGACTGATGTACACTCTTTAACCCTTCTCCTTGAGTGGCCTATCGGCCTTGATAAGTGGTGACGCCTATGTAAAAAAAAATACATATGAACAAAAAGTTGTGAACAGGGCCCGAGCAAAGCCGGGCCCGAGCAAGGCCGGGCTGAACTGCTAGTACTTAATAAATATGAAATTAATATATATTTTTTTATGTTAATGTAATTAAAAATGTGTAAAGTATAAATACAATGTTTATTAAACTAAAACAGGGGAAGAAATTTTCGTTGGAATTTCATCTACAAATGAAACAAGACACCGCAAAAAATAGTGAAGAAATGATGAATATTAGAAGTGTGAAGTTCCAACGTTGCCTTCACATTTTCACCAAGTTTTAGACAGATCTTATGGATGGGGAAAAAGTTATGAGGTAAAAAGTGTCATTTTTTTCAGTTTGGGGGCATTTCTGACCCCTTTTAAGCTCCTGGGAACGCCGAATCGCAGTTAAAATGGACAAACGGTGCAGTTTCATGCCTTAAGACATGTATATTTGAATTCAACACCATGGAAAACCACTATATAGAGATGCATATAAAGTTTTTGAGTAATATGAAAAAAGAAGCTCTAAAAAGGTATGTTTTTTAGCCCTAAAAATCCCAGAAGGATGCGAACCAGAATTTTGCCAGGGTCACCCATACTGAATTTATATTAAAAACATTTTAGCCAAGTTTCAGGAAAATCTAATGGGTGGATCAAACGCTATGGGGCAAAAAGTGTCTTTTTGGCCATTGTGGGACATTTTGACCTCTTTTGAGCCTTCCGTGTACGCCAAATCCCAGTGTAAATGGATAACGGTGCAGTTTTAGGCCTTAACACATGTATATTTGAGTTGACCACGATGAAAACCACTATATAGTCAGATATATCAAGTTTTTGTTTGGAAATATAAAAAAAGAGCCACAAAAACGGACGTTTTTAACTCTGAAAGTCCCCGGGGACGATAACCAGAATTTTACCAGGGTCGCCATTACTGGATTTTGGCCAAGTCTCAGAAAAAATCTCATGGATGGATCAAAAGTTATGGGGAAAAATGTGTGTGTGTGCGTTTTTTGTTTGTTTGTTTTTTTTTGGGGGGGGGGCATTTTGGGGTATTTTTTTACCTCTTTTGCGCCCCTGCGGAAGCAACAAGGATTTTCGCAATTTTTTTTTTTTACTGTGTACATCTATTTAATGAAATACAATTTGTGGCAAATTTTCAGGCAAAACTAATCAACGGTTATCTGGCAATCGTCCGGACTAACGGACGCACGCGCGCACGAACGCCACTGAAAACATAAGTCCCTCTCCAATAAATCGGAGGACTAATATAATTTTCTGTAAGATTTATTGAGGTTCTAAACCACTTATCCGCATTTGATCTATATAAGGGTTTGAAAGAGAAAAAGAAGAGAGACCTGACGATAAGAACAGAGAGATGGGAAAGGTTAAAACCTCTCTTATACAGGGTTTCTCTAAAGATTTTTCAAATGATTTTACCACAGCGAACACAATGGATTTCATCATATGCATGGCTAACAGAACGAGAGCATGCCATCCCCGTAATTTAAATAAACGGTTCCCTTCTATATCGTGCAGATTCCTGTGTTCGGCAGAAAGATTCCCGAGTTCGACAGAAAGATTCCGTATTCCAACAAGATACATTAGCTCCGAGCGTATATCGACCGAATCGTAGGTGCTCCGATGGACTACAAGCCCTTTTACCCCCTCGACGTAAATACCCCGAACAAACCCGACAAACAGCAAAATCCCACCCCTACATAGTAGAAATCCCCAGTTGTAAGAAAGTTTTCTACTCTAATAGTTTCTTCCCTAGGACGGCTAGACTTTGGAATTCCCTTCTGGGTTCCTGCTTTGATGACTGTACTGGCATGCGGAAGTTCAAATTTAATGTAGACACGCATCTCGCTGCTCAACTCCCTAAATAGTACCCCTACAAATTATGTCCCAGATAGTACATCCAAGTGGCACTGTGCCTTGCTTGGGGTGAAAATGCAACAAAATAACACGAACAATGAGAACAGTAGTCTGTAGAATTCAAATAATACGAAGTAAAGTTCTAACTTCAGACATACCGATCCCAAAACTCCATTAGTGATCGATGATAATGTTGATATTGCGCAAAACAGACAAAGTGAGATCAAACCTCTGACTAAAGTTCACATCGATCAAACAGAAAATCCAATCAGTTAATGTCCTCGTTCTACTTTGGATTCCCGACGACAGATTTATCGGTCGGGCAATTTTCGAAGCGTTCAACTAATTCGCTGTCACGTTTTTCCTTCGCGAAAGTGATTTGCTGTTCGATGTTGGTTAACAGCGGGCGGACCCCATTTCCTTGTGCGGCGTCAAAAAAAAAAAAAAAAAAATCTCCGGCAGTGTAATCAGCTGTGGGCGTGGCTGTCCGTCCGAGTCTATGCGGAGCAAGGAAAATTCGAGCGGTCAAGGATGAAAGTGGGAAAGATCAAAGACACAATGAATAAAGAATGAGGAAAGGGAAATGGGGAGGAAAAAACAGAAGTCATATATATATATATATATATATATATATATATATATATATATATATATATATATATATATATATATATATATATACCAGCGATGGTTGACGTTATGTTGTTTTGTAAAAAGAAAATCCCGAATGAATTTATAAAATGGTGATCAACGTTTCGTCCTAATTGCAGAGGACATCATCAGGATATTAAAAGGAAAAATGCAGAAGAAGAAAACGATCATAGACCATACGTAATGAAAAGGAAACAGTGTTAGAATCCTACCCATAACGGGAAGGAAACTATAAATGTGTGTGTATGGCAAGGTTGAGTTATTCAATGTCTATATACACTTTTAAAAATACGTTTTTTAGATACCTATGTACAAGTTTGTTAGTTTGGGGTTTTCCCCCCTAATCCTAATCTTATTTATTTTGTTTAAATTATTTTAGGAAAAAAATTAATTCATACTATTGTCCCAAACCGTGTATATATATATATATATATATATATATATATATATATATATATATATATATATATATATATATATATATTGGAGATTGCACACCCCCTGCTACAAAAATTTCACGCGCAAGCAACCTTTCGTGGGTATCCAAAGTCTGTCCAAGAGTGACGGAGTCTTCTTTTCTTCTTTTTTTTTTTTTTTTTTTTTTTTTTGCTTTATATATAATACAGTCTTTAACAAACTATAGATACCACGAGGGGGTTCCTGCGTGTGAAATTTTTGTGATAGGAAGTGCGCAATCCCCAACCAGGCCTCTCCTTAGTCGACGTTGTTATTAATATCAGTGGGCAGTGAAGTGTGTACAGGACGACTGGAAACAAATGCCAAGATATGCGGAGAGCTCATACAGCGCCCAGAATTCCTAAATCGTCACCCATCTGTTACTAACCAGGCTCAACATTGCTTAACTTCGGTGATCTGACGAGAACCGTGTGTCAATGTGATTATGCGATTATATATATATATATATATATATATATATATATATATATATATATATATAATCGCACAATATATATATATATATATAATCGCACAATATATATATATATATATATATATATATATATGTATATATATATATATAATCGCACAATATATATATATATATATATATATATATATATATATATATATATATATATATATATATTAAAAGGGAAATCCGAAAAATAAGAGTGTATTTATATTTTGTATTTTGTGTACAGAAAGTTGTAAGAGGAGAGAAATCATTGGTACCGTCGGTTTCAAGCCCGATCTCACAGGTGAGTATTGACTGAAGAGAGCTTGATATGGATATCTTAAACGGTCCTAATTATCGAGCTTGAAACCGACGGTACTAATGACTTGTCTCATCTAACAACTTTCTGTACACAACATATAATACATAATAATACATATATACATATATACACATATACATATATACATATATACACATATACATGTATATACATATACATATATACACATACATATATACATATATACACATATACATATATACACATATACACATATACATATATACACATATACATATATACGTGACCCCTTAAAATTTATTGTTTTGAGCTCAAATAAACGTATTTAGTTAGATCCATTTCCAAGGAATCTATATCTAATATTTCAAGTGTTTAGACAAAAATTTTCGGAGGAGTTTGGTAGAGTTCTCAAAAGTCAAATCGTTAATCTTTGACCCCTTACTCACTAAATTTCTGGCCGAAATCCGGTCACATCGATTTTCCCAAATCTCAGTACCCTGTAGACTTAAAATTGACAGAGTTATTTCGTATGTAAATGTACGCAGACACACACACACACACACACACAGACACTTTTATAGACATAAAAATGATAGATAGATAGATTTGATTAACAAAAATATATACGCATACATAAATATATATGGAAATAATTTTGTGCTTACTATAAACTTTTTTCGCAAATATTATGCAAGTATAAATCATGTAGAATATCTGCATGAGTATAATTATAGGTAATAGTTAACTAACGATGATTATCTCATTAAAAAACCGAAGCAACTAACAGGGAATTAATTAAAAATGAATGTTTAAAAGAATATTCATATTAGCTAGATCGTTTGCTAGTGAATGCAATTCCACAACCAAGATATAAGAAAATTGTATTTTCTTTTTAAATAAATAGAAAAGAGGGTTTTTAATATGAATATCACACAAAAAAAACACACAAAAGAAAACCAGATTTATAGGAGTATGGATGGATATACATATGCATATTTACTGAACTGCTAAATGATGTTTTTATGTTTTTATTTTTATTTTTTAGGTATTTTTATTCATATATGTTTGTTCGTAAGTGTATACCTTATTAATTTTATCAAAATAAGGAAATAAACGGTTAAGGATATAAAGAATACCCAAGATCTACATTCATGTTTTGCTCTTTGATTACTCGCGCGAAAGTGCAGGACACAAAATGTTTTAAATAATAATAATAATGATAGAATAACAATAACAAAGACTTTCGCTGGCGAGGATTACTATTGACCGTAACCAGTTATAAAGTCCTTTTGAAATGTTCACCTCTGTTTTTCTCGTTATGTACTGAATATTTTTAATAAGACCTACATGAATTATGTTCCTTATTAAATTTTAAGATTTTCTATTCTGAAAAAAGTTTTAAAAAATTTAATCTAAAAAAGTTATTTTAAAGTTTTTGTTAAAAAAATTCAGATTTTCTCATTATTCAGACCTGTATTACAGACAGATTTTCTCATTATTCAGACCTGAGGGAGTTGCAAAAAATGAGTTGTGGTGTGAGGAGAAATACAAACTGATGCAGAGAGAATATTCAGACCTGTAAGAACACAAAGAGGGGGTTGCAAAAATGAGTTGTGGTGTGAGGAGAAATACAAACTGAAATAGAGAGAGGGGGAGTTTTAAAATATAATATTTAAAAGATAAGATACAAGTTGGAAAAGCTTTTACTTTCATCTAGCAATTAATGATATAAATATAAAATTTTCAATGATTTTTTAAAGCGCAACAGAATGTACATTACGTAAAATAAATCCAAGGTAATTTTTTTATTGAATTTAAATTAAATTTTTATACCTTACTTTGTAAAATTTATAAAAATGCACTTTGAAGAAAAATAAATTTCAAATTGAATCTTGTACCTTTACTTTTAAAGCCTATAGTAAAAACTTTTTGTTAAACAATTTTCATGCGTTGGATGAAATTCTTTTCTAACTTGTGTATATATATATATATATATATATATATATATATATATATATAAGTTCTTTCAGCTATAATCGAGATCAAAACCAAAACATAGGAAGGATTCTTGGTAAAAATCTATAATACCCCCATAATTTTTGTGTATGTGTGCGTGTGTATTGATATCCATATTAAAACCTTATTTTCTATTTATTTAAAAAGAAAATATAACTTTCTCATATATGGGTCGTCGAATTGCATTCACTATTAAAAGATCTAGCTAATTAGCATATTCTTTGCTCTTTAATTATTATATTTCATATAATGGAGGCTAAATTGTAGAATTCTGTTCTCTGCTTGATGGTGTTGGTATTTAAAATGTGTTCAGATTCTAAAAGTTTTCGTTCAGCGCTATCTGGAACCACTTTGATGATTTTTCCATGTGTAAAGTTGAACGGGGTACCATGTTCAGCACTGTGGGGGAAAATGCGATACGAACATGGTCACTCAGACATTGGTCCAAAAGGTCACAGGTCTCTCCACCATCTCACGAGCCCAATCTTTTCTGTGCTTGATATTGGCAGGACGAAGAAGAGGTTTCCTTCTCGCAGCTCTATCATAGTAGCCCAGCCCAGCTTGTGAAGATACCTGACAGCTGTTCTGGGACTGACATTAGATTGTGTTGCAATGTTCGAGGCTTTGCACTGAGGATCCTGTTCAGCATTTTTTTTTTCACAAGACACAGGCTTCTTTAAGAGAGCCCGAAACGACGTTTTATGCAGTTCTAATCCTCTCGTGAATTTTACGATCATTGTATTAACAGTAGAAAGGGGCATTGAAAGATTTCCTGCTATTTTGCAGAGACTAAGACCACCTTCATGTTGACATACGATTCTTACTCACAGAAATTCTGATAGGTAGGATGTTACTTTAATTCGTGGAATGCTTCAATGTTATTAGATGCAAGTTTAATGAGATATTTTAATGAGTTATTTCAGCACTACTTTTATCTATAAATATAAATTAGCATATATTTACCTTAGGAAGAATATTTATTTTAATGTCTATTCTTTTCTTACATGTCTCTGTTAGTCTAGCGCCACTGATGAGGTGCGACACAACGAAACAGGACTGTATGTCGATGACTACAAATAGTTAAGCCCCTCCCTCTTTGGGTAGAGCACTGTCGTAAGTAATCTCACCCGCTACTTAATTGGCTGAAAAATGCGACGCTCGCTCTTTGTTTATAAACATAGCGGTTAGAGCACTATACAAGTGGTTAACGGATGTTTTTTTTTAAATAGACAATTGCCGAGATTATTTACGGGCACCGCTCCCGTGGGTCGATCGGTAGAACTGCTGACTGTCAACGCGATGGTTCTAGGTTCGATCCTCGGCTTGGGAGAGATGCTAGTCTAGCGGAACTGATGAGTTGTGATAAACAAAACAAGACTGTATGTCGATGACTAAATATATATATATATATGCTGAGTTTTGTCGTGGATTTTGACGTATGAGATTCACACAATTAAGTTATCAGAAATCTACGCACATAAATTGCTTAGAATGGGTGAAAGCTGGTATAAAACAATCCACAAACAGATCTGACAGAGTTTATATCAGCACTTTGTAAGCATGACTTATTAGTAGTAGTAGTAGTAGTAGTAGTCGTAGTAGTAGTAGTAGTAGTAGTTTATATCAGCACTTTTTTTCTAGATGCATGACTTAACGAAGATTGGTGATGCATCTCTTCTAGTGTTTTCTTTTAATGCGTCCTTTAGATACAAACCATAGAAATTTCTACAAGAGTATAGATAATTGGGACTCTCAGATGATCCATTTTGAAATCAATAAAATCTCGCAGAATAATATCGCTGAATTACTGTCTATATACTATACTGCCTATATGCTGCTGTTTTTATGGTTGTGTTATGGTTCTGTGTTACTGCTGGCAACTTTCTATTGATAAGTGTTTTTTTTTATTTTGTATATATTAACTTACTTTTTAATTCTTCGCTATTTTTCATTCTTTCATTTGTTTTTAGTATTTATCAAAGGTAAAGGTATATTTATATATATATATATATATATATATATATAAACTTATTTTCGATGGTTGTTATTTTTATTTTTATTTGGGATGGAGCTGGAGGGTAAGTAGGGGATGGTCCTTACCTTAAACTTAGCTGTTTCTTTATTTTAACGTCTTCTTTCGTGATTAGGTGAGTGTTATTATTAATTAGGGATGTGTTGATTTAAAGTGAGTATAGTTATTAATTACTGATGTATTGGGACTACTTTTTATTTTGGTTGATTAATTTATTAAGACATTGGGAGTGGGGGTTATGAATTTACTGTTACTACTATAAGGGGTCGCTATTTGCTTTTTTAGTTTATTTAAAGACTTGATACCAAAATGTTTGCAGTTTATAGTCGATTCAACTTTTACATTTTATAATTTATTCCGGTCCTTAAAACTAAGAAGATCATATTTCTCTGCTAAATATAGGTAACAGGATGAAGTAAGTGAACAGCATCTTTTAGCCTTTCTAAGGATTTTTCATTCGTTGAAGGTGTTTTGTTCGCCTCGATTAACCTCAAGTAGTGTACCGAGAGTGAGATGTCCATAGCATATGCTTTATTATTCATTGATAGTGTGTGGCCTTGAATCTGTGTTTAAACGTCATTGAAGTGCTATCTATCCCAAACGTCCTCCGCTCATACCAAACTAACCGCGAGGCATTACATTTTGCCAACAATTACATTAAGGTGAGTGAACTTTATATATTTAATAAATTAAATATCCGAAAACGTTTAACTAAAATAGTCTATTGTCGTGCACACCTTTAATTGGAATGTTGATATATACCTACAGGAATTATTATCGAAATATAAAGCTACATTAGGAAACCAAGCACAGAATTAGCACCAAATGGTAACTTAACACATTAACCAGGGAACTAAATAAACTGAACACTCTCCAAAGATGAATAAGTACATGATATTTCTGCATATATTCACATGTCGGTAGTCTAAAGATCCAACCACTAAAAATAAATATAGTAACCGATCAAATAAATACATATTATAGTATTAGATTTAATAAAAATAAAAATTAACAACTATCCAAAATAAGCTCATATATATATATATATATATACATATAAATACTTTTGCCACGAACATCACTGTATAAGGAAAAATATAACTACCAATCCACTACATTTATTTAACGTTTATTTAAATCTTATTAATAGGTCCATATATCCATTAAAATAATTACTAACCTGAGCATAAGGACATATATCTTATATATAAACAAACGGATAAGAAAATAAAGAAGGAACCCGAAAAACTAAAATCAAATGAAACAATGAAAAATAGAAAAGAATTAAAAAGCAAATTAATATATACGAAATAAATAAAAAAATAAATACATGAATAAAAAATGAAAGCACTTATCAATAGGAAGACGCCAGCAGTAAAGAAAAGACAACCATAAAAACAAACAATATACGAAAATAGAATTTTATGTGTGAATTTTCAGTACTTACTTCAATAGTGCTCAATATATAAGTAGATCTAGGTAGTAAGTTATAAATACTTTATTGCCATATATATATATATTTATAACTCGATATATATATATATATATATATATATATATATATATATATAAGCAAAAGTAACCGTCGTTGACTTGGTTCAAAAACAGCCTACAGAAAATGGACTCCGATTTATGAAAATATGATAGGTTATGAAAAGGAAGGGTTGTAAAGAAATAGCTTCGAATTTGGGGTATCAAAACCAAAGCAAAATATGATGAAAGTAAAAATAAAATAGATAAACCTCATAATTTATTATACCATACCTGTTCACATTGAAACACGTATCACAATATTCTGTGGATCTATATTAAAAACCCTTGTTAAAATTTGTGACATATTTCTATTCTATGGAGATCAGGCGCGAACGAACACCCCATAATTTTATTATATCATAATTATTCAAACTGAAACATTATTATCAAAGTATACTTACGCAGATAGATATGGAAAGTCTTTATTAAAGTTTGTGCCTATTTCTCTTCTATGGAGGCCAGGCGCGAACGTAGACCCCACAATTTTAATGAATCATCATTATGGCAGATCTAACATACCCATTCCTGTGTCTCGATACATCTTCTATCATTATATGTGATCAGTTTTCTATAATAGTCCACCATATAGGAGCCTATTCGTGACCAGACACACACACACAGACGTTCTTTATATATATATATATATAGAGAGAGAGAGAGAGATAGAGAGATAGATAGATAGATAGATAGATAGATATGTGTGTGTGTGTGTGTCCTCTTGGTTATATCTTTTTTAAAGGATGGTATCGCCCGACCGTCGAATATATATATATATATATATATATATATATATATATATATATATATATATATATATATATATATATATAAGGAAGGATGCAGTCGCCCTAGGAGAATGGGATAGTGCATTGTCATGCATAAAATCATCTGAAAGCGACGTGACAATGGTAGGTCATCTAGCCATGGTGACAAATGTTTATCCAAAAAGGTCGTGTACGCATTGCTGGTAAGTTTCATACACTCTGAAATTCGAAATGGTCCAACCAACTTATCCCCAACGGTTCCCGCCCAAAATATGATGCTCCTACCTCCGTGTTGGCGATGAACTCTGTAAGGGGTTGGAGTTCCGTTCGAGTTCCAAACTTTGGCCCATCCATCCGGACCGTCAAGAGTAGCACGGGTCTGATCTCTAAATAGGAACATGTTGGAAATCCATTTTCATGTAATTCTTTGCCCAAGCCATTCGGTTTTCCCTATTTTGTTTGCTCAAATAGTTTTGATGTTCCTTGCCATCTCATTCAACACATTACATTGGGCCTGGCTGGATCTTGGAGCGATTCCAGTGCTTGCAAAAATAAAAGCACCGCTGCTGTTTGGGTTTCGGTTGACTTTGTGAAAGGTTTCTAAATGTGCCGTTAACCTTTCTGAATTTGGTGTTGGGGTTGTTCACGAATGAAGCCAATATTCTTGGATCCCTATGAACAATTCTTCTGCGAGTCCAGCTACAATCCTTTCCTTTTCAATAACCGTTAATCGCCCTTTTTTGGGCATTTTAAAAGACGGACAATATAAATTACTTGATAATAAATAAAATGTCATAGCTTCGTGAATATTGCATGGATTTGAAGAAAATTTTGGGAAATGACTAACCTTGAAACAATCATTTGTTGATAGAATTTTCATTTTTTTTTTTTTTGTGACGCATATTTAATGAAATATTGATATTTTACTAATCTGCAATAAAGCAATTGACGCAGTTTATATATATATAAATATATATATATGTGTGTGTGTGTGTGTGTGTGTTTGCATATATATATATATATATATATGTATATATATATAATTTTCAGAGCATGAGAGATGATATAATTATTTCTAATAAAGCAACGTCGCAACTCACAAGAGCCATGAATGCCAACAAACCGGAAGTTTCATCCTCATTTGGGCTCATGAGTTAGCATATTTTGCTCAAGTGGCAGAATACTAGCCTCGCATGCAAGAGATTCAGGTGTCGAATTCCTAGTTCTATTCCATTAGATATATCCTCATTCGCCCTCTCTTCTTTCTTCCTATTGCTTATACCCTTCATCTAATTTTAAAACTAATGTATTTATGCAAGCTTTTATTGCAGATATATACTCCTGGGATTTTCCCCTCTTATGATGAGAAGCATTTGGCCTATAAATGCAATGGCACACAGAGCTGTTTTCCCCTTTTTTCCTCAGTAGTCTGATGATATAATAAAGTTTTATTTAACTTTGAATGAGCGTATTTCTGATATTAATTGCCCGTATAGAGCTTTTATTATATTGATAGTTTTATTTGCTTAAAGATTCCTTCTACCTTTATAAATTTTATTTATTAACACACACACACACACACACATATATATATATATATATATATATATATATATATATATATATATATATAGTCATCCATATACAGTGCTGTTTCGCTGTTTCACAGCTCATGCGGCTAGACAGGCAACTGCCACAAGCCAGGATCGAAAATGACAGTCAAGGCTTCTCACCATTACGCTATACGGCTGCTACTGTGTGGTCAATGAATAAACGATGTTTTGACATATATGCATATATTTCTGTGGAAATATATCGTATTTCCTTATTATATATATACCAACCCTTATTTAAGAAGCTCAATGTAATTACAGAGCAATATAGTGAATGAATGACAAAAGCCTATATTTAAAAGTTCATGGTGTTGACCATCTTATAATTTATTCCTTTAATTCAGTTGACATTTACAGTATCTGTTTCCGTAGTGTCAAAATCAATCACTTAATTATTATATCAACTAGTGAAACTATTTTGTCCTTAACTCAGTGGAAGAAAGAGCAACAATCAATCCGTGAAAAGGAAATAAAGTGCGTTTTGACATGATTAAAATCCGAAAACTCAAAATAGCGAAATGGAAACATATTATAAGGTGTTTACAGCATCACTTTACAATCGGAATTTTTGTTAACTTTTCTGATGAGAAGGGAAAGTATTTCTTCGAAACTCTGCGGATTAAGCACTTTCACCTTTATTTGTGTTTCCTTTCCGAAAGATGAATCTGTGTTTAATTCTTGTTTTTTTTTTTTTTTGTTTGTTTGTTTTGTTTTGTTTTTTTTGTTTTTTTATTACATTTTCTCTCCAAACAAGGCAAATTGCCACTTTGGTCTAGGGGGCTACTATCAGAAGCAACAACTACTGGGGTATTATGTAGGGATTTGGGCAGCAAGATGTCGGTTCACATTACAATTGAACTTCTGCATGTCAGTACAGTTGGTGAAGCAGGGACCTGGAATGGAATTCCAGAACCTGGCGGTTCTTGGGAAGAAACTACTACATGGAGATTTCTACTGTGTGGGGGTGGGATTGGGCTGCTTGTCGGGTTTGTCGAGGGTGTCTATGTCGTGGGAGCACAAGTGTCTGCAGTTCGCCAGAGCATTCACCATTAAAATACTTGTAGAACAGGAAGAGGGATGCAACATTTCGTCGATAGGACAGAAGCTGAAGCTTAGATGCCAGTTCAGGTCCTATCAGATTGGCGACTCTCTTTTGAAACTTGTCTAGGAGCGAGAGACTAGTAGCAGATGCACCAGCCCAAATGTGACAGCAATACTCCATACATGGGCGAGTGGTGGCCTTATAGAGGTACAGGATACTTTCGGGTGTTAGTAGTTTTCTAACACGGTAGAAGTGTTTCTCAACATACTTTATTAAACCTTTGTACTTATAAGTATATACATGTATATATGTATAGAGGTAGAAGAAAGACAGCCATATATATATATATATATATATATATATATATATATATATATATATATATATATATATATATATATATTGAGAGATATAATTTAAAATCGAAAAACTATGAGTAAGACGGAACGCTGAATGCAATGGTATGCTTTGATTGTGTTTGGGCAGCGAGCTGTTGCGTTTGTTGACTGAGTAGTCAATCTTTGATGACAGGGCGAGACATGGCGCGACATGGCGAGACAAGCGAAGGCGGGGACGCAAAGGGCTAGAATGATTTCTAGCCGTGCGTATCTGATTACGACGCCATGCGCCTGTCGTCGGCTTCAAGAAAAACGGACCACAGGAATTGATAATGAAATGCAACCGACCAAAAGGCGGGAGATCAGAGGAGTGAATCACATGGAGAAACGGAAATGGGGAACCCACTGCTCTCAGGGTGAGAGGGACGTGGGAGGGGGATTCTCGTTCGTCAAAGAGGTCCGGCAGTAACGGCGAGATTGAGTTACGCCAACAGCAATAAATGAGATTAGTTTTCGTATAGACAATTGGCGGCCATTTTCTATAGAACAGAATTGTTCCTTACCCGGCTACATTCACATTTCCAGATAATGACGTTGACATTATATATATATATATATATATATATATATATATATATATATATATATATATATATATACAAAAACAACGTCGCAGCTAACAAGAGCCATGACTCCAACGGAGCGGAAGTCCAAGGCGTGAGTTTCGCTCTAATTTGGGCTTATCAGTTAGACATGTATATATATATATATATATATATATATATATATATATATATATTAAGTAATGTGATTTATAATTTAAAATTTTTTAAAATTTTTAAAATTTAAAAATCAAAATTTAATTAAATTAAAAATCAGTTTCATAAGAAGGAACAACAAGAAAGTCAATTATCTGTACGATCGTTTCGGAAATCCGTGCTTTTTATTTGTGGTATACATGAAGTCACGTAGAACAATTATACATAGTTTTTTTGTTAAGCACGGTCTCCTCATCAGCAAATTTAGGAGGATTTCTATTGAATTGGTGTCTTTTCAATTCAATAGAAATCCTCCTAAATTTGCTGATGAGGAGACCGTGCTTAACAAAAAAACTATGTATAATTGTTCTACGTGACTTCATGTATACCACAAATAAAAAGCACGGATTTCCGAAACGATCGTACAGATAATTGGCTTTGTTGTTGTTCCTTCTTATGAAACTGATTTTTAATTTAATTAAATTTTGATTTTTAAATTTTAAAAATTTTAAAAATTTTCAAATTATAAATCACATTACTTAATATTGAATTAGCTCTAGGACATTTAACTATCGAACTTATTATATATCTAAATTACAACGAGCATTTCCTGTATTTTAATTAAACTAGTAATTTCACTATTACATTAAAATACACTAAGCTCTTTAGACTATTATTCTAATCTCCTTTAAATTATATATATATATATATATATATATATATATATATATATATATATTGAACTTCTGCATGTCAGTACAGTTGGTGAAGCAGGGACCTGGAATGTAATTCCAGAGCCTGGCGGTTCTTGGGAAGAAACTACTGGAGTAGAAAGATATATATATATATATATATATATATATATATATATATATATATATATATATATATATATATATATCGCATCAACCTAAGATATAAATTCACCAGTCATCCCTTTTATAAAAGGATGAATCGCCCGATCGTTGAAGACAAAAAGTAGACAAGCGTAAAAGCAAACAAGGTCACGGAATTTTATAGATATACAAATTTATGCATATAGATATAAAAATGAATACATATAGATATACAAATTTATACATATAGATATACAAATTTATACATATAGATATACAAATTTATACATATAGATATACAAATGAATACATATAGATATACAAATTTATACATATAGATATAAAAATGAATACATATAGATATACAAATTTATACATATAGATATACAAATTTATACATATAGATATACAAATTTATACATATAGATATACAAATGAATACATATAGATATACAAATTTATACATATAGATATACAAATTTATACATATAGATATACAAATTTATACATATAGATATACAAATTTATACATATAAATATACAAATTTATACATATAGATATACAAATTTATACATATAGATATAAAAATTTATACATATAGATATAAAAATTTATACATATAGATATACAAATTTATACATATAGATATACAAATTTATACATATAGATATACAAATTTATACATATAGATATACAAATTTATACATATAGATATACAAATTTATACATATAGATATAAAAATTTATACATATAAATATACAAATTTATACATATAGATATAAAAATTTATACATATAGATATAAAAATTTATACATATAGATATACAAATTTATACATATAGATATACAAATTTATACATATAGATATACAAATTTATACATATAGATATACAAATTTATACATATAGATATACAAATTTATACATATAGATATAAAAATTTATACATATAGATATAAAAATTTATACATATAAATATACAAATTTATACATATAGATATAAAAATTTATACATATAGATATACAAATTTATACATATAGATATACAAATGAATACATATAGAAATACAAATGAATACATATAGATATACAAATGAATACATATAGATATACAAATGAATACATATAGATATACAAATTTATACATATAGATATAAAAATTTATACATATAGATATAAAAATTTATACATATAGATATAAAAATTTATACATATAGATATACAAATAAATACACATTAGTCTTTGTTTCAGAATGGATTATTATCATTTTTAGGCAATTACATTATTTTTATTTTTATAATTGTTTGCAATAATATTTAATCTTAGTTTATTTTGTTTTGTTTTGTTTTTGTTTTGTTTTTTGTTTTTTGTTTTTGTTTTATATTCGCGCCATGTTTTATGTCCTCCATTGAAGTCTTCGCAACTCCTGGCAGAAAATATCAGGTGTTTTTGTCAGCGCGGAAATAAATAGATTCTCTTTTTTGCGCTTTTTTTTTTTTCTATGTCTGACAGTTTACACGATTCTCTGAGAGTGGCCGGGCGCTGGTTAAGTTGCAAAAGGGTATATTGGCATCTCGTGTGTACTTGAGTTGCTTTTCAAGGAAGGGTTATATAGCGGAAGATGTATAACGTTGACGGCTGGGTGGGGCTGGGGGCCTTTAGACGTCTCCTTAAATATGCCAATTTATAATCACTGTTATTACTCTTGACATCGGATTGACCAGGAAAATCTAAAGTAAAAAGGAAATCATTTTGACATTTCTCTTTTAGCTGAATGGGTGAAAGATGGCTGAAAAAAATATATATATCGATCACGTAGATCAATAAATGAACGGGAAAGAAAGAAAAAAGGCAACCGGAAAAGAAAGGGTGGGAAAGTAATAAGAGAAAATGTTATAAGGAGGGGAGAACATGGAAGGAATTAAGAAAAAGCGTAGAAGAAATGATGAAGAGAAATGATGACGAGAAATGATGAAGAGTAATGATGAAGAGTTTCTCAAAATGATAACAGAGATGCGATGAAAAGAAAAAGAAAAATAGAAAAGAAAACCGAATAAAAGAAAGAGATATGGCAAGAAAAAAGAGAAAATCAATATGAAGAGAGAAGAAAAGCGAGTTGAGCAGGATAGGAAGAAAATAAAATACATATGAATCCTTGAGTACGGTATAATCATAACATCACCGAAGTTAAGCAACGTTGAGCATGGTCAGTATCAGACGGGTGACCAATTTGGGAATTCCAAGCGCTGTATGGAGGAAGACGTCGACGCCTCCCCGCAAAAGATGCAAAAAGCCTGACATCGTCATCTCCCAAAACGGGGATATAAATGCGACTGAGGACAGCTTGTGAACTTCATACTTCCATGGAACTTCCTCCTTTGGGGGAAGCCTGTAAAACTCGCAGAGGATTAGTGTCGTTTCCATTAATTAATGTCGAATTCTGTAATTTTGAAAAAAAACTTTTTATACTTCAAGTCTTTTATACCTTCAAATTATTATCACTATTATTTCTGATATTCATTAACGACCTCCCTGACAATATAGTGCCCGATATAGGTATATTTGCTAATAATACGACGCTCTATAACATGCACCAGGAAGGAACGGGTGTACACGAATCTAAGACAATGGCGCTATTTTTTTTAACGTATCCCCTCCTGTTTTATTTTCAACGTCTCGTCTCTCATTTCACTCGATTTTATTAAAAGAATTTAAAAAGAAAGGGAAAAAGTAAATCTCTCGATTCAGCTTATGAAAAATGAGGGCGAAACAGGTCAGCTAGCCTACCCCATTAAATTGTTTAGGGTTTTTTTTTCTCTCATTTCACACTTTTAATCATTAACAAAATCATCAAAACGGGTCTTCCTGTCATGATTGCAATAATTAAATTTTGTATTAACAAATATATATATATATATATGTGTGTGTGTGTGTGTGTGTGTGTGTGTGTGTGTGTGTGTGTGTGTGTGTGTACAGTGCGTCCCAATAAAATGTATACACTCGTTAAATGCCCATAAAACCAACATTTATTATGAGAAAGAAAAGTTCCATTCATGAAAATATTGTGAACCAATATAGAAACCAGCTAATTATCAAAAGTGTTCAAATTATTGGCCATTGTGGTCCATGAACAGCTAACAATGCTCACTGATTGAATCGAAAACGTTCCTAATCAGTTCAATTGGTATGTTGACACATCTTCTTTCAATGATTGCTTTTAACATCCATTGTAGCTCGTTTTGTGACGTGAACCCCGTGTTTAACATGCCCCCCATCTCCCTCACCCGCCACAAAAAGAAGGAAAATTCATTGGGGCGGGGTTAAATGCGGTAAGCGTGGACAGTACTCGATACTTCCTCTTCGTCCTAACAATCTGTTCCGCGGGTGACTATCAATATATGCTTTTACGTCATGATGATAGTGGGGAAGTGCTCCATCCTGCTGGAAGTTCCATTCTGTATTCCTAAACATCTTTTGGTAACGTGGCATAGCATATTCATGTAGCAAGTTGAGATAATTTAAAGAGTGTATACATTTTGTTGGGACACCTTCTCTCTCTCTCTCTCTCTCTCTCTCTCTCTATATATATATATATATATATATATATATATATATATATACATATATAGGTTTGATATATTCAAAAGTCGGGACTAATGAATACAACGAGGTTGTTAGATAGTGCTGGATAACAAGAGCAAAATATTTTTAATTATTTATTCGAGGGCAAACAGTTACATATGGTCGCTACAAACAGCCATCTGTTTCAGTCAATGAGACTAGTCAGGCGACCCTGAACCCATCGACGCCACACAAAAAAGAAGCTTTTGTGGTGTCGATGGGTTCAGGGTCGCCTGGCGAAGTCTCATTGATTGAAACAGATGGCTGTTTGTAGCGACCATATGTAACTGTTTACCCTCGAATAAATAATATATATATATATATATATATAATACATAGCAATTGTTGTTGGTGACCTTTCTTATTTAAATATATATATATATATATATATATATATATATATATATATATATATATATGACTATTTGCTATAATTACAAATTGTTTAGATTACTGCAAATGTAAAACGTACGTAAAACTCATACAAAAAAAGTAAAAATAAAAGGAAAAATGGTATTAAGAAGAAAAAACTGATTTAAAGAAGGAAACAGTGAAGGAAAGGAGAGGAAACGAATTACTGAAATAAGGGCGAATAATCCGAAGAAGCAAAATAAGACGAAAGAGAGAAGAAGAAAAAAGACAATAAGAAGAAAGTAAGAATAAGATGAAGAAGAAAAAGTAGAAAAAAGAAGAAGAAGAAGAAGAAGAACAACAACAACAACACCACCACCACCACCAACAACAACAACAACAACAACAACGACAGGAATTGAAAAGAGAAAACACAACCCAACTGAAAAACAACATGGCTGCAGTGGACGGACGAAACGGCAAATTCAAGACGTACTGATAATGACATTCTCCAGCCTGTCTCTTATCTGCGGCCGTTTATGATAAACGAGTGTGATGAGTTAATTACAGCGGAGATACATTTAGGATAAGATTCACGCTTTATTGCTATTTCTATTTCATTCACCTGTTGCGAGTTTCTCGAGAAATTCGGGAATGATAACATGTTTAAATCATGCAATACGTCAAAAGAACAAGGATTTGTTTATAGTTAACTCAAATAAGGGTCAAAGGTTATTTTCTAATACTACACTCCATGTGTTCTGTCCTAATCTGGAGTGACCCTTTTTGGAAGCTATATATATATATATATATATATATATATATATATATATATATATATATATATATATATATATATATATATATATTTAGTAGATATATATGTATACTAGCATGGGTGCCCAGCGTTGCCCGGGTGTTTAGAGGTGTATGCTGAGCAAAAAAAAAAAAAAAAAGGGGGTAATTTTTTAAACTTTGACCCCTATTATGACCCCTGAAAATTTATTGTTTTGGCCTCAAATCAAGTTATTACGTTAGATCCATGTCCACGGAACCTATATCTAAAATTTCAAGGGTGTAGACCCAAAATTGTGGGAGAAGTTTGGTAGAGTTCTTAAAGGTCAAATCGTTGAAATTTGACCCCTTAACAGCCAAATTTCTGGCTGACACCCGTCACATCGATTTTCCCAAATCTCAGTACCCGGTATTTCAAATTTCGAGTCTATAGACTAAAAATTGACAGAGTTATTGCATAGGGAAATGTACACAGACAGACAGACACACAGACAGACACGTTCACTTTTATATATATATATATATATATATATATATATATATATATATATATATATATATATATATATATATATATATTACACACACTATTAGCTATCATTCCAAAAATCAAACGATGGAATTCACTCATAAATTTTTTATTTGTTAATGCATGCACCTAAATTTTCATTGTGCCTTACACGTGTTTCATTGAGTATAAAAAAGTAAAAAAAGTATGCGTGTATGAGAGAGAGAGAGATCATTTGCAACTACAAAAAAAAAAAAAAAAAAAACATACAATCCCTATTTACTTGACTCCAGACAAGGTCAAAGTTGAATGCATGCCGCAAACACCGTTTTGAACGTAGGAAAAAATTCAGCTGCCCCCAAAAAAGGGGAAGGGTACTAAATGAAAATAAAATTACTTATAGCAGTCTCATGAGTACTTCTTGAATGATGACGCTTCTTCAAGCAATATAAATCCACCACTTTGGAAAGACAAAGGGGTGCGGGGTAAGGCCTGGAAAGATGATCACCAGAGATCTAACGGACACTACATATTGATCCTAGCCAAAAGACCCCCCCCTCTTCCTGGCGTTAAAATATAGGTTAGCCATTTGATTGCTACTCAACTGTGACCCCCCCCTCCCTCCTCCACTTTCAGGTCATCGTATGAAAAGACGGAAAAAACTTAAGTTAAAAAAAAAAAAAAAAGGGTCCCCCTTTTGTCTCTCGTAATCGATTTCAATTCTCACATAAACATGTTAAGCAATGTTGTTTTCGGTTGCAGTTTGGGATTCGTTTGTTCCACGTGGAGTAATAAATCGAACACACAACTATGTACACACACGTGTGTGTGTGTGTGTGTGTGTGTATATATATATAACTAGCAATCGGTGCCCGGCGTTGCCCAGGTGTTTTGAGGTTAATGCTGAGAAAAAAAAACGGTCAATTTTTTAAACTGTGACCCCTATTATGACTTCTTAACATTTATTGTTTAGGGATCAAGTAAAGGTAATAAGTTAGATCCATGTCCAAGGAATCTATATCTAAAATATCACGTGTTTAGACCCAAAATTGTAGGAGGAGTTTGGTAGAGTTCTCAAAGGTCAAATCGTTTGATAGCGAGGCCAAATTTCGCGAATTTGGCCTTTTTTTAAAGCAGTTTGGCCTTCAAAATTTATGTTTGGCCTTTTTCTTCACCGATGAAATCTGGGGACGCAACGGAAATTTTCGGCTAAAAAATGTTGTTACTATGCACATCTATTTATTGAAATACAATTTGTGGCAAAATTTCAGGAAAAACTAATGGATGGTTCTCTCGCAATAGTCCGGACAATTCGCGAAATTATCTCGTCAAAACCTTAAATCTCGAATTTTTGTGCATTTTTTTTCGGGGGGGGGGCTAATTTGGCATAATAGTGTCCATTTAATAGTATTATCTTGAAAAAATAAAAAAATAAGGAAAATTACCAAAAAAAAAACAAACAAGAACAACAAAAGTGTGCCGTATTTTTAAAAGTTTTATTGCGTTGTTTTTATTTGCTTTTTTTATTTCATCGGTGAAGAAAAAGGCCAAACAGAAATTTGAAGGCCAAACTGCTTTAAAAAAAGGCCAAATTCGCGAAATTTGGCCTCGCTATAAAAAAAAAAATGGGGAAATCCCCCTACTTGAACTTTCTGTTTAATTAATAATGACTCGCTTGTAGCGTTGATTTTTTTCTTTTTTCGCTATAAAAAAATAACTACTTGATGAAATTACGTGATTTTTTCTGTAGGAAAACTTTATCCCATGACGAGTACGTACAATATATATATTTTTTTTTTAATATTTCCATTTTTTAATGTCAATGGAAAACTGCACAAGTACCCAAACCCGAAATGTAAAGACCACGAGTGAAGGCGCTTTTTTTTTTTTTTTTTTTGGTTTAGTTTCATAATGGCGGCCGTGATGTCGGAGGTTCGATTGTTAGATTGTAAGTTTCGTATTTTTTTAATTTGTAAATCGCAAGTTAGGAAAAAATTAAACCCTTCCAAGATGGACAATAAATCAAGCCATAATATTTTATGGTAAAGGTAAGAGCCTACGAACCATAGTTTTTTAGGAGATGTGATTATTGGATTAACCAATCAGAAATCGTCTGTGGCACACACATCTCTGTTTTTATAGATATATAGATAGATATAATAGATTTGTATATGGCTATCTGGCTCACTCTCTCTTTCTTTCTCATTCTTTCTCTCTCTCTCTTTCTCTCTCTCTCTCTCTCTCTCTATATATATATATATATACGTATATTTTGGCGTATAAGGCAACTGTCAGATAAGTCGAGTTACAAAATTAGAGAAAATTTTAATAAATTCATTATATATCAGTTGTGTGTGTGAAATTGTCTTTCTGTGGATGGGTTTCTGTGTTTGTACATTTCCCTACCAAACTACTCTGTCAGTTTTCAATCTACACACTCGAGATTTGACATAAGGGGTATTGAGATTTGGGAAATCTTTTTAGTTGGTTTTTAGTGAGAAATTTGTCTGTCAAGGGGTCAAAGTTCAACAATTTGACCTTTGAAAATTCCTCTGCCAATTTGGGGTCTAAAAACTTGAAATTTTAGGTTTGGACATGGATCAAACTTTTTCATTTGATTTCAATCCAAAACAATAAATGTTAAGGGGTCGAAATTGGGGTGAAAGTTTTAAAATTTGACCTCTCTGGTCTCTACCAAATTACCCAGCCAATTTTTTGTCTAAGCATTTGAAATTTTACATAAAGTGCATTTAGATATAGGGTAAGCTTCTTAATCGGTTTTAATTCGAAAATTTGGCAGCGATTGGGGTCAAAGTTTGCTGTGTCTAGCAAACTATTTAGCTAATTTTGGGTCTAAACATTTTAAATTTTACATAGAGGGTATTCAGACATGCAGCAAGCTTTTTAATCTGTTTTGTGGCGACAATTTGGCTGCCAAGAGGTCAAGTGTGTATAGAATTTACCTTTGCAGACTCTACCAAA
The DNA here is from genome assembly GCF_053919585.1 of Euprymna scolopes. NCBI lineage: Eukaryota > Metazoa > Mollusca > Cephalopoda > Sepiida > Sepiolidae > Euprymna > Euprymna scolopes. Next base: position 73,110,490 of record NC_136518.1, on the reverse strand, counting down.
CTCTTGCGCCAATTTTGGGTTTAAACACTTGAAATATTAAATGTAGGTTACCTGGACATGAGTCAAAATTTATATATATATATATATATATATATATATATATATATATATATATATATAGGCACATAAATTATGAACAGGAGATAGGGCCCGAACAAAGCCGGGATTAAGTGCTAGTATATATGTATATGTAAAACTGATTTGTAAAATTATTTTAAAACTTAAATAGGACAAACGAAGGAAAATGATAATTAAAACTCAAAACTGAAATAAAAAAAAAGCAAATAAAATTATTTTGAAACTAAAGTTATTTCAAATTTGACTTTTAGAAAAGAGTAAGATAATTTTCTCTAGAAAATGATATCGACAATGAATTAGACGACACAATTCGTTTTTCGATAATCCCGTGTATACGTGTGTATTTCTGAGTGTTCTGTCATATGTGTGTATTTCTGTGTTCCCCTATATATGTGTGTGTATATATGTGCATTTCTGAGTGTTCGGTTATAGGTGTGTTAATGAAGAGACAACGCAAAATCTTAATCAGAATCATGTTTATTCCTCCTAAACGAAATCTAATTTTTTCCGGTGATTACGGACATCCAGCGAGTGTCGCTTCCCATACATGACGTCATAGCAGAACGAATAATCGTAACACAAGATTAGAACGCCTTCTACCGTTGCCATTGTCAATTAGAGTCACCTCCCATTTTTGGCAACTGAAATCGCATAACGAAATCAGAAGGACAATTGGAAAGAAAACAGAACAAAGATGGCCGACAATGCACTTATTCAGGAATAGTAATTGAACGAGCACGAGATGTCTTATTTCTAGTTTAACTTTTATTATGAAAAATACACACGCACGCGCACACACACATATATATATATATATATATAGAGAGAGAGAGAGAGAGAGAGAGAGAGATATTGTAAGTTATGAAAATATACATGGCAATTAAGCTACACAGAATATTCCGCGTTTAATTCTCGTCAGAATTCGTAATTGTTTAAAATATAATTATCCAATGACACGCATTTCCTCGTCTACAACTCATCAGAGTGGCTGAATCTAGCGAGATTCGAAATCGGGACTTCAGGATTAGAAGCCTAAACCTCTACTCCTGGACTATCTTGCGCGACTGCTGGGTGTATCGCGTTTTATGTAGATGTTATTTATTTGTTTTTGTTTGCGATATTTTTTAATGAAGTCAATTATTTATACGAAAGTACATTTTTACCTACATGCAGGTTGGGAATAATTTTTTCCTTTTACCACTTTGCTACCCACAAATGGGGAGCAGTATATATATTGTTTAAAATATAATTATCCACTGACACGTGTTTCGTCGTCTACGACTCATCAGAGTGTCTTAATCTAGCGAAATTACATATATTCGTGTAAAACTATACCATTTTTCAGTGAGTATTAATAATTTTTCATACCTCCAAACACTAGTGTTTAATGTTTATGCAATCATCAGTGCAGGAAGTGATAATTACAGTTTGTCGTAATACTCGAACCCGATCAACAAAGCCCACCTGAGTTTTGCGGGCTAAGGTTCCTCCACTTGACCACCATTAATTAACATTTAAATGAAACCATGTAAGCGGGTTTGTCATAATCGACGGCGATAGGAGTGTTCGAACTAACCGGAAGCTTGAAATGATTTAATTGATCGCTTTATAGTAATTCGCTTAATAGAGTTCAACTTAATCTTCTTAACGGGATTTATAACAGTTGCATAGGAATGGGGTCTTTTTATATTAAAGAGATAGGACGGGGACATTCATATTGATGAGGGGGAAAGACATCTATAACATTTTACTGAGGGGGAGGAGGCATTTATACCGTTCTGGAATGTTTCTTCTTAACACATATATTATCGAGGAGAGAGGGTGATCAATTCTTATAACACAGAAGAGGGGGAGGAGAGATACATTTCTTGTAAGAGTTACATAAAGTTCATAATAACGATGAGGGAGACAAAGTTCATATTAAAGATGTTTCACACATTACCGTTTGCTGTTGAATGATGAGACGACACAGTTTTACAAAAACATGATGATAACTTCTTTATTATCAGATCGACCAGTCGAATGATGATGACGTCAAGGAATTCAAGTCGTTCTACATGATTAAACGTTCTCCCTTTGCTTCTAAAGGGACCTTCCTCTGATCATGTCAGCTCTGTCTGACCGACTCTGCTGACTGTTCGATCCGGACTCGTCTGTCTCTGATCTTCTTCTGCAACTCTTTGAGAATTCATTTTTGCTATGACGTCAGATGTGTGCTCTAAACGTGATCGACTCACGGCAGTTGTTCCCAAAGACACACTTCTGCAGACAAAGAATTCTCATTAACCTATTTTTCAATATATTTCATTTCTATTGTTCGTTCTCCTCTAGCTGACCTTTTTTTTAAATTCAGATTTCATAAAAAGAATTGAACAATTAAATTCTTTTTACAATATCTATTTTCAACATTCCAATCTGAATCTATTCTGAACCTTGCTTACACGGTTCAAATCTCGGCCTATCCTAATCTCATTTTCACTTATCTAATGTTCTTCTTACAGGAAAAGGGGGCAGCCCTTTTTCCTGTAACATAACTATAATGATTTGTTTTCAAGAAATATAAATAATATTTTATAACTATAGACAGTAGTGTTTCAGGCTTACGCAATGATTATATGCAGAAAATTTTGTTTTTTAAAGGCGGCGAAATTCAAATTAAAATAAATCAAAGAAAAATTCACCGATGTCGTCGTATTTTCAGTTGTCCATGTTTCTGATTTGTCTTAAGGCTACGATTTCTTAAGTTCTTCAAATTTAACAATTTATAAAATTACCGTATATTTATTTTTTATTATGAAACAAAACGACAATTTACAAAAAATACCGTAGTAGCGTTATTATTCTTATTATTATTATTATTATTATTATTATTATTATTATTATTATTATTATTATTTATTCACTAGGAGTAGCCACACAGGCTATCATCACAAATTTATTTTTGATAACTTGTGGTGTTCTCTGGAGTCAGAGTGAGAACAAGTCTCCTCAGATTTTCAGTACTCTCCACCTTTTTCGATAGCCATTGCAAAATAATTTGCGTGATCGCAACAGCCACTTACCATTGATTTCTCGTTGGCTACGACCATTGGTCTTCACTGGAATTTGGGTGGCAAAAAAGCCTCTCCAAGGTTCCAGTCCACTTTACACTCATCAAGCGTAGGTCTAACTAGTGCTTTCTCTCCTCGGTTTTTCCATCCTTCTTGACCCTCCTCATATATTTGGTGTGATGTTAGTTTATGGTGACACACACAATGTGATGTTCCTTTGTTGTACATCTCTAGCATTTTCTGTATGTCCAGTTTCTGTCTGTAGTTCATGTATGGTGTTAATCTCCGCATTCAAGGGTTTTCTTTAAGATTTCTGCAGTTTTCATTATTGTTATCCGTTGTATCTTCTCATCCAATCCCATTCTTTTTCAACATTTTCGGTATTGTTCCTAGTGCTCCTACTATTAGTGGTGTTATCTTGACTTTCTTCATTTTCTAAATCCATTTCAGCCTTCTGGTCAGTTTTGTGCATTTGTTCCGCTTCTTAGTATCTTTGATCTCCACTCTTTGATTTGCTGGAACAGTAAAATCTACAATCTGGCAGGACTTTTCCTTCTTGTTAATTATTATTGTCCAAGGATGGAATACTGTTACCATATCTGGGCAGGAGCTGCTAAAAACATCCTATCCTGCCTTGACAGAGTACAAAATAGACTTCGTGGCTTAGTGGGGGATGCCCTTTTCTCTACCCTGCAACCTCTCTCCCACAGAAGAGACGTTGCGAGCCTATCCTTGTTTTATCGTTATTTCCATGGCAGATGCTCGTCTGAACTCCAATCTCTGGTACCCCCTCGACAATCTTTCACGAAAAACACCCGTCTAGCTGAATCAACTGTGAAAAATTTCCCCCACTCTTTATCTGTGCCTAAATCAAAACGTGGATTCCATGAACAAAGCTTCTTTCTTAGAACTGCACGCCTGTGGAACTCTGTTCCGTCTGCCTGCTCACCGGACTACAACTTGGATGTGTTCAAGTCCAATGTTTACAAATTCCTAATTAACCGCCCCCTTAAGTAAACACTTCATCAAATTTCCACACTAACGTAATGTACTTGCAATAACCCTTATCCCTGAGTGACTTCTGGGCCTTGATAAGTGGTGATCATTGTGTAAAAAAAAAAAAATTATGACATCCGGTCTTCTTGCTTGGATGGGTTTATACGTTTGTATATCCATGTCCCATAGGATTTTGTGACTTTCATTTTCAAGTACTGCTGCCGGTTTGTGCTGGTACCATTTGTCTGGGTGTTCAAAATGCAATTGTCTGTATAATTTCCAGTGTACTGCCTTTCCCACTTGATCGTGTCTATTTTAATATTCTTTTTGGGGCTAGTTTGCTGCTTCACTTATTATGTAGTATATTGTTTCATCTCTTTGTCTGCAGAGTCTGCATTTGCTGTTTTCTTGTGCCTAGTCGATTCTTGCTTCGATATAGATGGTTCTAATCGTGTTATCTTGTGCAGTTGTTATTAGGGATTCAGTTTCCCTGTTTTCGTTAGTCTCATCTTTTGTAATCTTTATTGATCGCTTGCGTCGCTGTTTCTCTTCCTTTCTTTCCTCGTCTTATTCCTTGTCTCTTCTTTTTTTTCTTGTTTGTTTCTTCAGCATCATTAGCTGCGATAATTATTCTTGCGGTGTTCTGCAGTATGTATTTTTCTAGTTCTCTTTTTTACAGTCTTCTAGAGAGGCCAGCCTTCTTCCTACGTCTTTCCTTTCACATATAGTCGGTCAGTATCATACTTTAGGTGTAGTGCCTTGTGTATTGTCATGCGTTTCCTGGTCTTCTGGTCGAGATTCCTTAGTTCTTCTTTGGTCTAACTTATAAACGACACAGAGTATCTTACTAGTTAGACTGTCCATTAGTTTATTCCTTCAATTAGGTTTCTACTATATAGTCTAGTTTCAAGGAGTTTTCTTGTTCTTCTGAGGTAATCCTTTCCAATTTTCGCTTTCATTTCTGTTGCTTTGATGGTGTCGGCTTCCAGGACTCCCAAATATTTCAGATTATTATTATTATTATTATTATTATTATTATTATTATTATTATTATTATCTGTCCCCTTACATCAAGCGACAGTAACTACTTAACATGAGCAATGAATACCGTAGATGACGTTGCCAACATGTGTCTACCCCTGTCAAGAAGTGACCGTAATGTCAGTTGATTTTATGCCCGACAGTGTCCAACAGAAGCATTCCAACGTAGGCTGCAAATGAGTTTCACTTACAAAGGGAGCCGGTGCCCACCAATAAACGCCATGATCCACGAGGACCCACCACCACCTGCCAGGGCCCAGTAGGACCCGCCAAGACTCGTAAGTATTCAAAGTGTTATATTTACTTTCCCAGTTTCTCTATTTCTTTCAGCATGTACATTTAAACTAGTGAGCCGCCCGGCATTGCTCGGTCATAAAATACGCTTAAATATGATATTTTAATTGATGCAGATTTCTTATTTATTATTATAATATATTGGACCCAATATATAATAACGATTTGAAATCTTCTTTTATAAATGACTCGTACGCCACCACCGAGAATCGAAACCAAAACATTTAGCTTACCATTTACATTTTCCTTTGAGGTTGATGCCTGAACTATGAAGACATATTTGCTACAAAGCTTAAAATTAAAACATGAACCAATAGCTATTACGTTACGCATGCTTATTCGTAATGCTGTCGTTCGTTCGTCACCTGGAAAATCCCAATATTTTTTTTAATTTACACTCTTTTACGCTGATTTTCCTCGGTTAAAACCCAAACGCATGTGTTCGAATACCTATATACGAATATAACATATATATTAAGTTTCATATTTGTAAACTAAAAACTGACAGAAATTTGGTAGGCAATTTTTTAAAAATGAATATATATATATATATATATATATATATATATATATATATATATATATATATATATATATGAAAATATATATATATATGAAAATTATTGCTGTGAGTCCAGAATGAATTTACATATTGTTTCCGCTAGGAAGATATCCTCTGAAGATGAGGAGATATCCGACGAGCTTCGTAGAATTCATAGATGGACTGAGTTTTAATACCAATAAGAATGGAAAAAATCGTTGAAGATGAAGGGGAGTTAGATTAGAAGGGGGAAGTGGGAGGGGGAGGACGTTGGAACTTAAAGTAGTAGGAGTGTATATAATGAGAGGGGGTTATTAAATATTAATTACGTGTTTATGTTAATAGACGCTGTTAACGGTTTAAGTTTAAAACGTTGAAGGAAATTGAAGTTCTATTGTGTATATTAAAGTTTTATTGTGTATATTTAGGGTTTAAATTTTAAGGTGGAGAAGACAAATCTATCAAAGAATAAGAAATAGAGGCGAGACCATGACTATAACAAAAAGTTTGGTTGAAATAAAAGTAGGCTATGGGGGTGGGGGATAGATATTAGCCTAATTCATTTTGGACTCACAGCAATAAATTTCCTATACACTGCTCTGGCTACACATTGAGCACTCTAGTTCGTTTTTTTCACCACTGAAGAAATATATATATATATATATATATATATATATATATAGAGAGAGAGAGAGAGAGAGAGAGAGAGAGGAGGAGGAGAGAGAGACAGAGAGAAAGGGGTTGTACTATAACCTTTTTACGCAAATATTATGCAAGTATAAATCACGTAGAATATCTGTATGAATATAATTACACGTAATAGTTAACTAAAATGGTAAATATGATAAAATAGTAAAGATGATAATCCCATAAGAAACCGAAAAAAATGATAATGAATTACTTAAAATGAATGTGCAAAAGAATATGCAAATTAGCTTGATCTTTTACTAGTGAATGCAATTCAATGACCCATAGATATATATAACAAATTTTCTTCTTAAATAAACATATAAAAATACACACAAAAATTATATATATATATATTTACATATATATATACATATATAATTATATATATATATATATATATATATATATATATGTATGTATGTGTGTGTGTGTGTGTGTGTGTGTGTGTGTGTGTGTGTGTGTGTGTGTGTGTGTGTGATAAACTAAACGGAAAATTGTCTATGGCATCATAGCGTAATGGGTTCGGGCGCTGGACTGAAATACATAAAGTCCGGGGTTCGAATTCCAACAATGTTCAAGCTACATTGAAGAGGAGTAGGGCTCCGAAAAACGCGTGTCCGTGGATTACTGTTTTTAAAAATAATTAATAAATAAATAAAAAAAATACGTCCAAGAAAAAAATGGGCGATTTCTAAGAAAAACACCGGATCTCCGAGGCGGAGACGTTAACCTTAATATCGTTTAAAAAATCAACAACAAAACACTATGCAAACAGATAAACAATGAAAAAACTAAACAGTAAATTGTCTGTGGCATCATAGCGTAACGGGTTAGCGCGCTGGATTGAAATACGTAAGGTCTGGGGTTCGAATCCTAACAACAGTCAAGTTATGCTGAAGAGGAGTAGGCCTCCGAAACACGCGTGTCCGTAGATTACTGTTTTTTAAAATAATATATACATGTGTGTGTGTTTCCTTTTAACCTCGAAGAAGGTATGATCTGGAGCGGCGCGTGTCCAACGTTTTTTTTTTTTTTTTGACGTCCGCAAAATCGTTTATTCTGTTACCAAATTCGGTTCTTTCGAAAACCAACTTCCCGAGCACAACTGCTCTGATCAGAAACGATAATGAAACAGAATCGAGACAGAGATAGACTGAGAGCGAGAGAGAAAGTGAGTGAAAGGGATATTGTCGCCATCATCTGGAGAAACATATCACCACAATTTCGTCAACTCTTCATAGAAATATTAAAAACTTTAAATATATATATATTTGCGTTTGTGTGTGTGTGTGGTGGAACGATACAATTGTCGCCAAATACGATATGATTTCATTTCCGTTTGATAAAAACCGGGTTTCAATTGTTGTTGCAGACCATCTACTAGTTGGCCAGTTTTGTACAAATCCCAGGAACGCTAGAAGCCTTTTATCGTTTCTGAAAGTGACACAATATTCAATGAGCAAGATCGGAAATGCGCCGCAGTTGAGCTCCTGCTCTCTACTGATCCAAGTTATGATGACAGGACCATTGTCAGCACCTGCAAAATGCATTACTGGATTGCCACGAATAACAGGAATGTGCCCCGATTAATGAAAACAGTTTCCGGCTATGGTTATGATCTTTGGTGTGATTTCAAGTGGGGGCCACATCCTGCCACCTCACGTTTTTTAAATTGGCTTGCAAGATATCCAGAAAGATCGGGAAAAAGAATAACTCGTGTTCAATCAGACGTGCTTCCTGCAAAAAAAAAGAATATATATATATATATATATATATAATATAATATAATATAATATAATATAATTCCTTACTTTTGTTTATATTTTTTATATCTCATCGAAAATTCTATAAAATCAATTTTTCATACTTTTTAAACCCCGCTTACAGTTAATTTCTCCCTTATAAAAAACCTACTCAAGATTAAAATTAAAAATATAATTATTATTATTTTTCCTCCTTTCACCATTCAACCAATTAAACATCATCATACAATAGTTTAATTGTATCAGCTAGACATTATATAATTACATTATACTCGTTTACATTAAATATAATTGAAAATATATCTAATGTAAATCATATAAACAAAAAAAAAAAGAATTTAACTCTACTGTAATTTTTCTTTTTATTGCTACACAATTGTTTTCTTTTTCTAATTAATTTCTACGCTCACAAGCCATAATAACTTCAAAGACACTAGTTTAAAGTTAGTGTCCTTCCCAATTTTAACTAACACCCCATTTCTGTTTACGAGGAGACGATATCTAAAAATATTTTATTCATCAATATTTTATTTGTAAATATTAAGTGAATAAATTTATATCGTTTCCGAAACGATCGTACACATAGTTTGATTTCGTTATGCTTCTCCCTGTGAAGCGGATTGATAATTTCACAATTGTTAATCTCTCATTCTCTTTATTATTGTTATGTGTGTGTGTTGTTGTATCCTAATGAGTTTAAAATTACTTCATCTCCGATGAGGTGTTTAGTATTTTTCTACCATTCAACGATACAAGTTTATAACAATAAAATATTATGAAAGAAAAAATGCATATATATTTGGCTTTAGAGTGTTCGCTACTAGCGTATATATATATATATATATATATATATATATATATATATATATATATATATATATATATATATATATATATATATATATACAAGCAAAAGTACCCGTCGTTGACTGGGTTCAAAAACAACCTACAGAAAATGGACTCTGATTTATGAAAGTATGATAGGTTATGAAAAGGAAGGGTTGTAAAGAGATAGCTTCGAATTGGGGGTATCAAAACCAAAGCAAAATATGATGAAAGTAAAAATAAAATAGATAAACCCCATAATTTATTATACTATACCTGTTCACACTGAAACACTTATCACAATATTCTGTGGATCTATATAAAAAAACCTTGTTACACTTTGTGACATATTTCCATTCTATGAAAGTCAGGGGCGAACGAACACCCCATAATTTTATTATACTATATTTCTTCAAACTGAAACATAATTATCAAAGTATACTTACACAGATAGATATGAAAAGTCTTTATTAAAGTTTGTGGCTATTTCTATTCTATTGAGGCCAAGCGGGAACGCAGGCCCCACAATTTTATTATACCATCCCTGTTTAAGTTAAAACATACTTATCAAAGTATTTTATGTACATCTATATCAAAAGCACTTGTAAACGTTTTTTTTTTTAATTTTTTAATTTTTTATTTCCATACTTTGTGGACCAGACGTACGCAGACCCCACAATTTTAATGAATCATCATTATGCCAGATAAAACATACTCATTCCTGTGTCTCGATACATCTTCTATCATTATATGTGATCAGTTTTCTATAATAGTCAACCATATAGGCGCCTATTCGTGACCAGACACGCACATACAGACGTTCGGCTTTATATTATAGATATATATATATAATGAGAACAATGGAAATATATATATATATATATATATATATATATATATATATATATTATGAGAACAATATATATATATATATATATAATGAGAACAATAGAAATAAATATATATATATATATATATATATATATATATATATATATATGATGAGAAGAATAGATATATATATACAGGGTGACCCCCCCCCCAAAAAAAAATACAGAGGATATTCAATTATTTTTCTGATCATTTTACAGTCAACGGAGAAAAAAGGCCAAAGACCCTAGTTCTTTGATGTGATGTTTTGAATATAATAAACTAGTTATGACCAAAGTTTCATTTCATTCGGACAAAACACTAAGAAACGGGGCCTAATTAGAGTTGGGGCCTGTTTTTTGGGGTCACCCTATATATATATATTGGGGTGTTCCGAGGTACACGAGTATATGACATCCCTGGTTATGCAATCGTTTTTGAGTGGAAAGTCTTGCTTATTGTTACAATTGCAGTTAGTTTTCGGCATTAAGGAGAAAAGGGGTGGTCTGAGCTAATTTGCTTTTTTGTTGTTAAATGCTATTATCATTTGCGCTAGGTTAGGCATTGTAGAGTAGAAAATTTTAATTGAATTTGTATTTAAGATGGTATTATATCTATGTGGTTGCTTAAAAATTTTTACCACAATCTAAAAAAGTTGTTTTGTTATATTTGTTTTGACATTTGAATTTAAATGGAGATTAAACCAAATATATTTCATTTTTCTAAGAGGGTTGCGGGGGGTTATCTTGTTATGATTATTGCACTGGGCAGAGTTATGTTGGTAAAGCGGTTGATTATTACAGGGATTATTCAGCGAAGTAGATTGTTTTCTGGGGTATGATTTGTTTCTAGTCATGTTTTGGGTAATTACGGGTGTTAGACCGATGCCAACGGGCTTATTATGTTTATATTGTGTTTTTCATTATACCCTGAAATTTTTAAAGCGTTATTGAAGAAGGTTGCATTATAGTTGAAGATTTTTTTTGTCTGCGCAAAGTGAAGAAATTCTTCCAGAGACAGAAGGTACTATGAATTTTATAATAGAATTAGGGTGCTTATGAAACTTCTGAACATAAAAAAAGATTTGAATTGGGCTTATGGTAGAGACTGTAGAATTCTGTATTGAGGTTGAGCGTGGTATCCAAAATAAAGCATCCTATTTTTAGCTTAAAAAGTTGAAGAACTATGAAGACAGGGATGGTACCATTCAAACGAAGGACCTTTTGTGCTGCAGAATTTTTTTCTACATAGTTACCACCATTCTCTTTGCACTTTTCCTAGTAATTCAATGACGCATCTCTGCCTCTAACGCACGTCAATGACAGGGGTTGCCTTTTAGGAACTCTCACACCGTGAATATCTGCAACATAGAGATAGCAGTTACAGGTTTTTAATGCATAAGTTCAGTAACTATAACGATGCAATTTGCAATCCCCCCTCTGATTTATTCGGGCGGAATAAAATATAGGAGACATTAATTTTATGACGCCCTGTCGTATATATTCTCATAACTTAATGCATGTATAGATGTGTGCGTGCGTGTATTTGAAAAGAGAGAGTGTACTTAAACTAATAAAAAAAGGCAACTACTACCTTATTCTCATGTTAATCATAGTGAGGAATATAAATAAATTATTAAACCTTTAAATTGTGCAGCTGCCTGGTCACGTGATGATGTCTTATTTAGTCGAAATATCGAATAATAATAAATGAACGCATGATTAATTTATGTCTTTATCCTTTCGTAATAATTGAAAAAAAAAATGATTATATCCTGGAATATTTAATGAAAGAACGTTTTTAATGTGTATTTATGAAATGTCTGATTTTTTTTCCGATACAGTTTGCAGGAATAAATAAGCAATGCCAACATATTTTTCTTTGTGTTAGTTCCAAATCACGACGGAGTACACCATCAAAATCTTTGTAAAGTAAGTCATTTTTATATGTTCATATATATATATATATATATATATATATATATATATATATATATATATATATATATATATAATAAATTCCACAGCCAAACAACGTCGCAGCCCACAAGAGCCATGACGGTCAACGAACCGGAAGTCCAAGTCTTGGATTTCCGGTTTGTTGACTGCCATTGCTCTTGTGGGCTGCGACGTTGTTTGGCTGTGGAATTTATTATATATAATCTCTCACATTCTGAAAATCGCACACACACACACACACACACACACACATATATATATATATATATATATATATATATATATATATATATATATATATATGTACAGAGAGAAAAAAAGAGGGAGAGAGAAATAGCAAAGGAACAAACAAGTTATATGTTCATCAACGTTTCCTGTTTATTTCAAGACTTTCTCTGGGTGAATGAAATTAAGGAAACAAAACACCAGAACAAATATTTGAAAATATATTTTTTATGTTATAAAATGTATGACCTTGTTCTATTTCAGAAACGGAAAAAATCATTCAAAATTCAACAACAAAAAAGGAGCGACATAGCGTTGTGAAAGAGATTACGATTTTTTTTATTAACGTCATATAGCTGTCAATATATTTTAAAAGATATGATGCAATTTATATACTTGTTGGAACAAATATGTCTGATGTAATTCAAATATGGATATGTACCTGAAGTGAAATGAGTGTATTTTTGTAATGTAATTTATTAACTGATTATACGTTATAATTATTATTATTATTATTATTATTATTATTATTATTATTATTATTATTATTATTATTATTATTATGGCGTTTTCTAAGGTGTGAGAGAGTTGACCTATGTCTAAAATTAAATTATATTTTATAGAAGTTTACTTATAAATGACGATACATTATAGAAGCATCCACGTTGTTTAATTGTGTTTAAATTTGAAATAAGTGCTGATTCAAGAAGTCTCCGTCACGATTTATCTGAAATAAATTTAACTAGTTTTGCTTGTTAGAAGTCAAAAGTATGATTATACTGCAATGAATGAGAGAATAATGCATTCAGAAAATTTATATTTCTTATATCTCTATTATCTTCATTGAGTTTCACTAACGTATATATGATAGCAATTGTGGCAAGGAACAGTGTACATTGGAAACTGATTGGGGGGGGGGAGGTTCATGTTTGTTTTATAGTTTGTGGTGTAGTTTGTATGATTGCAATTTCTTGTTTGCTTGGTATGTTGCAAATTATTGTATTATTAGTGTTTATAAAAGAAAGTTCAGAGGTTAAGGAATAGGTTGGAGAGTTGTATTTTTTAGTTCCCGTAATTTCTAATGGCACTAATCATATATATATATATATATATATATATATATATATATATATATATATACATATATATATATACATATATATATATGTATTAGCTTTGATCTTTCTATATATATATATATATATATATATATATATATATATATATATACATTATATATATATATACATTATATATATATATACATATATATATATATATATGTATTAGCTTTGATCTTTCTACTATATATTAGGTTTAATATAATAATTACAAGCAGGCCGACCGGCGTTGCCCGCTCGTAAGATACGCTTACATATTTGTTATTATTTATGTATTATATTAGTTTCTATAATAATGCCCACACCAAAAATGAACCTCGACCGCCTTTTTCTGTTCTTTACAGAAATCATTGGCTTGCGTCTTGCAACATATCCTCGCAAATTAAATTACTTTAATCTGTTCTTGAGAGTAGAAAGAGAGCACTTTTTAACAAGATTGGACTGTTGTTGGATTTGGGGAGCTCTTTCAAATCTGTTTCTTAGGCTGCTCATCTTGTCTTTACTGTTAGAAGTAACTCTAGTACGACCACATTTAAGGGCATCACGAACACTGCCGGTGTTTTGTTGCTTTTGCGCAGTCTTTTGACCGTTTTCTCATCACATTTCAATCTGTAGCCGATTTCTCGATTGGATAAACCAGAAAGGTGGAGATTGATAAGCTCCTGACGATCACTAAGAGAAAGTTGTGGCATATGGACTAACTATTACGTTGTATAACCTGGAACAACAACAATTACGATTAGAGATTCTTTGTTGCCTGTTGGTGGATATTTTAAACTGATTTAGGGGCGATAATTTAAGCTGGTTTTAAGCGAATTTGTTGATGCGGACTTTCTTTTTGCCTCCCCAATTTGAAGTTATTTTTTAAATTGACGTGAACACTAGAATATTTCAATTATAATCAAATATGAACAGGTAAATTATAGAGGAATAAAAGGCGAATCAAATGAGGTATAAGTTGTTTAAATTAAATTTAGCTTAAATTTGCAATTTTTGAAAAAATTACTAGTGCGGACTTTCTTTTTGCCGGCACTGTCTATATCTATATATTTATAAAAGTGAAAGTGTCTGTCTGTCTGTCTGTCTGTGTATGTCTGTCTGTGTACATTTCTCAACACAATAACTCTAATGGTTCTTATTTCGATTAATAAAGTTTATTATAAAAGGAGTTATAATCTTTTGAAGTTGAATGTCAAAAAACGACATTATTTTCACCAACCTCATATATATAAATCCTTCATCACATACTTGATTATATATTGACTGTACTGAAGATAATCTCGCAACAACAGACCCTATATATAACCAACCGCGCTGATGAGCTGTAGATAGGGCGAAACATAGATAACTGTAGATACGGCGAAACATAGATTTTATCCATAATAAGTAAGTGAATACTCAAATAACCGATATATATATATATATATATATATATATATATATATATATATATATATATATATATATATGAAAATTACAATTGAATTTACCAAAATGATCCAAGATGGTAAAATTAAAGTAAATTATAAATATTAAAGAATTAATATTTATAAAATTATCTCAGCCAGATATAAAAGCTCGATAAAACCAAATAGGAAATAGAGCTTATAATATGAGCAAACAGTTAATAAAATATGTTAAAAAACACTTTGAAATGAGTTAAAAACATATTTAATCTGAAAAGGAACACTAGATAAATGGATAGTCCTTAATCCGCGGAGTTTCGAAGAAATACTCTCCTTCTCATCAGAGGGTAGGAATTAGCAAAATGCGGGATCGGATTTTGCATGCAGAAGTATTTGATGAAACAGCAAGTAAGTCAAAGATCTTACTTGATAAAAAAAAAAGTGAAGCAGAGGGAATATGGTGAAGAAAAAGGTGATTACACATAAATGGATAGTCTGGTGGAAGATAAAAAATCAAGTGACGGTAAAATCCAAATGTAAAACTTCAAGAAAGTTAAAAGAATTTCCATTTGTACAAGTAAAATCCAAGGAAATCCCGTAATTGGAAGAAGATGGTCCATAATAAGCCAAAGGCAGAAATCCATGGAATAATTCACAAAAATGTGTACAAGAAAAAAAGAAAGAAAGAAAAAATTCCAATAATATTAATAAAAGAAAAATAAGATGTGCTTTTCACTCTACTTCCGAGACATAAATATCAATAAGAAAGATCTGGGAAGAGAAAGAAGAGAAAAATATATATATATAGATTCTCTACAATTATATAAATGTAACTTTTTCTGTGTGTGAGTTCTTCCTTATAGACTCCGAAACGGCTGGACAGATTTTCTTTAAAACTAACAGTGTATAAGTCTGGAAGTGATCTTAGTTAAGTTTTGTCTCAATAATCGATAATTGAAAACGTTATTTTAATTCATCCTCGGTAAAGTCATTTTTTCCATGTCGTTGCTTAGCAACAATGATAGAACAACAGGCGCGGGTAATGTAACCTATACTGAATACAATTAAAGAAAAAAAAATAACAAAAACTTGACACACACACACATATATATATATATATATATATACTAGCATGGGTGCCCGGCGTTGCCCGGGTGTTTGGAGGTGTATGCTGAGCAAAAAAAAAGGGGGTAATTTTTTAAACTTTGACCCCTATTATGACCCCTGAAAATTTATTGTTTTTGGCTCAAATCAAGTTATTAAGTTAGATCCATGTCCACGGAAGCTATATCTAAAATTAAAAGTGTGTAGACCCAAAATTGTCGGAGAAGTTTGGTAGAGTTCTCAAAGCTCAAATCGTTGAACTTTGACCCCTTAATCGCCAAATTTCTGGCTAAAAACCGACCACATAGATTTTTCCAAATCTCAGTACCCTGTATATCAAATTTCGAGTCTGTAGACTAAAAATTGACAGAGTTATTTCGTAGGGAAATGTACACAGACACACACACACACACACACACTTTCACTTTTATAGATATATAGATTTAAAATTTGAGTCTGACAGAATGACAAAATTATATTGCAAACCGATATATTAAACAAACGAACTTCAAAGAGACAAATGAACACATAAGTAAAAACAATTTGTATTAGAAAACATTTATTATTCCACGTCTTATTTTACAGACCTGACGACTGAGGTTCGCTCTTAATAAAAATTGTTTTTTATAGTCTTAATTTTGACTTCCTTTTTCATAAAAAACTAAAAAAAAAATCAAGAAAGAAAAGAAATTTAATTTTATTTTTTCATTAATTTCTTTCTGTGCAAAGCAATTCTTTCAAACTTACTCTGTTTCCAAAATGTTATTATTTTATTCCCCTCCCCCTTCATTCATTTTCCTCCGCATCCTGGCAAGATTACTGTACACATAGATTCGAAAAAATAGTCAAAAACAAATATATAAATAAATGTTATCAAAAGCAAGATAAGTTACTTTTCTACCTAACTGGATATCTTTTTTGTGTTTTTATTCAATGTAATATATTTATTCAGCTCGAAAAACATACAGTGTTTACCGATGTGTTGGAAAATTCAAGATGGCGTCTCACACCCTCTTTAACACCGTAAGTTTGGGAAAAGGTGTTATAAATAAAAAACTATACAAAATACTATTAAAAACCCGCCGAATATATGTCAACCTATGTCACGGTAACATATATTGAGCGAGTTTTTAACAGTATTTTAACAGGGCACATCGTAAAAACTGACCCATTAATTTTCCTTAAGTAAAAACTATATAGTTTTTAAACTTTTAAAACTGTACATTCTAAAAAGAAAACTGTTCGAGTGATTTTTTTTTTTTTTTTACATGGGTGTCACCACTTATCAAGGCCCAGAGGCCACTCAAGGATAAGGGTTAATAGGTATACATTAGTCATTGTGATTTTAGCATAGTAAACAGTGGGAATTTTGTAACTTGGATTACTTGAAAAAGAAAACTGTTCGAATGATTGAAAATGAAAACAAAATAACAATGTAAATATATTGATAAGAAAAAAACAAAAACAAACGAAGTTTCCGTTTCAGGAACCCGAGTTTAATTTTATGTCGTAATCATTCAACTCGTTAGCGGTTTTATTCAGCGATTAGGGATAACCATACGACATATCTAATTACCAAAGCGATTTTTTTTTAATTTTTTTTTTTTTTTTAAACTAAACCTGTTTAGTTTTAATGAACCAATTTTTTTAAAGCCAACACTTTAGTTATTTTGAGAGCGTGCAACTGCACCCGAAAGGTTGATTAGGAAACTCCAAATCCTTTTATGACTCGAAAAAAAAAAAAAAAGGCTTTTTATCGGCTTAAATGATAAACTAATGTTAAATATTAGTATTTGCCATCGATTCTGAAATAAAATGAAATCCTGACATTGTGATCATTTTTGCAGGTGTTATGTGCCAAATATTGAAATAAGAATGTTTAAATTCAATTATTGTAATTTAAGTCTTTAATTTTAAAGTCGATTTTATTTATAAAATATCTTTTTAGAAATCAATCTCAAAAACAATCTGAACAATAAATCTCTTTTGTTATGGCTAAGTTTTTGTCAAGGGTAGAAATTATAATAGACAAGTATTCATCCATGATGACATTTTACCGATTTCCTGGTTTACAGGTATTCTTGCTAAATTTCTTCGAAAGAATTGACATAAACTATACTTCAACTAAATACGTATATTTCATGCAATAATGACTTTTATTTCTTCTGACTTTTCCTAAACTAAACATAAAACATCGGTTAGGGTTAGTTTAACATTCTGTAAAAGTACCTTCCGTTTTTTTTTGTTTGTTTTTTTTTTGTACTTCTGCAGAGAAGGTAAAAAACCGATAAAAACTGGATATATTTTTCGTGTTTTTATTCAATTTAACATGTTTATTCAGCTCGAAAAGAATACAGTGTTTACCGATGTGTTGGAAAATTCAAGATGGCGTCTCACACATTCTTTAACACCGTAAGTTTGGGAAAAGGTGTTATAAATAAAAAACTATACAAAATACTATTAAAAACCCGCCGAATATATGTCAACCTATGTCACGGTAACATATATTGAGCGAGTTTTTAACAGTATTTTAACCGGTTTTTTATTTATTACACCTTTTTCCAAACTTACCGTGTTAAAGAGAGAATCGGCCGCCATCTTGAATTTTCCAATACATCGGTAAACACTGTATACTTTTCGAGCTGAATAAACATGTTAAATTGAATAAAAACACGAAAAATTTGCCTTTGATAACATTTATTTGTTATATATTTGTTTTTTGGCAACTTATTCGAATCTATGTGTACAGTAATACAAACCCGAAATGAATTTAAGACCACGAGTGAAATGAGAAAAAGAAGTCAGCGGGTTTGGTTGCCATAACAACGTGACGGTAGTGAACGTGTGTGTGTGCGTGTGTGCGCGTATTTCGTGTAGTTTAGTTTCGTATAATAGTTTCGTATTTTTTTAATTTGTAAATAACAAGTTATTAAAAAATTAAACCCTTCCAAGATGGACAATAAATAAAGCCATAATATTTTATGGTAAAGGTAAGAGCGTAGAAACGATTGTTTTTTAGGAGATGTGATTATTGGATTAACCAATCAGAAATCGTCTGTGGCACACACACACATCTCTGTTTTTATAGATATATATAGAAGATAGATATAGATATAGATATAGATAGATAGAAGATAGAAGATAGATTAAATGTTAAATAGATTTTGTAAATAGTACAGTTGAAATGATTAGAATATTTCCAATATGTAATAAGGTCGAGGTAATTAGTTAAAGAGATTTAATATAATGTGATATGCAAATGAGCATAAGTCATTCGATATGGGGGTGGTTTGTAGAATAGTATATAAAGAAATTAGGCAAAGATTCTTATATCTCCTATAACAGAAACATCCTAAAATGGGTTCTAATGTTTCTCTACCAGGAGAGATCTACCCTCTTACCTCCTTTATATTTCGTTGATGGTGGAGAGCTGTACACACAGACAGAAACACACGAACCCTATTACTTTATAAAAATATATATATATATATATTATTTTATGTATCCACATAAAATGTTGTGTAAATATTTTCAATATTTACTTCGATAGTGCTCGATACGTAATAGCTGACTACAATCTGATTGTCTTCAAGTCCAATGTAAACAAGTTCTTGATGAACCGTCCCCTCTAAGTAATCCAATTTACAAAATTTCCACTACTTATGTTCACTACGCTATAATCACATTGACTAATGTATATCCATTAATCCTTAACCTCGAGTGGCCTCCGGGCCTTGATAAGTGGTGATTTCTTTGTATATATATATATATATATATATATATATATATATATATGTGTGTGTGTGTGTGTGTGTGTGTGTGTGTGTGCGTGTGTATATTTATTCTGACATATCAATATAGATTGAAGTTTTAATTTTTTATTTAAACTTTTCTAGGTAATATTAAATAATCTATCGATTTGCCATTGATTAGATGTTGCTTAATATCCTTAGGAATCAATCCATTTTTTCTCTGCTTAAACCTATTTCATCCTGTCACACTTATTGGTTTCCATATTTACTTATGCATTTCATATTAACTTCAGGCTAAACATTCACCTCTCAGTATGCATCAGACGTGTTATGTTTTCATTAATTTACAAAGCGAATTTATGATTTATTTATTAATATCAAACACAAGCCGAGAATCAGCTTGCCGTTGATTTTCAAATATCATCGCAGTATTTGCCATGCGATTCTGGGCTGGTTCTGCTTATTCTTTAAAATATGGCTTCGTCTTGTTCAGAGAATACGGAGCGGTGTGAATTCAATAAATATTATATACGGTGAACTTGTACGGACCAAATCCGCCGGAGTGAGGTCTCAGCTTTGCTTCAAAGACATTTCCGAAAACGATCAATACAAAGACATTCAAACCAACCGATAGAAAAAAGAATCGCTTTTGGATTAATGTCAGACGATAGAACACAGTCAGGTATAGTTTTGATAACCGCTAATTCCATGAAAAAGTAGAAAGATTTTACATTACATATATATATATATATATATATATATATATATATATATATATATATATATATGTAAATTCTTTTCAGCTCATTTTTTTTACATGGAAGTCACTACTTATCAAGGCCCAGACCCCACTCGGGGATAAGGGTTATTGTGCGTACAGTAATCAATGGGATAGTGTTGCAGTATTCCTTAGTATTGGAGATTTGATGAAGTGTCATTACTCAAGTGGGCAGTTCATTAGGAAATTGTTTATGATGGACTTGAAAACATCCATGTTGAAGTCAGGTGGGAAACAGGCAAGCGGTAGAGAGTTCCACATGCGTGCAGTTCTAAGAAAGAAGCTTTGTTCATGGAATCTACGTTTTGATTAGGCACAGATAAAGAGTGTGGAAAATTATTGACAGTGGTATCAGCTAGACGGGTGTTTATCGTGAAAGATTGGCGAGGTGGACCAGATTGGAGCTCCGACGAGCACCTGCCATGGAAGTTACGGTAAAACAAAGATTGGCTCGCGACGTCTCTCCTGTGGGAGAGAGATTGCAGGAAAGAGAAAAGGACATGTCAAAGTAGGATAGGCTGTTTTACCAGCTCCTGCCCAGATGTGACAGCAGTATTCCATCCTTGGACGTACTTGGCTGTTATATAGATAGAGAATTGCATCAGTAGTGAGATATCTTCTGGAGCGGTAGAAGGATCCCACCATTTTTCCAGCGACCTTGGCAACAGACTTGATGTACGTGTTCCATTTCAGATCAGAAGTAAAGGCCAAACCCAGAAGCTTATCAAAATATAGGGCTTCCCCTAGACGAGAGCCATCCATTTCAATTGATGCCAGATTGGGATCAGAGCGTTGATGATGTAAAGATAGGAGCTTGGTTTTAGATGCATTAAAGGTAACCAGCCACCTTTTCCCCACTGTACCACGAACTCGAGATAATTGGAGAGAATGAGAGTCAGCGAGAACTTTGTCATTTACAGCCTTTGATGTGTTGCCATAGATGGTCGTGTCATCAGCATAGATGTCAACGAATGATTTAAGTATGTGTTTTGGGAGATCATTGATGTAAATCAGGAAGAGAGTTGGGCCCAGGATGGACCCCTGAGGGACTCCAGCAATAATACTGTGGGCCTCTGATTTCTGCCCATCAACGACTACTCTTATGAGTCTATCAGAGAGAAATGATTTAATGATTGAGAAAACATTTCCAGTTATACCGTAGCTGGAAAGCTTGTGAAGTAGGCATTTATGCCAAACCTTATCGGAGGTATTTGATATGTCAAGAGCAATTGCCCTGGAAAGGAAGCTTTGTCGATAGATTCGCTTATCCTATGTAGATCTAGCAGAATGGAAACTATATTGCGTGTCACTGAGAAGGTTATTTCTGCTGAGGTGGTTGACTATTTCTCTATTTAATATGGATTCCAGCAACTTACTCATGACACACAGGAGGCGTATTGGTCTGTATTTAGCGGGAGATGACTTATCACCTGAATTCTTAAATGCAGGGCATACTGATGAGGTTTTCTAGAGTGTTGGAAAGCACTTCTTAAGGCAACGCTTGAACGGTTTTGTCAGCATGGGGCAAGTTCTGGTTGAAGCTTTTTAAACACTATAATTGGAATGCCGTCAAGGCCAGTTGCTTTACTGGAATCATTGTTCACGCACAGATATTTGTATGTTACCAAGCGTGTTGTGTGCTAGAGGAGGAAATATGGGGAGTTGATGGCCTTCGTCGCATAGGGAAGAATTAGCTGCAAAGTTCTTAGCAAATAGTTTGGCTTTGTCTGATGCTGACGAGATGACCTCTGGTCCATTGATAATAGTTGGGATAGAACGCACGCTTCTGTTCAGGATCCTATTTTTATTTGCCAAAACTGGTGGGAACCAAGCCGCTGATCAGCTACTTTGTATTTAACGGACTGAGCATATAGCTCTCGTGCATTTTTTATTACTCTTTTACAGTGGTTGCTGGCAGTCCTGAAAGCAGCTTTAGTCTCAGTGCATCTATTCCGTTGCTAGCTATGGAAAAAGGGATTTCTGTGCGCGATGGCAGCAGCACATTCTGGAGAGAACCATGGCTGGCTGTAAGATTTTTGTTGGTATTTTTTGGATTGTATGAATCGGTTTATGCCTACAATTAACCATTCGGTCAGGTCTGATACTATAGAGGACATATCCTTTTTAAACATGGAATACAGAGGTAGATCAGATATGAATGTACGGAAGTTATCCCAGTCAGCCATAGAGTATCTGTATACAGTACTGTGGAGAGGTACGTCTGAAGACTTATTACATTTCATTTTTATCTTAACTGATACAATGGAGTGGTCGGAGGATCCCAGAGGAGATAGAACGGAACATGAACATAGCTCAGGGGAAGTTGAGAGAAAAAGGTCTAGAAGGCTTGCATACTGATCGGTAGTATCGGGCACACGGGTGGGCCCGCGAACAATCTTATTGAGGTCATAGGCAATGGCAAAATCATGACAGAACCTCCCCTCATCATCTGTCTTATTTGAGTGGGTCAGCCATTCCGCGTTATGGACATTGAAGTCACCGCAAGTGTGAATGTTAGCCGAGGAATGAGCAGACAGGATGTGGTCTATTTTCTCAGATATACTCTTTAAGATAGTAACTCCACTGGTGTGGGGGCGATAGAGGGCAAATTTAAATGCGGTGGTGTAAGCAAGTGCAACCCGGAAGCATCTATAAGGTAAATTAGGGTCTTCTCTGGAGATATCCCTGCCACACGTGAAGCCATCTTTAATGTAGGCAAATATTTCATGCCCATGGCGATCTTGGGGGTCAGATTTAGATGTTAAGTTAGAGTAACCTTTAATTATGAACTCATCTAGGAAAGTGGTCGGCCTTATTCCAGTTTCGCTTAAAAAGAATATGTCCGGTTTCGTCTCGTGTAATTGTGTTTCAACCTCTGGAAGGTTGGAACGTAGACCCCTGATGTTGGAGAAGGCAAGATGGTCGTAGGGGTCTACACCCCTACTACCATCTTGCCTTCTCGAACATCATTGGAGAATTGGGTTCTAGGTTTATTCGTGTTTTTTTTTTCTGGAGATATTTCTTGCTGAGGTTTTGGGATTTGTGGAAACAGGTCGACATACTTGGTTAGAGCAGGACAGAGAGGGAAAGTAACAGAGAACAGGACAGGAATTTTTTTTTTTTTTGTAGCATATAAGGTAAAGTTGTAAGAATTATCCAATAGTATGGCATCAAGAGGCCCCACTAGAACCTTTACAATAACGACTTTTCTATATTTTCGTGTCTGCTAAAAACGAATATAACATTTAAATGTGTTGCTGAGAAATAGTTTCCATGACATGAAAAAACATTTTTCTATATAATTTTTACGTAAAATGAGTACCCATTTTCTGGCCACCAAATGATAATTTTGTTTTTTCTTGTTTTTTAGGCTGCCTGAAGGTTTTTTGGTAAATTTTTTACTTACTTTTCACCTTAACAATAACGACTTCTTAAGGTTTTCAGGTATGCTGAAAACAAATATCGCATTTAAATTTGCCGCAAATAAGTAGTTTTCAGAATATAAAGCAATGCAATTACTTATGTTATCAGTGGTGGCCATTCCTGTAAGCGCACGCGCGAGCATATTTTTTAGGCATGCGCGTCAAAAGTATGCTCGTGCCTACTTAATATCCAGAAAACTACTTGTTTGCGGCAAATTTAAAAGCGATATTCGTTTTCAAATCTCAAACACAAACCTTTTCTCTCAGTTGTGTAAATTTTGACTCGTCGGCTAATTTTGATTCGTCTCTATTTTTAGTCACATGCAAGTTAGTTGCTTACGCATGAAAATTATTTCCAATACAATTCTTTCTTTTCTATCGAAAACAGTTATTTTCTGTTTAAATGTATGTATGTATGTATGTATGTATGTATGTATGTATGTATGTATGTATGCATGTCTGCCTAAAACTTTAGACAGAGGCGACGGATTTTCATGAGATCAGTATCGTTTTGGAGCTCGACCCTTCGGAAGACAGATATCAAAAATTAGCCAAAAACATTAATTCCTTCACCCTTAACGTGGCACTTTTCTACAGGGAGGGGTCGCTTTTTTTGCCGATATTTTCGAAAGTCATTATTTTCTTTTCGATTGGCTAGCCTTAATTTAAACCTATGTCACTTCTGGTTTGGCGATGGAAGCAACACCAAAACCGTTACGTTTTTTTTTGGGGGGGTCACATTCTTTTCCTCCTTCGCAATACGGGTTCGAGCCTGCCTGCCTATTACCACTTTCTTTTTTGCTCTCGAAACACCTGGGCAATGCCGGCCATCCAGGCAAGTTCTGCATACATAAGATCCATTACGCTTTGAAACTTGTAAATTTTTTCAGAAAATAAGTATTGGTGTCGGCGTTTTCCTGTTGAGCTGCAATACTGTAAATAATCAGCCATGGTTTGGATGTTGGCAACCTTCATGTGGCCCCTCCAGTGTGTAGCTGATTTTCTAATGATGATTCAGCACTTGTCTAATCGAAGAAGGCGTTTCTCGTAAGATATGTCTATTTGTCCGCTCTAAAAAAAACAGCAAGTAAATAATCCCGAAGATATGCTGTCTTACTTCTTGTAATAAAATATTTCCCACAAATAATATAATCTATTATATAAATCTCACCTGTCTGTTTAAATGCATGTATGTATGTATGTATGCCTAGAACTTTCGACAGAGGCGACGGATTTTCACGAGATCAGTATCGTTTTGAAGCTCAGCACTTTGGACGACAAATATCGAAACATTAGCCAAAAACAGTAATTCCTATACTCTCAACTGTGCACTTTTCTAAAAGGAGGAGTCGCTTTTTTCGCCGATATTTTCGAAAGTCATCCCCTCTTTTCGATTGACTGACCTTAATTTAAACCTTCGCCACTTCCGTTTTGGGAATGGACACAACGGCAAAGACGTCACGTTTTTTTTTTGTTGTTTTTTGTCACGTTCTTTTCCTTCTTCGCGGTACGGGGTCGAGCCTGACTGCTTACTACCAATTTTTCTCTTTATTATTTTGCTCAACACCCCCCCAAACACTCGGGCAATAATAATAATTAATAATATAAATTATAATAAATAAATGAATGAATGATTCAGTATTTATCAGGGCTTAAAACATTCGATGATAAGTGAAAAAATTAATAATTGATAGTGAAATGGTGATGAATATTTGGAGTTCTCACATTCCACCAAGTCCAAACTCTCTTCAAATTCCCAACACAAACGTGTATTCGCTGTTTAGAAAATCCGACAAAGCCGTAATAAGCACTGACAAATTTCCAACATTAAAGCTTCCCTCAGCTGTGTAAAACTTAACTCACCGTCTGCTTTAAATAAGTCTTTTTTCTTTAACTTGATTTCTACACGTTTCATGGTCTGCCAGAATAGCCCATGTTTCTTTTTTTTATTCAATTTTCGCCCTAAACAAGGCGCAGTGCCACTTTGAAGTAGGGGGCTACTATCAGGGACATAAGTTGCAGGGGTATTATGAAGGGAGATGAGTAGCAAGGTGTCTGTTCATATTACACTTGAATTTCTGCATGTCAGTACAGTTGGGAAAGCAGAATCCCGGAAGGTAGTTCCAAAGTCTAGCAGTTCTAAGGAAGAAACTACTTGAGTAGAAGGCCTTCTTACACCGATGGATCTCTACTGTGAAGGGGTGGGATTTAGGTGCTTGTCAGGTTTGTCGGAGGTATTCACGTCGAGGAGGTACAAGTGCTTGTAGTTCGTCAGAGCATTCACCATTAAAGTACTTGTAGAACAGGCAGAGAGATGCAACATTTCGTCGGTGAGACATAGGCTGATTGCGTATACAACATTTAAACCTACCGATGCATTGTAAAACTTAATTTCATAGGAGTTAAAATGTCTTTTTTTATCCATATCTTTCTTTTGGAGTTTACTAAATGCGGAATTGCTATTCCTTTTCTTCAACTGATGTAAGATGAGGGTCCTGGAACAACTGAGCGAATAAACATCAAATCTTTTTTAAAACCATTTTGTTGTGTATTGAGGAATAATCGCTAGAAGATTTTGCATTCGCCTGGATTAACTTCTACCCATACGAGTGGCTTCAAACTCAGAAGAAAACAAAGCAGCAACTAGCGTCATCAGCATAACAAAACTTTCCAAGTACTGACTTCAAATATATATATATATAGATAGATAGATAATTATTTGCTATAATAATTATTAAATACCTACAGACACTAGTGTTTCATATTTTCAGGAATCATCAGTGCAGATTGTCACGATTAACACCAGCCGACAGATTTGAACCCGGCAACAGAAGCCAAAGATTGTGGCTTTATTAGCAAGGACCTAATCCATTTGGCTACCGTTCATCGCGAGAAATATTGTTGAAATTCAAACATTTATTTTTAAATGCATTTTAACGCCTGTCAAAGTGATCTAATCATTATATGATCTGCGCATTAGAGGTAAATTTACCGACTATATATATATATATATATATATATATATATATATATATAAAAACTGTGTCAATCGCTTTATTGCATATTAGTAAAATATCAATATTTTACTTACTATACGTGACAACAAAATGAAAATAATATCATTAAATGATTGCTTTAAGGTTAGTTATTACCAAAACTTTTATTCAAATTCATGCGATACTCACGAAGTAATGACATTTTCTTGTTTATCGAGGAATTTTGACTGTCTATCGCTTTATTGCAGGTTTCTTAAAATGTTAATTTAGGGCAAAAATACAATGTCTTATCTTGCGAACTTTTTATTATATTTTTATTTATATTTTTTATTTATATTTTTTCCGTCAAAGAATAATAAACAAAAACATATCCTAGGTATAAGCGCCATATAAATTAACTATTTATCTGCAAATTTTTTTTTTTTTTTTTTTACACAGTGATCACCACTTATCAAGGCCCGGAAGCCACTCAGGGATAAGGGTTATTGCAAGTACATTACGTTAGTGTGGAGATTTGATGGAGTGTTTACTTAAGGGGGCGGTTCATTAGGAATTTGTTAACATTAGACTTGAAGACATCCAAGTTGTAGTCCGAAGGGAAGCAGGCAGATGGAACAGAGTTCTACAGGCGTGCAGTTCTAAGAAAGAAGCTTTGTTCATGGAATCCGCGTTTTGATTTAGGCACAGATATAGAGTGGGGGAAATTTTTCACAGTGGATTCAGCTAGACGGGTGTTTTTCGTGAAAGATTGGCGAGGGGGGACCAGGGATTGGAGTTCAGATGAGCACCTGCCATGAAAATAACGATAAAACAAGGATAGGTTCGCAACGTCCCTTCTGTGAGAGAGGGGTTGCAGGGTAGAGAAAAGGGCATCCCCCACTAAGCCACGAAGTCTATTTTGTACTCTGTCAAGGCTTGATAGGCTGTTTTTGGCAGCTCCTGCCCAGATATGGCAACAGTATTCCATCCTTGGACGTACTTGGCTTTTATATAGATAGATGCATATCCACCATTTTTTTTTAAATAACTTAAAACAACCTTTTGTCCCCCGGGGAAGTCAATTGTTTGATTTGAAAAGGAGTTATGGCTCTAGCAACATCAACTATGGTCCTCCACAAGGCATCTTTTGAAGTCAATCGCCCTACTCCATCATAAACTCCTCTTTGTAATATTGACCAGAGATAGTCAATGGGGTAAAGGTCTGGAGAACACGGCGTCAGGTTATGAGAGTTTCCACAACAAACCCAATTGGTTCAAGGAAGACTAAAGTCGCCCCAAGCAGAATGAGATAGTACATTGTCATATATAAAAATCATCTGAAAGCGACGTGACAATGGTAGGTCACCTAGTCATGTCGACAAATGATTATCCAAAAAGGCCGTGTACGCATTGCTGATAAGCTTTACACCCTCTGGAATTCGGCATGGTCCAACCAACTTATCTCCAATTATTCCCGCCCAAAATATGATGCCTCCATTTCCTTGTTGGCGATGAACTCTGTAACGGATCGGAGTTCCATTCGGGTTTCAAACTTTGGTCCATCTATCCGGACCATCAAGAGTAGCATGAGCTTCACCCCTAAATAAGACCTGTTGGAAGTCCATTTTCATGTAATTCTGTGCCCAAACCATTCGTATTTCCTTATGTTGTTTGCTCAATGGGGGCCTTGGAAGAGGTTTGACGTTTCTTGCAATCTCATTCAACACATTGTATCGGGCATGCCTGGATCTTGGAGCGATTTCAGCTTTTGAAAAAACTATAGCACTGGTGCTGTTTGTGTTGTGGTTGACTACACTACGAATTTTCCGAATATCACGATCTAAAAGGTTCCTCCTGGTGCCCTTATTTTTCTGAATTTGGTGTTCGGGTTGTTCAAGAATGAAGCCAAGGTTTTTGAGTCCCTTTCCAGCTCCGTGGCTAAATCTTTGTTGGGTAATCGTTTTGCGAATCCAGCAACTATCCTTTGCTTATCGATAACCTTTAATGGCCTGATTTTTTGGCATTTGAAGAGATCTGTAATAAAGCGATGGACAGTAAAATTTCCTTGATAAAAAATAAAATGCCATAATTTCGTGAATATAGCATAAATTTTGATAACATTTTTGGAAATAACTAACCTTAAAACAACCCTTTACAATTTTCATTTTTTTTTTGTGGCGTATATTTAGTAAAATATTGATATTTTACTAATCTGCAATAAAGCGATTGACATAGTTTATATATATATATATATATATATATATATATATATATATATATATATATATATATATATATATAATCTATTGCTCTAATCTAGAGTGTTATTTTCACAACGTAATTGGAAAAATCAATTGTAAAAGTGCTATTCTCCTGATGGTTGAAGGTTCAATTCTCAGTGTGGGGACCGAAAATACAATTGCAAATTATGTAGGACCTCTATCCGATCATGGCTGACGGAACGAGAGCATGCTACTCTCGAGAAATAAATAAAGGGTTCCATTCGAAATTACGTTCAAATTCCCGAGTTCGACAGAAACATTCCCGAGTTCGACAAGATATACCTGAAGAAAGTCGGCGTTTACATCGACCGCAAATAACAGTTAAGATGAGAACAGTAGTCTGAAGAATTAAAATAATACGAATAATCAATCCTTATTTAAAAAATTCAGACATGTTTTTCTCTTTCTTGTTTTATGTCTTTTATATATATACTTTTATATATATATATATATATATATATATATATATATATATATATATATACTGTAAACTCTTTAACCCTTATCCTTGAGTGGCCTCTGGGCCTTGATAATGTGGTGATGCCTATGTAAAAAAAAAAAAAAAAAAAAACACTACAGCTTTATTTTAAAACTTTTATTGAAAAAATCAATTCAGGTTACTTGATTATGTAGTAGAGCTGACACCTATCCAATATAGCCGCCTTCAGCCTCTATCATACGGGTCCGGAACTTAGGCATACCTTTTCCACAAGCGCCGGAGGGAGCTCGGTGAATACTTGGCGGATGGCGGCGATCAGGCTAGTTTTGGTGTTGTGGGAGGTCATGTTGGTGATGTTCTGGACATATGGCCAAACGGAGTATTCCATCGGGGTGTGGTCGGGGATAAAGGGTGCAGTGAGAGAACGGTACAAAGTCGTAACACACCTTTTAAAACCAAGCTTGGGTCTTTTTGAACTTGTAGGGCGCCGCCAAGTTCTGCTGCCACAACCAGTAGCAACCTTGTTGCAACAAAAGAACATCACACTCTTCAGCACATCCAGGTACACTTTGGTGTTGACTTTTAAGCCGATTTGAAGATGTGAGGTGGCATAATGTGGCCCTCACTTGAAACCACATTAAAGATCATAACCGTGGCTGGAATCTTTGTTTTTATCACCCTGGGCATACCTTCAAGCGTTGAACCGTCGAGATTTGCATTTTGAGTGTGCTGGCAATGGTCTTGTTGTCATAACTTGGATCAGTAGAGAGCATGAGTTTTACAGTGGCGCATCTCCGATCTTGCTCGTTGAACATTGTTTAACTTACAGACATGGTAGTTGGCTCCTTTCGCTCTTGGGATTTGTACACAACTGGCCAACTAGTAGATGGTCTGCAACAAAAAAAGAAAACCGGTTTTCATGAAACGGAAATGGTATCACATCGTCTTTACTAGGACGACAATTTTATAGTTCCACCCCGTATTTCTCTGTCTTTTTCTCTTATTTCTTATTCTCTTTCTCTTTCTTCAGTGCCTCTTTTTTCTCCTATCGCTTTTCCCGTTTTTTTTTTCTTTGTCTCCCTTTGTCTCTTTTTCCTCTTTCTATTTTTTACTCCTATTTCTCATCCCTCTCTTTCTATTACGATGTTTATTGGCTTACCTATTGTCAATTTTGTTCGATTTTTCGTTTCCAATTCATTCATTCATCTAATTTGTGTCGCTTATGTGTCTGATGAAGAGTAATTATGATTGCTTTCTATAATTTAATAGAAGCGAATATTAGACATCAAGATTTACGGTGACAGGATGAAAGACCAAATACAGTTATCAAAATTATTTGGTCGGCCATATTGTATTTTTTATTATTACTGTTTATTTACGCGCTGACAAACTCATACTGACAGACAGAAACAAAGACAAAAACGTCAACAATCATACCCAAAAGCACTCAAATGAAAACAAGAATGAATGTAACGAATTAAAAAAACAAGAAATGGTATTTGTTGATGGAAATATCGCGCTACTCGTTGTGTGTTAGGTGGCATACTTTTACGTCTTTAACATTAGCTCTTTATCACTATCCCACAATGCAACAATCTTGAGGTTGTTTGCACGCCAACCGAGATGGCTAATCTGCTTGCCTATCGGTTGCCTCCAACTCTATTTTGGACCCAGCAAATCGCCCCCTCCTAGAGTTTTCTTTACGGACAGGAATCATACGAGATGATCTAAAAATGGCCCCTAGGTATTATAAAAAATATCTCAATCCTAACACCGCTTCATGCTGAAGAGGTCTTGCCTAACCAACCTTCTGTACATGGAGGAGTCGCTGACAAGAATCATGGACAAGGGAGACACTGCGGGCATTGTCTTTCTGGACTTTGCCAAAGCTTTCAACTCTGTAAATCATCGTCTACTTTTCATGAAGCTCTGGGCATACGGGTTCCATGCTAAAGTCGTGCAGTGGGTCGGCACCTTCCAGGTTCAAGTCAGCGGCTGTCTTACCAATGTATGCTGTGCAACAAGTAGGGCGTCATAGGTTTCAGTCATTGGGCCCTTGTTTCTCATCTTCGTCAATGATTTGTCCGAAGTGATTTCTCAGATGCCCCTCCTGTTTGTAATAGGTTAAAATTCTTCCCCCCCCCTGCATCGATTATGGAGACCTCCAGCGTGGCCTCCATGAAGTCAGGAGATGGTCGCTGAACTGAGACCTGGGTTTAAACGTCGCCAAGTGTAGCCACATAGCAGTAGGCCATCATCTCCCAACTTCTCCATTTCCCCTTGACTTCCAACAAGTTGACAGGCTGCTGGAGTCGGCCAGCAAACCCAAGGACCTTCGAGTGATTGCGAATTCTACATACTCATCCTCTAAACACTGCATCACTGCTGTTAACAAAGCCAGGGGTGTCCTGTTCCTCATACGCCGCTCCTTTGGTCGTCTCACTCCCTCGATCTTCTTTCCCCTTTACCCCTTCTTGGCACGCCTGATTCTCGAATACAGTATGCAGGCCACATCTCCCAATTACGGATTCAATTACGACGAGAATGGTGGCTGGCCTTAGAGGTCTACCATATGAGCAACGTTTAAGGGCTCTAAATCTTTTTCCCTTGGATGTAGGAGGCTTCGAGGTGATATCCTCGCTTACAACATCTTCCATGGACGGTGCAGCCTGTACCGGTACCTATTCTTCACCCTTGCTTCGGATCGCGAGTTTCGTGGGCACCTTTTCTGTCCTCAGTCAGTGGAGGAGAAATACTTCATGACTGACAATTTTTATCTTTGTGCCTATCCAGAATGCCCAACAAATGCATCAACAAATGCTTTAATCAATACCATATAATACGAACACAAACATTAGGGTGTTCTGTGTTGTTATTGGTTTATGCTTTTACATAGATACAGGGGCATGAACCGAGAAAGGTTAAGAAAATTCTACCTTAAACCTCACAGGGGAATAACAGTATTCGGAACGTTAAAATTAGTCATATAATCAGTTATCTACTATCTACTATATAATAACATGATTGCAGAAATTCCCCTCTGGACCAAATTACCGTAGGTTTTAACAACACATGCCACATACAAATTTAATATATCTACCCTGATAGCCACTATCTTACGTGACTTACGACCACCATTTCTGCCACATTCACTCGTGCTTATAAAATGTTACATTATATCTCGAGTGGTATATTGGATTAGTAACTATATCAGATGGGGGGATGGGAAGACGGATAACTTGAAGACAAAATATTAGTGTCTGTTATGGGAGGATTGCGTGGGAGCTCAGTAATTGTGCAGGAATATATGAAATCTTTATGGATGCAATCATTATTGAGTGGGCAAGGATGTTTGTTATTACAATTACAGTTAGTTTGGGGTTTAATTGGGAAAGGGATTTTTTGGGCTGATTTAATTTTTTTATTATTAGATGTTAAGATTCTTTGTGCTAAATTACGCATTGTTGAATAAGAAATCTTTATTGAGTGTTTATTGAAAATAGAACTATATCTGTGTGGATATTTGAAACAGTTTTGTACAATATTGAAGAATTCCTTAGGTATATTAGTTTTGACATTTACGCTAAATGGAGGATTAGACCAAATATTTTTCTTTCTCCTGATGCGAATGGGTGGGTTGAAGGTATTACGATTAGTATTTTAGTTTGGATTATATATTTAGACTGGTTTATTGTTATTGATAGCGGCAGATCTTGTTATTTGAACTGGTTTCTTGCGAGTACTGTTGTGTGTGATTAAAGATTTAAGGTGGCCAGCAGGAGGAGCATAATGGTTGTATTTACTCTTTTCATTGTGTCCTGAGTTCCTTAAGGCATTATTGAAGAAAGTAGCATTTTGATTAAAAGTTTTTTTTTATCAGCAGAAAGAGCAGAAATTCTTCTATAGACGGATGGTACTATAGATTTTATAATTGAGTTGGGGTGGTTAGAAGATTTATGGACGTATAAAAGCGTAAGGTTGGGTTTATGATAGGGGCTATAATATTCGGTGTTAAGATTAAGTGTAACGTCTAGAAAATTTGAAGTTTTTTGTTCGATCCGATAATGATAGACAGGCCAAAGTTATTAAAGAAGTTATGTAATTTTTTAATTGTTGTGTTGTACTTTCTTGGACTGGCTGTTTTAGTGAAAAGGGCAACGTCTCTATAAAGGGCCCTTGGATATGTTTAAAGTGGTATTTAAGTTCTTTCAGTAAGAAGAGTCCCACTAAATCGGTAACTTCTGCAGAGTCAGAAACCCATCAATATGTAAAAATTATTAGGGGTGTCCTTTCTAGTCCAAAACTTATTGTTAAATTGTATAAGGGACTTTCTCGCCAGGAGTATTAATTTAATTTCTAAATTAGTTAAGTCAGAATTTCTTTTAGCAAAGAGTAGAGCCTTATTTAAAAGGATCGGAGAAATGGATTGATAATAATTTTGTATGTCAAAGGTTATGAAGTTAAGGATGTGTTTATTTTTAAGGGAGACAAACCAATTAATTACGGAATCTGAATTTAGCCAAAGAGGGAAACTTACTTTTTCCTTAATAAAAGGGATGATTTTATCTAATATGTTTTGCTTACAGCACCTAAGTCAGAGTAAGATAGGCAGATTAATCTGATCGAGGGGTTGTCATAAAAATTAGGTTTATGATTTTTGAGGGTGAATCTAGGGGTACCCGTAGAAATTATTTCAGTGAAGTTATGAATATTCATAGAGGTCACTAAATGTTTAGCCTCGGAATTAATGGAATCTAAAGTCTTTGGAGGGATTATTTTATAAGATTTATTAAGTTATTTATACAAAAGTCTTTCATATGTAGTATAGTCAAGTTTATAGTAATTTTTTGTCTTATCAGCAGGGACGAATATATGTTTATTCTTTTTAACTTTCTCCGCAAAATTATTTATTTTTCGAGTAACCGGATTATTATGGTGATATATATATATATATATATATATATATATATATATATATATATATATATATATATATATATATATATATATATATAATAGTTTTTTTGTTTCAGTTTCATTCAGAAGAAAACATCAATTTTCAGAACAGAAATTTATTGTTTGAATAAAGAATATAGCTTAGATTTTTCTTAATCCATGGATTTTTTTTCTTAATCTATGGAATTTGTTTCTTAATCTATGGAATTTTTTTCTTAATCCATATTTTTTTTTCTTAATCCATGGAATAGTTTCCTTAGCCCATGGAACTTTTTTCTTAATCTATGGGATTTTTTTCTTAATCCACGGAATTTTTTCCTTAATCCATGGAATTTTTTCTTAATCCATGAAATTCTTTCTTAATCCATGGAATTGTTTTCCTTAATCCATGATTTTTTTCTTAATCCATGGATTTTTTTCTTAATACATGGAAGTTTTTCTTAATCCATGGAAGTTTTTTCTTAATCCATGAAATTGTTTTATTAATCCATGGAATTTTTTTCTTAATCCATAGAATTTTTTCTTAATCTATCGAATTTTTTCTTAATCGATCGAATTTTTTCTTAATCTATCGAATTTTTTTCCTTGATTTATGGATTTTTTTTCTCAATCCATAGAATTTATTTCCTTAATCAATGGAATTTTTTTCTTAACCCATGGAATTTTCCCCCTAATCCATCGAATTTCTTTCCTTAATCCATGGAATTTTAGCCTAATCCATGGAATTTTTTCTTAATCTATAGACTTTATTTCCTTAATCCATGGAATTTTTTTCTTAACCCATGAAATTTTTCTCTTAATCCATCGAATTTCTTTCCTTAATCCATGGAATTTTTCCTTAATCCATGAAATTTTTTTTCTTAATCCATGGAATTTTTTCCTTAATGCATGGAATTTTTTTCCTTTATCCATGGATTTTCCCTTGATCCATTGGTTAAAGAAAATTAAATAAAAATTGATGAAATTTAAACAAAAAGACTATAAATTCCATTTGCTATTGAGCTATTTTTGTTTTGTACAATATTACTTCCAAAAAATATTTTGTAAGACTTGATACCACACGATTAATTAATCTGTGTTCCTAATCGCCTCAAGATTCTGCTATATATATATATATATATATATATATATATATATATATATATATATATATATATATATAGAATATAGAACAATCTTATTATTGAATATGTATTCAAATTTTCAAAAAACTACATGTGTAAGATATTTTAATTATCCGACAAGGTTGGTTGGTTGTTTTTGTTTTACGGCATATCAACCCTTTTAGAGTTATTTAATGCCGAATCCAAAGATTTTGAAGAAAAAATTTTAATAGAATATATTTGTTGTTTTCAAGTCATTTTCTATTTAACCCATAGTTGGGACCCTAACATGTACTACCACTCCGGGTCAGAGTGGACCTGGGAGCAATGGTAATTAAAGGGTGGCTCCACACTCCCCAAAGCCCACAAGGTGGGGCCTCACCACTGGATATAGTTTAAGGTCATATCCAGGACCCCCATTGAGGGACTTTTACCCTCTGCAGGGGGGCAGTCAGTGTATTCTAATGCCCCACCGACAGGGCCGTATCCGACAAGGAGTGCCAATAAACAAGATGTGTTTAAGTGTGTTTTTTCGATAACTTTTTTTTTTCATAAGGGGACAGCTTTTTCTGTCTATTATCTTTTCCTTTTCTTTCTTTCAAAAATCTGTGCCATTTCACACATCATCTGTAATACTTTATTTCGATACAACAAACAAATTCTCGTTCACGTTATAAAACACCATTTTTTTTGACGCATTTAATCTTCAACATCTTTCGGATACACAGCGCAAAAATTCCCATCAGTCAGCCTCCAGATATTGTTTTTGACAAGTCACGCACGTATTCAGCTCGGCAGACGTCAGGACTATACAAATATGTTAATTCAGTCATGCACAAACACAAACACGCACGCACACACGCGCACGCACGCACATACACACACACACGCACACACATGCGCACACACGCGCACACGCACGCGCACACGCACGCACACACACATTCACACACACACGCATATATATATGTGTGTGTGTGTGTGTGTGTGTGTGTGTGTGTGTGTGTGTGTGTGTGTGTGTGTGTGTGTGTGTTATTTAATGTATTCACATAAAATTTTATGCATTTATTTTCAGTATTTACTTCAGCAGTGCTCAATACGTGAGTAGAACTGAGTGGTAAGTTTTGAAAATATAAATAACGTGAGAGTTTCTGAAAAATCTTCACGAGGAAGAAACGGAATATTCTGTGCAGTTTCACTGGCATATACATTTTTTAATATCTATATGTACGCTCCTTGTATAAACAAATGGAGTTTAAGCGTTTGGACAATGTCAAAAGATTGTTAATTCACTGGGCAGCAACCGAACAGTGTAACCAGTCGAGTTTCAATCCTGGCTTGTGGTAGCTGCTTGTCTAGCCGCACCAATGAGCTGTGATACAGCGAAACAGTACTTTATGTGGATGCCTATATATATATATATATATATATATATATATATATATATATATATATATATATATAATTTTCAGAATGTCAGAGATTATATATATTTCCACAGCTGTGCTGGTAAATAGAATTCTTGTGTGCAGGGTGTTTGCTCAGTTGGTAAAGTACTTGCCTCGCATACAGGATGCTCGTGTTTCAAACGACGGGTGCGGATATGTCTGACTGATGAGCCCAAATGAGGGCAGAACTCGAGTCTTAGATTACCGGTTCGTTGGCTGGCGTAGCTCTTGTGGGCTGCGGCGTTCTTTTGGGCTGTGAAAATAATTATATATATATATATATATATATATATATATATATATATATATATATATATATATAACTACTTAATTTACTCACATAAAATTAATATACGAAAATATAGATTTATACGTAAACTAAGTATTTACTTCAAAAGTGCTCAATACGTAGGTAGAGCTAGTTAGTAATTTATAAAATATATATGGCGATTAAGCTACACTGAATATTCCGCGTTTCATCCACTCTAGGACTCTTCAGGCTTATGCCCGTGTTTCAAACCCCTGAAGAGTCCTAGAGTGGATGAAACGCGGAATATTCAGTGTAGCTTAATCGCCATATATATTTTATAAATTATATATATATATATATATATATATATATATATATATATATATATATATATATGCATGCATATATATTGTCTAAAGGGTGCTCATACGCAATTGGGTCTGAAATTCGAGCCTCCTTTTCACTTTGAGACAAGTAAGGTCACGTGTTTCTCGGGCGGCGGTGTCACAGCAAATAACATAGCATCCTGCTTTGATCAGTGCAATCTTTCAGCTTCCTTTACCTATTAAAACTTTGAAAATAATTCGATAATCAGGTCTTCATGTGTTTTAGGCTAAACCTGAAACATAGCATTAGCTACTTTTATTTTCTCTACTTCTATACCCTAATCAACCATTTCTCTGACGGCATAGATGTAGCACTCTCCTTAGCTACCAGGCTATATGTATTTGGTGATATTAATGTCCACCACAGTAACTGAATTGGTTTCTCTAGTTATGCAGACGCAGCATGTAGCATCACACATAACTTTTCTATATCCAATTCCCGGACACAGAGAGTAAAGTTCCTGATTTGTCTCCCAGATTGAAAGGATCACCAAACCTCACTTGTAGACCTATTTCTGACAACAGAAAGCCATTTTTTTACGCTGTGTTGCACTGTGTATGATTTTAATAAAATCGTCAGAGTGGGGTTCGAGTTTGGTAGCTTAATGAGCGTGGGTGACTCCTTAAATGCATTACTTACCTTTTAAATGTAAGTTGTACTGCCTGTCAGCATCCCGCCAATGTTTTGCATGTAAGCCATCGTTTTGCAGACTTTATTTATATAAAGTTCAAGGTCTCTGTTCAGTCTCAAGAGACAATGGATACTACGTGCAGTCGTGGTTGCGCGTTTAATCGTGAAGCAATAGATTAGCGAAAAGCACATACAGTACCTGGTATTCCCAAATGGCCCGACTTCGCTGAACTTTATGTATATAAAATAAGATATATGTATATGTTGATATATTTCTATGTGCAGAATCAACGTCTAAACTAATTAACTAATCATTATAAGTTTTGGAACACGGCTGTCAGAAAGAGTTAAAACATGGATGTATTTAGTTTAATTTAGTTTAACAGAAAAGGGATAAAATAGGATGAAAGTCTTTCGTAAAAATTCAGAATATCTGCTCTTGTGAAATTTTAACAATTGTATTTATAAATACGTCTGAAATTTCACTTCATTTGGATCTTTTAAAGGACTTGCGGGAGGTATGGGTAATGGGCACTATAAATAATTAAAATATTTCAGATTTGCATTATATATGACCTATCGTCATTAGACACAAATTTAACAACATACTCTAAATTCCAGTTTTTTTTTAAGACATCTTAAGCTTAAGGATTAAATAATAGGGGTCTTCAAACTACGTCCCGTAGACTAGATGCATCCTGGCAAAGTTTTTAATCCGGCTCGCAGGAAAATCTGAAAAATGGAAATGTGTGAAAATAATGTTTTTTTTTGTTTGTTTGTTTTTTTTTTTGTTTTTTTTTTGTTTTTTTTTTTGTTTTGTTTTTTTGTTTTTTTTTTTTGTTTTTTTTTTTGTTTTTTTTTTTTTGTTTTTTTTTTTGTTTTTTTTTTGTTTTTTTTAGAAATTGATTGAAACTATGAGGTTTGGGAGAACCAGTTTCGCTTAAAGGCAAAGCTAATTAGCAAAACCGTGTAAAACACGCTAAGGTATTTTTTTTTTCATAATTTGGACTTGCATAGCTTTAGGAAGTCAGCAATATGCACCTCCCGTTCGAAAACTGTGGTGATCTCTGGTCTAATGCAGTGGTTCCCAACTTTTTTTTTTCAAACCTCGCACTCTCTAAAATTAATATTGTGTCCAAAGATAAGTTTTGCTAATTTCGACTAATATTTAATCCAAAGAAAGTCATGGGTTTATTCTTTAAATACCTAACATTAAAGCCAGTTAGTACTGTTGCATATTAAAGGGGACATCTCCAGGTTTTTAGTTAAAAACGAAGTAATTAGGATCGAATATCATTATTGGAGAAAAATTCTGGAATCGAACAGTTTTTAAAAATTATAAAAAAGAATACATTTTTGTTAGTTAGATACGATTCCAGGAATGCAATGAATTATCCATTCTAGTGAGGAATGCAAATTAGAATAACATATACAACAAGGAATGCTATAAACAGAAAGTTATATTGGTTAATAGAATAATGGACAAATGGAATTAAAAAATGTCCACAGAGAAAGTCTGTGACTTGTGTTGCCAGGACACGTGTTGGAAGCAAGTTGCATGGAATTTACATGACTAGCCCGCGTGCTGACGTCACAATGAAATATAGAATCAATATATACGTTTAAGTTTAACTAGAAGTCAGGAAGCCAGTCAGAGAATCCGATAGTGCGAAAGAGTCTGGTTGAGCGGGTCGGGGAGATTGACAGAAGCTCCTTAGGAAGTGAAGAGAGTCAGAAAAAAATGACAATGTAGCAATGTAGTAGGCATCGAATTCCAATCATCAGCTGGATGTATAACTGTCTTATATTTTTGTGTTTGTTTGTCATCAACCGCAAGGTAATGTGTTTTGTTTTCATCGTCTTGCATAAGGAACTTTGTATGTAAACCCCTTCCAAAGGTTGACTGTATCCCGCTCTTCGATAACGCATCTCCATCTCGGAACGACACAACGATTTGGTGACACATATATACAAACGTATATACACTCTGTATACACATATTCATTAGAAAGCATTCAATATATACACATTTGATTATATAGACGCGATTACATGAACATTGAATATACTCATATAGATTCCCCAACGTAACATCTTCGTGGTGATGCCGTTTTGCGACACAAAGACGTCACAAACGCATCTATCTATCTATATATATATATATATATATATATATATATATAGAGAGAGAGAGAGAGAGAGAGAGAGAGAGGGAGAGGGAGAGGGAGAGAGAGAGTAATGCGGTTGATAATTTAAAATTCAAATTAAAATTAAAAATTAAAAATCTGTGTCATAAAAAGGAACACAACAAAGTTAATAATTTGTACAATCGTTTCGGAAACGATGTTTTTATTGCGATAAACATTAAGTCATGGACAATAATTTTGACATATAGTTTTTTTTAAATAAAGTCTCCTCATCAGCAAAAGTATTGGGTGTTTTTTTATATATATATAAAAGACACCATAAATAAACCTAGCATTTTCTAAGGCAGATGTATCTTTTAATTGATCGCCTTTTGAAAACCGTAATTATCATCAAAGCATTCATTTGGATGTTGATTGTAGCTTATAAATGCACGATATAATATATATATATATATATATATATATATATATATATATATATATATAAGCGAGATAAGACACTGATAGAAATTCAGATGAAAAATCCTGATAGATATTACTTGAAGTAATACTTTCAAGGAGATCCTAGCCAAAAAGGAAAAGCTCAATATTTAAGAATAGAGCAATATATAAGGTTCAATTTTAAATTCTGAAAAAAAAACAACATATAGAGACATATATTCGATTTAAGAATTTATTGCTTGACAAAGGAATATATAGAAAGGGTTATTTTAATTTCCTTAATCTGTTGAAAATCCATGGATTAAGGAAATTAAAATAACCCCTTCTATATATTCATTTGTCAAGCAATAAATTATTAAATCGAATATATGTCTCTATATGTTGTTTTTTCAGATATTAAAATTGAACCACGAAACATATATATGTATGTATGTATATATATATATATATATATATATATATATATATATATATATATATATATATATATATATAACAGTAAATTGCAAACGAAAACGGAAAGAAAAAATACATATAGCCAAATACCGTAAGTTTTATATAAATCTAGAACATTGATTGGCAACCTACGGTCCATGGACCGAATCCGACTCGTGAGGGCATTTTAACAGACCCGCGAGCCTAATTACCAATGACTATTTTAACATGAGAAACGAGTCTTTCGAATTCAACATTAGACCTGTTTTTATCTTCCTCTGATCAACCCAACAAAATTAGAATACTACGACCAAAAAAAAAACATGTTCAAACTCAATCACCTTAATTTCTGCATAAAATATTTTTTAAAAAGTAAAACACAAACTGGGAGCCAATTTGATCGAACGACAGATGATAAATATTAGGCGGAGATGTATTCAAAAGGACAATATTGCCTTGGTCAGTTTTCTATCTAATGCCCCACGACTGTATAGATATTACCGTATGTGTACGTATGTAAGTTTATATGCGTACAACTAATTGTACTTGTATGTATTCGTATATTGTGCTTTGTTTTTGTTTGTGGTACAATTTTCAATAACGCTTTCAAACATGCACATCATAATTTCATCGATTTGATCTTGGCTTGATTTTTATCACTTTGAAGTATTTTGAGAAAAACTAATCTTTGTTAAATGTTTTTTTTTTTTAATTTCAAGTTTTTTTTTCTGGGTTTTCACTGTTTGACTTCATTGTGATTTTAGATATTAAGGTTGATAGGGGTTTTATATGCAATTTTCCTTATTTTTTCATTAATAATCTTTGCCCGGCCTGCAAACTGTAATTATTACACGATCCGGTCAATGAGGGTGAATGAGTTTCTCATCCCTGCTCTAGAATATCGTTTCGCACACTAGGTCTGGAACTACTGGACTACAGGGTGGGACGATATAATTATCTCCCTAAAGAAAACAACACTACAGCTTTATTTTAAGGCTTTTATTACAAAAATCAATTCAGGTAACTTGATTATGTAGTAGAGCTGACATCAGTTCAATTTAGCCGCCTTCAGTCTCAATCATACCCCGATACGGGTCCGGAGCTGGAAGATGCCGTTTCCACAAACGACGGCGGGAGCTCAGCGAATACTCGACGGATGGCTGCGATCAGTCTGGTTTTGGCGTCGTTAGAGGTCATGTTGCTGATGTTCTCGACATATGACTAAAGTGTAGTATCTGTTCGTATAATACACTTTATCTTTTGCTGTCCATGATCAGTAAATGGTGAAATCTTTTTCGAATGAAACTATTTTAATTTTTGTCCCAATTAAAATTGCCTTTTAGGATATTCCACCATTAAAAATCAACCTTGTTAGACATTAGACATATAAGAGAAGGAATTAAAGGGGTGATATGCCGTAAATAAAACAAATTCGAAACAGTTTATTTGTCAGATTTCTAGGGTTATACTGTTTTAACCGTTCTTTCTGATTTTGCCCTTCGGCGATTATCTTGTTGGCTCGTTCAGCTTAAGATGAGCCACGTCTTCAAAATGTCGTCAAGTATTTATACACTTGTGTTGAAATGATACGAACCAACACCAATCCATCAAACCTTTACACGTCCATTGCAAGCCGAAGTGGCATCGCTTCGTTTTTCGTTTTATTCCTCTCGTTTCATCTTTTGTATTAACCGCGTTTCATTATTGATTAACGTTGGATACAAGAAGAAGAAACGGGAAGGAAAGATGACTCTTGAGAGAAGTTCTTCAGCAATCGGAAGAGTGGATGACAAGCAAGGAAAGTACGTTGGATATTGCAAAAGCAGTTTGAAAAATAACGATCAAAGAAAAGACATAAACATGATATAAAAGAAGCGAAAAAAAAAGCTAACAAACAATAAAACATGAACTGCGGAGACTATAATTTTACCGAAACGAACCTGTTAGAAGCAAACAGACAAAAAAAAAGAAAGATATACATACATGAATAGTGTCCAGAAAGTACGTCCACGGAA
The DNA here is from genome assembly GCF_053919585.1 of Euprymna scolopes. Taxonomy (NCBI): domain Eukaryota; kingdom Metazoa; phylum Mollusca; class Cephalopoda; order Sepiida; family Sepiolidae; genus Euprymna; species Euprymna scolopes. The sequence goes on along the minus strand of NC_136518.1, from coordinate 73,067,068 downwards.
GATTCGTCCACAGCTAGGTAGAAAACGAACATTTAGAAAAATCGATTTTATCTGTTTAAAATCAAGGAGCTATGTTTCGTAGTTCATAATGATGGATAAATTAATTACGATGAATACTAAAGTCTTATTCACGTACACAAATGTTTAATCCTTTTACGACACTCAGCAGTGTGGAGGCTGATCATTCCGTTGATCACATGATTAAAAATCCTCGTACTCATCAAGATATTTAACTTCACCTGAACGCCTAGAACGATGCGGTCAACAAACCAAATACGCTGAAGAAGTAAATTAATATCTATTTATGCCTAAGAAAGCGTACACATGTATAAGTCTGTCAGCAACACTGTTAAACAACGCGTTAGCCGAAACTTAGTATTATGCATTTACATTTGACAGCCTAATAATATAATTCTTTTAAAGCGACTGTCTAACTATTAAAGGTGATAGACAATGTCACAGTATGTGGCTATAATAAAAAGGAACTCGACGAAAATCTCAGACGTTTCCCGTCCGCCGTCGACAAATACAACCTTACCCCAAACGACGACAAATGCTTGTTTGCACTGGACAAAATAAACGTAATAGAGTATACAAGATCAAAGATTGTATGGCACCGGACGCAGATCGATTGAAATCATTACTCCAGATGCCTGTCCCTAACAATCGGCCTTCCCTTTGACGTGCTTTGGGCATGTTTGCTCACTACTCCCAATGGATTGCATCGTTCTCATGAAAGATACATGCATTAACATAAGTAGAGACGTTTCCTCTGTCCCGTCAAGCCGTTGAGGCATTCGAAGAACTGAAAAAGGATATTGCGAAATCATCAGTTACAACAATAGACCAAAATATTCTTTCTGCTTGTTGAAATGGATACGTCAGACTGTGCTATTGCTGCTTCTTTGAGAAAAGCTGATCATCCTGTAGCCTTTTTTTTTTCAAGGAGCCTTTCACAGGCTGAATGACGATACCCCGCTATTGAAAAGGAATCCTACGCCATAGCGACAGAGTTCCGTGGGAACTTCGCTTTGATCTTGGCTCTCTCGACCCGGTACTTTGTTTTTGAGACGACATGCACGTTACACCAAGAACGATCCTTTGGTGGACGATGTAGATCTGATATAGGCGACCCCCTAGTACGCTCTAGTATGACATGCAGATGGTAGAGAATCTAATGTGTCTCTCAAGGGCCTAGCACTTGCCGGACAGTCCCTGGGGACAGACCGACTCCCCCTGAAACTGAAGCCCTGCCGGAAGATCATTACACTGAAACTGATCCTGACACGTCATCTAATGACACTGTCTCCGTTGGGGCTCCATCAGACATTTCGATATGGGCCAGTACCTGAATCCCTGAAAAATGAAGGACTAGTACCGAAAAAACGGGTTCATCCAGAGGATCTGACTCTGATGCGGAATGGCCTGCTCCTCTGACAAGGGAACATTTCGGAGCAAGGTATTTTAGAGCACACAAATAGGCTCGCACTGAAAAGCCTCCCTGTTTAGTACTCCGACCACGAATCATGAAATGCCGATGGCCACTGCGACCTCGTTGGGAACCTGGACATTTAAGGGACTTTCTTCACTATCAGTGAAAAATTTGGTGAGGGGACAATGTTGTGAATATGGATTATCTCCTCTTTGATATTCCAAGCTATAAAAGCTGTACATTTCCGCTTGTCAAGTAATATAATTCTTAATTGAATAAAACATTAGTCGGTATTTCTTCTCCTGTTTTCATTACAAACAATACTACGATAAGTATTATTAAAACCTTATCTCCATATAAATTTGTTTCATCATTTTCAGGGAACCATTAGTCACACGATTCGAAGCCTTGTCTAAAATAAGCATTTAACTCTTTTCTGAACGTCTAGGACCTTCCGACCAATAGTACTCTCTCTCTCTCTCTCTCTCTCTCTATATATATATATATATATATATATATATATATATATATGTGTGTGTGTGTGTGTGTGTGTGTGTGTGTATGTGTGTGTGTGTAATAACGTATAATGATATTTATATAACTATCTAAAAACTTATAGACGTAATTATCTACTTACCTATTAAATAACTTATACTCCTATCTATCTGCTTATCTAATAACATTTACTCCTATATATTTGTCTATCTTTTAACTTATACACCATCTATCTATCTATCTATCTATCTATCATTCCATTTATCTATTTATCTATCTGTCTATCAATCAACCTATCTATCTATCCATACATTTATCTAATAACTTATACATTTACATATATATATATAATAACTTATAAACTATTCTATCTATCGTATTACTTATACACATCTTTCTATCTATCGATCTATCATCTTTCTTTCTCTCTCCCTCTCTCTCTCTCTCTATATATATATATATATATATATATATATATATATATTAATGAAATCAACGGAATGTAGTGTTTACCCGATATACAAAATTGTAAACTTCATACTAATATAAATATATACATATATGTGTATATATATATATATATATATATACATGTATACATACATACACATACACACAGAAACACACGAAGAACTACGTATGTAAAAAACAACGTTCGGAAGGCTAGAAAAACATGCATATTTTTTTTAATAATTAAATTTATTTGTTTATTCAGATATTTCGATGATAAACATACTTGTTTAATTTAAGGAATCATGATAAATATATATACATATATATTTATGTGTGTGTGTGTGTGTGTGTGTGTGTGTGTGTATATGTGTGTGTGTGTGTATACATATATATGATGATCGCTTAAATTACCATGAGGACAAGTGTTCATTTGAGAGACCAAATTAATGCATTGATTGCAGGTGATTAAATGACTTACTGACTAATTAGTTTTCCAACGAATGATAAAACAATGTAAAAAATAAAATACGTTTTTATATAGTTTTTAAGGGTACAAAACTTCCAAGACTATATATATATATATATATATATATATATATATATATATATAGTTCAAATATATATATATATATATAGTTCAAATATATATATATATATATATATATATATATATATATATATATATATATATATATATATATATATATATATATATATATATATTTCAAACGTACGCACTAAAATTCGTATTATTTTTCCTTTTCGAGGGTATCTTCAGTGATGTTCTTGGCCTAGATCATTGAGCGGTTTCGGGACTTTCAACATCATACCGCCCTCCCTAAGCCGACCCCACCAGAGCAGATCAGTCTCTAGCGAACCCTCGTTAAGTGACATACTGCAAAAACACAAAACTAACTTAATCGGGTTCTTTATATAAAAGATTGGCGAGTGCATTCGAGTCGGCCAAGGTGATCTACGCTTCCTAGTCACTTGGAAAATAATCATGAAAAGAATAACATCAAAATAAGACACCCCTACATGTTTCACTTAACGCATAGAATTCATTTCTTTACGCCGGCACTAATTCGTTAAAAAATAAAAATAGAACTACGCGACTAAAACAAATTGACTATTATAAAAATAAAATCTCTACGCGTTTTGATTAACGTTTAAAATTGTTATTCCAATACTACTCGTTTAAAAACTCTAATCGAATAACATGGGTTACTAAAACAAAAGATATACATACATATATATATATATATATATATACATATATATATATATATATATATATATATATATATATATATATATATATATATATATATATATATATATATATGATAACTTATAATCCCTTTTGGTTCACCATACATCTTTTTCGTTCTCTCTTGGTGTATTAATTTCAAATATATAGGCCATCCGTACCTATGAACTTTCCAGAGAAGTCATCATATATCAGAATGGGACAGGGTAAGTAGTTGAAACTGGTGCTGTCATCATCTCTTTGAATGAATGTCATCGCTCAACGTAAAAGTGTTGTTAAGTAAGCTTACTCGTATTTCGCGTAACTCGTCTTTGTTGCAAAGAACATACGCGACAGATATGAAGCTCAGCATCGTAATGATAGACAATAGAGACAACAACAGAGATAACAAACAAAAAATAGGATTTGGATGAAATGAACTTGTTAATAGGATTTCATTCTCATGTTATAACAAGATAAATCGTCTATTAGACATAGACGCTTCGGTGCTATCTTAGTGGTGTACAGAATAGGATAGGTTGTTATCGATTTATTTATCTCAATCTATTTCTATGAATCTATAATATTGTTTCTATACCCCTCTCTCAATAATTTTAAGGATATATGTGCATAACTATCTAGGCTTCTCTCTCTCTCTCTTCTTCATATTCTCTCTCTTTCTCTCTCTTTATAAATATAGCTACTTAATTTACTCACATAAATTAATATACGATAGTATAAATTTATGCGTAAACATTAAGTATTTACTTCAACAGTGCTCAATACGTAGGAAGAGCTAGTTAGTAAGTTATATATACTTTATAACTTACTATATATATACTTTATAACTTACCATATATATATATACACATATATATACATATACATATATATATATATATACATATATATATATATATAAAGCTGAATGTGTGTGTGTGTGTGTGTGTGTGTGTGTGTGTGTGTGTGTGTGTGTGTGTGTGTGTGTGTGTGTGTGTGTGTGGTCACGAATAGGCTCCTATATGGTTGAATATTTTTAAAAACTGATTACATATAATGATAGAAGATGTATCGAGACACAGGAATGGGTATGCTGATCTGGCAGAACGGTGGTTCATTAAAATTGTGTGGTCTGCGTTTGCGCCTGGTCGGCAAAGTATGGAAATAAAAAATTTAAAAATTAGAAAAAAATGTTTACAAGTGTTTTTGATATAGATGTACATAATAATACTTTGATAAGTATGTTTTAACTTAAATAAGGATGGTATAATAAAATTGTGGGGTCTGCGTTCACGCCTGGCCTCCATAGAATTGAAATAGGCACAAACTTTAATAAAGACTTTTCATATCTATCTGCGTAAGTATACTTTGATAATTATGTTTCAGTTTGAAGAAATATAGTATAATAAAATTATGGGGTGTTCGTTCGCACCTGACCTCCATAGAATGGAAGTATGTCACAAAGTTTAACAATGTTTTTTTAATATAGATCCACAGAATATTGTGATAAGTGTTTCAGTGTGAATAGTTATGGTATAATAAATTATGGGGTTTATCTATTTTATTTTTACTTTCATCATATTTTGCTTTGGTTTTGATACCGCCAAATTAAACCCAAATTTACAACCCTTCCTTTTCATAACCTATTATACTTTCATAAATCAGCGTCCATTTTCTGTAGGCTATTTTTTAACCTAGTCAACGACGGGTACTTTTTCTAGTATATATATATATATTTATCTGTATACACACACACACATTTATCTATATATCTATAAAAGTGAACGTGTTTGTGTTTCTGTGTTTGTGTCTGTATGTGTGTGTCTATGTACATTTCCCTACCAAATAACTCTGTCAATTTTTAGTCTACAAACTCGAAATTTGATATACAGGGTACTGAGATTTGGAAAAATCGATGTGGTCGGTTTTTGGCCAGAAATTTGGCGATTAAGGGGTCAAAGTTCCACGATTTGACCTTTGAGAACTCTACCAAACGCCTCCGACAATTTTGGGTCTACGCACTTGAAATTTTAGATATAGGTTCCTTGGACATGGATCTAACTTAATAACTTGATTTGAGCCCAAAACAATAAATTTTAAGGGGGCATAATAGGGGTCAAAGTTAAAAAAAAATTGACCTCTGCGGTCTCTTCCAAATTACTCAGACAATTTCTGGTCTAAATATTTGAAATTTTACATGAAGAGTATTCAGAGATAGGGCAAGCTTTTTCATCAGTTTGGGTCGAAAATCTTTAGTTACCAATATATAAATGTATGTATGTCTGTTTGCATGTCTGCCTTAAACTTTCAATAGAAGAGACGGATTTTATCAAGATCAGTATCGTTTTAAAGTTCGACCTTTCATACGACAAATATCGACAAATTGGTTAAAAACTTTAATATCTTCCCATTCAACAAGGCACTTTTCTACAGGGGGGGAGTCACCTTTTCGACGATATTTTTGAATGTTGTCCTCTCCTTTTGTCTAGCCTTAATTTTAAAAAATGTCGCTTCTGGTTTGGGGATGGTCGTAACAGTATAAATATTTACCCCGTTCTTTTCCTCCTTTGCGGTACGGGTTCGAGCCTGCCTTCCTACTACCACTTTTTTTTCTTAACATACACATCCAAACACCCGAGAAACGCCGGGCACCCATGCTAGTATATATATATATATATATATATATATATATATATATATATATATATATATATATATATGGATATGTATATAGGTCCAATGGTTAGAACTGCTGACTGTCAACCCGATGGTTGTACGTCCGTTTCACAGCTGGCAAAAGGTGTATGTCTAGCCGCACTGATGAGTTGTGATACAACGAACGGTATTGTATGTGGATGACTATATATATATATATATATATATATATATATAAACAAATAAAGTTTTGGACTCCGCCAATCAGTATAAAATTGAGTGATTTGAAATACTTCATAGAGCGGATTCTAAAAATCATTTAAAAATTTTAGAATCTGTTTCTATCGCAATTCGTAAGCCGGCAGAATGGAAGTGTTAAAATCGTTACAAGTCTTCGAGGAACTCTGACCACCTCCCCAATTTTTTGTTTCTCTCTTTATTTTATTTTGATCGCTTTCCCACGTTTTATAAAATTAAGTTATTGGGTTTTTTTTTTTTTTTTTTGGCATCTGTAATTTATAAAAGATCCTCCATTTCTCTTATATTCGTCATTAATATCACATCAATTCTATCGATTTTCCTGATGAGATGATGGCCGAAAGGGCTCTTGAGAGATATTCGCTTATTTTCAAATATATTTATAAATTCTGTACATATATATATATATGTATATATATATATATATATATATATATATATATATATATATATATATATATATATATATAAAACAGAGATGTGTGTGCCACAGACGATTTCTGATTGGTTAATCCAATAATCACATCTCCTAAAAAACTATGGTTCGTAGGCTCTTAACTTTACCATAAAATATTATGGCTTTATTTATTGTCCGTCTTGGAAGGGTTTAATTTTTTCCTAACTTGCGATTTACAAATTACAAAAATACGAAACTAACTTACAATCTAACAATCGAACCTCCGACATCACGGCCGCCATTATGAAACTAAACTACAAAAAAAAAAACGCGCGTTCACTCGTGGTCTTTAGATTTCGGGTTTGGGTACTTGTGCAGTTTTCCATTGACATTAAAAAATGGAAATATTTTTTAAAAAAATATATTGTACGTACTCGTCATGGGATAAAGTTTTCCTACAGAAAAAATCACGTAATTTCATCAAGTAGTTATATTTTATAGCGAAAAAAGAAAAAAATCAACGCTACAAGCGAAATTAAACAGAAAGTTCAAGTAGGGGGATTTCCCTTTTTCTTTTTTTTTATAGCGAGGCCAAATTTCGCGAATTTTGGCCTTTTTTTAAAGCAGTTTGGCCTTCAAAATTTCTGTTTGGCCATTTTCTTCACCGATGAAATAAAAAAAGCAAATAAAAACAACGCATAAAACTTTTAAAAATACGGCACACTTTTGTTGTTCTTGTTTGTTTTTTTTTGGTAATTTTCCTTATTTTTTTATTTTTTCAAGATAATACTATTAAATGGACACTATTATGCCAAATTAGCCCCCCCCCCCAAAAAAAAAAAAAATTGCACAAAAATTCGAGATTTAAGGTTTTGACGAGATAATTTAGCGAATTGTCCGGACTATTGCGAGATAACCATCCATTAGTTTTTCCTGAAATTTTGCCACAAATTGTATTTCATTACATAGATGTGCATAGTAACAACATTTTTTTGCCGAAAATTCCCGTTGCGTCTCCAGATTTCATCGGTGAAGAAAAAGGCCAAACAGAAATTTTGAAGGCCAAACTGCTTTAAAAAAAGGCCAAATTCGCGAAATTTGGCCTCGCTATCAAAAAAAAGGTAACTCCCCCTACTTGAACTTTCTGTTTGGTTAAGAAATTTGGCGATTAAGTGGTCAATATTCAACGATTTGACCTTTGAGAACTCTACCAAACTCCTCCTACAATTTTGAGTCTAAACAGTAAACACGTGATATTTTAGATATAGATTCCTTGGACATGGATCTAACTTATTAACTTTACTTGATCCCTAAACAATAAATGTTAAGATGTCATAATAGGGGTCAAAGTTTTAAAAAATTGACCGTTTTTTTTTTCTCAGCATTAACCTCAAAACACCTGGCCAACGCCGGGCACCGATTGCTAGTATATATATATCTATTATTTTTAAAATATAATTATTCACTGACACGTGTTTCGTCGTCTACGACTCATCAGAGTGGCTGAATCTAGCGAGATTCGAAATATACATATATAATTATTTTTTTACTATAATAATTGAATAATTAAATACCTACAGATACTAGTGTTTCATCCTGTCGGGAATCTTCAGTGTAGGGTGTCACGATTAACACCAGTCGAACGATTCGAACCCCGCAACACGAGACATCTCTGGCTCGATTAGCGAAGACCGTATCAATTCGACTACCATGAACCGCGTGAAATAACGTTGAATTTAAACATTTTAATTTTTTTAATGTTCATTTGCGTCAGTCAGACAGTGCTCTAATCGGTATACGATGATCTATGCATATATGCATATATATATATATATATATATATATATATATATATATATATATACTAGCAGATACGCTTAAATATGGTATTTTGATAAATGCAGATTTCGTAGTTATTATAATACTAGCAGTTCAGCACGGCTTTGCTCGGGCCGTGTTTACTGTTCATAGCTTTATGTGCATATGTACCGTAATGCGTTTCTATATAATAGGCTTCCTTAACTACCATAGAGAAAAGTTTGTAGAGACAGCAGAGGTCAAATTTTTTAAAAACTTTAATCCCAATTTTGTCCCCTTAACATTTATTATTTTGGGCTCACATCAAATTAAAATGTTTGACCCATATCCAAGTAAACTACATCTAAAATTTCAAGTGTTTAGACCCAAAATTGGCGGAGGAATTTGTTAGAACCTGGAAAGGTCAACTCTTTCAACTCTGACCTCTTGGCAGCGAAATTTTCGCCCAAAATCTGAATGCTGTCTGCACGTCTGAATATACTTTATGCAAAATTTCAAATGTTTAGACCCAAAATTGGCTTAATGGTTTTCTAGAAATCGCAAAGGTCAAATCTTTTTAACTTTGACCCCCCACCCCTGGCAGCGAATTTTTCAGCCAAAAACTGATTAAAAACTTGCCATATGTCTGAAGACACTTTATGTAAAATTTCAAATGTTAAGAGTAAAAATTGGCTGAGTATTTCGTAGAGACCGTAGAGGTCAATTTTTTAAACTTTAATCCCTTAGATCCATGTCCAAGTAACCTATATCTAAAATTTCAAGTGTTTAGACACAAAATTGGCGGAGGAGTTTGGTAGAGTTCTCAAAGGTCCAATCGTTAAACTTTGACCCTTTAACCGCAATATTTCTGGCCGAAACCGGATTACAAAGATTTTCCCAAATCTCAATCCTCCGTATGTCAAATTTTGAGTCTGTAGACGGAAAATTTACAGAGTTATTTGGTAGGGAAATGCACACAAAAAGACACACAAACACACACAAACACACACACGCACGCGCGCGTAAAGGCATGTTCACTTGTATAGATTAGATTGAACCCAATATATATTCATGATTGAAAAAGTTTAAAAAGAAAATCAATCGTGCGCTACCACTGAGAATCGAAACCAGAACATTTAGCTTCGGACTTACTTTTTCCTTTGACGTTATTGCCTGAGCTATAAAGACATGTCTGCTACAATGCTAAAATTAAAGCGGAAACTAATAGTTATATAAAATGTATATTCGTAATGCCGTCGTTCGACCTTCATATGGAAAATTCAACTTTTATATATATATATATATATATATATATATATATATATATATATATATATATATATAAAGTGGTTTTTGTTAACTATAACCTTTTTCGCAAATATTACGCAAGTATAAATCATGTAGGATATCTGCGTGAATATGATTACACGTAAGAGTTAAAAACTAAAAATGACCATCCCATAAGAAAAACCGAAAAACTAAAAATGATCATCCCATAAGAAAACCGAAAACTCTAATAGGGAATTAATTAAAATGACTGTTTAAAATATATATGGAAATTAGCTAGATCTTTTGCAGATAAAATAATATTAAAAGACCCATGTATAGCAGAGTTGTATTTTCTTTTTAAATAAATAGAAAAAACGGGTTTTTAATATGAATATGAATACACACAGAAAAAAAAACATATATATATATACATATATACCAAGCAAAAGAACCCGTCGTTGACTGGGTTCAAAAACAGCCTACAGAAAATGGACTGATTTATGAAAGTATGAAAGGTTATGAAAAGGAAGGGTTGTAAAGAGATAGCTTCGAACTTGCGGGTATCAAAACCAAAGCAAAATATGATGAAAGTAAAAATAAAATAGATAAACCCCATAATTTATTATACCATGCCTGTTCACACTGAAACATTTATCACAATATTCTGTGGATCTATATTAAAAAAAACCTTGTTAAACTTTGTGACATATTTCCATTCTATGGAGGTCAGGTGCGAACAAACACCCCATAATTTTATTATACCATATTTCTTCACACTTAAACATAACTATCAAAGTATACTTACACAGATAGATATGAAAAGTCTTTATTAAAGTTTGTGCCTATTTCCATTCTATGGAGGCCAGGCGTGAACGCAGATCCCACAATTTTATTATACCATCCCTCTTTAAGTTAAAACATACTTATCAAAGTATTATTATGTACATCTATATTAAGAATATTTGTAAACTTTTTTTTTTTAATTTTAAAATTTTTTATTTCCATACTTTGTAGACCAGGCGCGTACGCAGACCCCACACTTTTAATGAATCATCATTATGCCAGATCAAACATACCCATTCCTGTGTCTCGATACATCTTCTATCATTATATGCGATCAGTTTTCGATAATAGTCTATAGGAGCCTATTCGTGACCATACACACAGAGACGTGTATATATATATATATATATATATATATATATATATATATATATAGTAATGTGATTGATAATTTAAAAATCAAATTATAATTAAATTAAAAATCCGTTTCATAAGAAGGAACAACAACAAAATCAATTATTTGTACGATCGTTTCGGAAAACAGTGTTTTTATTGTGGTAGACATCAAGTTACGGACAATAATTATTACATATAGTTTTTTATTAAACAAGGTTTCCTCATCAGCAAATATTGGAAAGGGTTTTTATTAAATGTAAAAGACACCATAAATGAACCTAGCATTAAAGTAAGGCAGATGTATCTGGAAAAAATTAAAATAAAGGTATGGATTTTAAACTTGATAAGAAAATTAATATGAGTTAGGGATAGAAATAAAATAGAGTAAAATTATAAATATAAATTTGGTTTACGTACAATATTATACATACATACATATACAAATACATACATGCATATATATGAGAAAGTATAGAACATATATATACATATACATAGATATACATATATATACATAAAAACATTCATACAAATATTTGCCTTTTAATTTTTCGCCTTTTGAAATCAAGAACTATGGTTAAGGTACTCATATAGATACTTGCTATAGCTTTCCAGCTTATGAAATGATAAATTTTCAAAAAGAACGCTTATGTAATAATTTATTTCCGTTAACGTACTTTTGATTAACGGACGCTAAGGTTTAAAATTCGAAAGAAATTGGAGGATAATGTTATTTGTATAATTAAATAATGTAAGGGGGATAATTAGGCATATTTCTTTAATTAAAGAATGTAAGGGTGTATATATATATATATATATAACTTCTAATCCCTTTTGGTTCACCGTACATCTCGAGAGGGTTCTCAGTGTATTAATTTCAAATATATAGGACATCCGTACTCGTGACCTTTCCAGAGAGGTCATCACATGTCAGAATGGGAAAGGCAAGTAGGGGAAACTCGTGCTCTCGCCATCTTTGTGAATGAATGTCATCACTGAACAGATAAGTGTTGTTAAGTAAACTTACTCGTATTTCGCGTAACTCGTCTTTGTTGCAAAGAACATACGCGACAGATATGAAGCTCAGCATCGTAATGATAGACAATAGAGATAACAACAGAGATAACAAACAAAAAATAGGATTTGGATGAAATAAACTTGTTAATAGGATTTCATGTTATAACAAGATAAATCGTCTATTAGACATAGACGCTTCGGTGCTATCTTAGTGGTGTACAGAATAGGATAGGTTGTTATCAATGTATTTATCTCAATGAACCTAGCATTAAAGTAAGGCAGATGTATCTGGAAAAAATTAAAATAAAGGTATGGATTTAAAACTTGATAAGAAAATTAATATGAGTTAGGGATAGAAATAAAATAGAGTAAAATTATAAATATAAATTTGGTTTACGTACAATATTATACATACATACATATACAAATACATACATGCATATATATGAGAAAGTATAGAACATATATGTACATATACATAGATATACATATATATACATAAAAACATTCATACAAATATTTGCCTTTTAATTTTTCGCCTTTTAAAATCATCGTCTAATAGACGATTTATCTTGTTATAACATGAGAATGAAATCCTATTAACAAGTTTATTTCATCCAAATCCTATGAATCTATAATATTGTTTCTATGCCCTTCTCTCAATAATTTTAGGATATATGTACATAACTCTCTAAGCTTCTCTCTTTCTATCTGTATTTCTTTATGTATGTATATATATATATATATATATATATATATATATATATATATATATATATATATATATATATAATGTATATATATATATATATTATTATATTATATTTTATTATATATATATTATATTATATTATATTATATAAATGCAAAGTTGTGTCTGTGTGTGTGTGAGTTCGTTTTTATAGACTCCAAAGCAGCTGAACAGATTTTCTTTAAAATTTACAGAACTTTAGTGTATGAGTCTGGGGGGGGGGGGATCTTAGTAAAGTTTTGTCTCAGAATACAGCCGATAATTACCGCTAATCGATAACCGAAACCGTTATTTTAATTCATTTCTCATCGGTAGAACCAGTTTTTAAATGTCGTCGCTTTGCATCAATGATAAATAAACAGGCCGTGAAAATTCTACCGCCCATAAGTTGATAGCGTGTTTTTTTTTTTTTGTTTTTGTTTTTTTCGTGTTTCATGATGTGGTATGTATATTCGAGCTCTGCACGTAAATTTCTTATTTTTTCTCTCATTAAAATTACAAAGAATTTTATAAGACTTGAAAATTTATGTGTTTTTTTATCTATTTTATTTCATTTATTTCTTTATTATTTTTTTTGCATGACGTAGTCTGTAGTTCGAACGTAAATTTTTTAATGTTTTTTTTTAAACAAAATATTATATTTCAGCGCATTTTACGACCGGAAAACACCGGGCGGCCTCCTAATATATATATATATATATATATATATATATATATATATATATATATATATATATATATATATATATATTCAGAAAATGAGAGATATATAAAAGAAATATATAAATATATGTTTATATAAATATATATGTAAATATATATATATATAAATATGTATATATATGTACATATATATATATATATATATTTATATATATATATATATATATGTGTGTATAATGGGCTGCGACGTTGTTTGTCTGTGAAATTTATTATATATATATATATATATATATATATATATATATATATATATATTATCCACTATATGTGTATATATATATATATATATATATATATATATATATACAGACATATATATATACATATATATATATATATATATATATATAGTGTTATAATGGAATAATTCCAGGAGAAAATCCGAGTATGAGAGCTCAATGTGGTAAACAGAGCAATAACATAAAAATATAACACGGAAATTACATAATTGTCGATGCAATAATTTATTTCAACTTTATGGTATTTTCAAGCATCTAAACTAAACAATTACATTTTTGATTTATATATATATATATAGTAATCAACATACAGTACTGTTTCGCTGTTTCACAGCTCATCAGTGCGGCTAGACAAGCAGCTACCTCAAGCCAGGATGGACACCCGACCGCCCATATGACTGTCGAAACCTCTAACAGTTGGCTATGCGCGCAGTGAATTAACAATGTTTTGACACTGTCCAAATACCTAAGCTCAATTTGTTTACACAAAGAGCATCTCTTCATACATTAATTGTAATTTATATATCACTTCCCAAGATGCTCGACTCAAGATAGAGAGCATTATATATATATATATATATATATATATATATATATATATATATATATATATATATATATATAGGTACGTACATATATCGATACCCACATGTACACACGAACACACACATGGACTCATACATGCATATATACACATACACGCATACCCAGATATACAGACAGTTATTGGTATAGACATATTCGTCTGCACATATGTAAATCTAAATTCATTCGTTGATATATAGACGGAATACTTTTGTTAAACGTAGATATGAGTATACATACATATAAACATAAACTCATTCCTTGGTGCATATACGCAATATTTTCATTAGTGGAAGTTTTTAATGGTTTGATGTGGGTGCGCACGTGAGCACCGACGTACACACGCGCATATATATATATATATATATATATATATATATATATATATATATATATATATGTATATATATATATATATGTATATATGTATATATATACACACTTACAGATACACATCCCTACACGCATGCATGCACACACATATACATGCATATAAGCATACACATATGCACACATACATGCACCCATACATACATCTGCAAAGATACACACCCACTCGCACATACGCACCGATATCTACGCACGCACATACATACATACATTTATATAGCTTGACACGCCGTAAGATATTGACACATACCAGATACCTACATACGCAATAATAAACGCACACGCACTTGGGATAGTGGTCCTAGGTAGCCATACTTATAGATTTGGGGGAGGAGTATGAGGTAGTTTTATGGGGATTAAGTACTGTAGTTATTGTTCTAAGTTGGGGTATTTGTTTTTTTTTTTAGAGTATTATAGATCAGTTTAGGCGGAAGGCTATATTGGGGTGTCATACTCTAGGGTATATGTCTATGCACGTAAGACACTGGTCAGTTATACATTTCCATACGTACTTACCTGTGCAGGTGTAAATCCACATAGTTATATGTAAACAATTTCCCGTGTTAAATCGTGGAGGTTGCATGTAGGGTGTGCTGGGGTTGGGCGGGTGAGTTTGGCTAGGGGGAGGAGAATTGACGCCGATTATTGTGTCGTTATGTGGGATAAGGTTATGTGGTGTTTAGAGTTGGTGGTGATTGAGGGTATGTGTTATTTTGTTGGATTAAGGGGGGTTCATAGGGGGAGGGGGTAAGGTGATGTAGGGTGTAGGTTGAATTGATTAAGGAGTTTTAGTTGAATTATCCAAGTTTCAAATGTCAAGTTTTCTCTGCTCCTTGATATGACCTTAAACTATATCCAGTGGTGAGGCCCCAGCTTGCGGCCTTTGGGGAGTGTAGAGCCACCCTTTAATTGCCATTGCTCCCAGGTCCACTCTGACCCAGAATGGTAGTACCTGTTGGTATCCCAACTATGGGTTAAATAGAAACCGACTTGAAAACAAATATATTCTATTAAAAACATTTTCTTCAAAATCTTTGGATTCGGAATTAAATAACCTGAAAAGGGCTGATATGCCGTAAAACAAAAGCAATCAACCAACCAACCAACCAATCAAGTTTTCTCAATTAGACAGTTTTTACTTTTCAAAATGTATCTATTACAATATTGTTTCGTATTGCGACTAAAAAGTCCGCAAAATTATGTTATTGCATTTTTTTAAATTAAGGCTAGACAATCTAAAGGAGAGGATAACTTTCAAAAATATCAACGAAAAAAGTAAGCCCCCTGTAGAAAAGTGCCTAGTTGAAGGGGAAGATATTAATGTTTTTAGCCAATTTTTCGATATTTGTCGTATAAAAGGTCGAACTTTAAACCGGTACTGATCTTGGTAAAATCCGTCGAGTCTATTGAAAGTTTAAGGCAGACATGCAAACAGACATACATACATGCATTTATATATTTATATATTGGTAACTAAAATTTTTAGACCAAAACTGATGAAAAAGCTTGGCCTATCTCTGAATACACTTTATGTAAAATTTCAAATATGTAGACCAGAAATTGTCTGAGTAATTTGGAAGAAACCGCAGAGGTCAATTTTTTTAAAACTTTGACCCATTTATGCCCCCTTAAAATTTATTGTTGTGGGCTCAAATCAAATTATTAAGTTAGATCCATGTCCAAGGATCCTATATCTAAAATTTCAAGTGCGTAGACCCAACATTGTCGGAGGAGTTTGGTAGAGTTCTCAAAGGTCACATGGTTGAACTTTGACCCCTTACTCGCAAAATTTCTGGCCAAATACCGTTCACATAGATTTTCCCAAATCTCAGTAACCTGTATATCAAATTTCAAATCTGTAGACTAAAAATTGACAGAGTTATTGCCTAGGGAAATGTAAATGTACGCAGACACACAGACACACAGATATATATATATATATATATATATATATACAGACACACACACACACACACACATATATATATATATATGTATATATATATATATATATATATATATATATATATATATATATATATATATATATATATATACTTGCGGCCAAAAATTAGGGACAGTTCAGTATTTTTCAATTTTTCCAGAACCTTCCGTGGGTATTAAAACTAAACTTACACACATTTTACATATCTCTTATGTTGATACACTGTATTAATTACACTTCATTATAAAGGATAGAAAAATGTTATGAGCATTTCAATTTTTTTTTTAATTGAAGTGGCCAAAACCGTGGGACACAGAAAATAAATTTAAAAATTATAACATTGAAACATCAAAATACCAAAATTGGTGGACAAATATTTAATATCTAGTGAGAAGCCTTTATTTTCTATAACTGCAGCCCACCTTCTACTGCAAAATGTAATGACATGTCGACATTCATCACGTGAAACTTTCGCCCATTATTCTTTAAGTTTTAGCTACAAATCTTCAGCATTGATAGAGTTTAGGTCCGGACTTTGAGGAGGCCAATCCCAAACATCCACATATTGCCTGTTCAAAAATTCCGTTGCATGCATAGCCTTGTTGCAGGGGGGGGTTATCCTGCATGAAAATACGTTTTTCACACTCATAATTTCGAAGTATTGGGATGACATGATCTCTCAACAAGTTCTTGTATATTTTTCCATTAACTCTGGTGTTTAGACGAACCAGATCAGTCGTTTCTTCCAAAGAAATCATTCTAAACATCATTACGCTACCCTCACCAAACTTCACCGTTTTCTTCGGGCACTTTTTGTATTAAATCTTTTATCCAGCAAACCTCCTTATAAATTTCTTCCCAACAGATCCATATACATTAAACTTACTTTCATCAGGAAAAAAAACATTTCGCCACTGATCATCTGTCCACAACACCTGCTCTTGAGCAAAGCTTAATCTTAGTTTCTTGTTCTTCTTGTTAATCAACGGTTAGTTAGCTGGTGATCTCGCAAACAGACCAATTTCATTCAGGCGTCATGATACTGTTTTACGAGATGCTTTGATGTCATGATAGGCATGTAGTTCGCGGGAAATGCTGGCAGCTGTCTGAAACCTATCGTTCAGTGCCATCTTCTTAATCAATCGATCTTATCTAGAAGAAGTTATTCGAGGTCTGCCATTTTTCTTCGATGGTAGAATTTTCCCAGTATTCTTGAAATCCTTTATAACTCTCCAAACGGACCTTTTCGACAACTTCAAGTCATCAGCTATCTTCCGTATTGAACGGTTTTCCCCATGAAGTTTAATAATTGATTTTTTGACGGAAGCATCAATTTTAGGTGTCATAATGATGATGGAACAGGCTGCAATGACTACAAAGTGGCGTAATCAACTTATTCGTGATTTTCGTAATTAAAAAAAGTGGAAAAACTGACTACACAGTCCACAATAAATTATTTTCTTTACTTTGTCCCACGGTTTTCGCCACTTTAATTAAAAAAAATTGAAATGCTCATAACTTTTTTCTATCCTTTATATTGAAGTGTAATTAATACAGTGTATCAGCATAACAGATATGGTAAAAGTGTGTAAATTTAGTTTTAATCCCCCGAATATTCTGGAGAAATTGAAAAAAAACTAAACTGTCCCAGATTTTTTGGCCGCTAGTTTATATATATATATATATATATATATATATATATATATATATATATATATATATATATATATATATATATATATATTAAGTAATGTGATTTATAATTTAAAATTTAAAAATTTAAAAAAATTTTAAAATTTAAAAAAATTTTTAAATTTAAAAATCAAATTTTAATTAAATTAAAAATCAGTTTCATAAGAAGGAACAACAACAAAATCAATTATCTGTACGATCGTTTCGGAAATCAGTGCTTTTTATTGTGGTATACATGAAGTTATGTAGAACAATTATATATAGTTTTTTTTATATATAATTGTTCTACATAACTTCATGTATACCACAATAAAAAGCACGGATTTCCGAAACGATCGTACAGATAATTGATTTTGTTGTTGTTCCTTCTTATGAAACTGATTTTTAATTTAATCAAAATTTGATTTTTAAATTTTAAAATTTTTTTTTAATTTTTAAATTTTAAATTATAAATCACATTACTTAATATTGAATTAGCTCTAGGACATTCAACTATCGAGCTTATTATATATCTAAATTACAACGAGCACTTTCTATTTCCTGTATTTTAATTAAACTAGTAATTTCACTGTTGCATTAAAATACACTCAGCTCTTTAGACTATTGTTCTAATCTCCTTTAAATTATATATATATATATATATATATATATATATATATATATATACTAAGCCCCCCTCTTTGGGTAGAGCACTGTCGTAAATAATCTCACCCGCTACTTAATTTTAATTATTCTACAGCAAAGTAAATGTAAGAAAAACGCAATTTTTTTTTTTTGCATACTTCCAGAGTAGTTTTTTTTATGGAAGCTGTTTTTCCCCCCACATTAAAAAACAACTTTTTGTCACATATTGCTCTCATAGAGAAGCAAATAAGTACCAATAGAAAACATATATATATATATATATATATATATATATATATATATATATATATATATATATATATATATATATATATATTGTGTGTGTGTTAGGCAGCATGTTTTCATTCATACAAGTATCCGAGTGCTTTTACTTAATGAGCTTTTTTTTGTAATTTTTCAATTTTTCGAATTGTCGTTCTTATTTCTTCGGTTGAATCTATGCAAGAAAGTTCCATAGTCGTCTTTGTCTTTTTGTTTTTTCTTTTGGTTGTTTTTTGCAAGTACTTTCGACTGAGTTTCATTTAAAATTTTCGACTGTTTCGTTTAAAATCTGGTTGCTTTTATAGGCTTCAGTTAAAATCACATTTACATTTTTTGAACAATTGAAGCGTCTCGTGTGAAAAAAAACATAAACGATTTTTTTTTGTGTGTTAAGAACGTGGCTAAAATTGTTTTAAAGGTGTGATTTACAAAATGGTATAGAATTAAAAAATTTTTTAAATAATTTATAAACTTACATTACAGCATATATATAGATATACATATGTAAGTATATTTGAAGACACACACACACACACATATATATATATATATATATATATATATATATATATATATATATATATATACATATATATATGTATATATATATATATATATATATATACTAGCAAAGATACCCGTGCTTCGCACGGAGCTTTGTTGCGCACTCGGGTACCAAAATCTGTGGGCACCTTTCCAGTAAGTTGATGTTGTAAGAGCAACGATTGCATAAGGTGATTAACATTTTAACTACCTCTTGTAGTGACTGAAATTTAATCAGGAACTTCACAAAACATTTTCATCAAAAAGGAAGGTTACTTGATGTTACATAGTAAATTTTTCATTGAAGTAATTTTCAACTCTTGCTTAAATTTTATCTTGCACATTCAATACTAAAAACTTACCACAATCAGATCATGTCAGTTTTTCCTCATATCCATTTCTCGAACTTTTCACTGAAGAGCCTCAGGGTAAACTACATTTCTGCTGCTTTGATTTGGAGCCAGAATGTAGAGTTTTTCTGAACTTCCTGTCCGGCTGATGGAGACGTAGAACATACCGTGACTGAAGCAGTCTGATGTCAAGTCTACGCCAATGGTGTTAAATGTCTGACCTTGACTTTTGTTTATGCTCATTGCAAAACACACCTTCACAGGAAATTGGAGTCTCCGGAATTTAAATGGAAGTTCTGAGTCCGATGGAACTAAGGGGATCCTTGGCAGTAGAACGGTTTCGCCTTTGTAGGGACCACAGGAAATGGTGGCCTCAAGTACATTGGTGTGCAATCTGGTGATAACACATCTGGTTCCGTTTGTTGTTTTTGGCGGTTCCAAGGATCGAAGAATCATGATTGGCGATCCAATTTTGAGATTTAAAATGTGTGGAGGCATTCCAGATATCTCCAAAGAGTTTAAAAACTCCACAGGGTAGTGAACAGCTTCATATTCATTAGTAGCCGAATCAACTGACTTGTATTGCTTTGTGTCTCCTGGAAATTCATCCATTATTGAATTGTTCAAATGATTCACATTGCTGTTTAATGGCGAAATAATAGCCCTCTCAGCAAGCCAATCCGGTGATTTTCAATTGTTTTGCAGGTCTGGGTACACTTTGTCTTTCAGTTGCTTCTGATTACCGACACATTTACCAAGCGCAGTTGGAATCTTAATTGTGTCAGGTGAAGAAGTGATAGGAAACTGACCATTACCGATTTGGAGAAGCAATTTTGAGAAGTCTGCTGCAGCTGTGTTATCAGAGATATAGGCTCTCATATTAGTAGTCAGTCTCTTCACTATAACGTGCCTCCAGAGATAGGATTGTTTCAAACTTGCATTGACAATGTTAGCCCTTGTGCCATTTTTAACCACTGGGAGGATTTGACGGAAATCACCGCAAAATAAGGTTGGAATGCCACCCATGGGATTCTTGTTTCCTGTGATGTCTTGCAGTGTTCGGTCAATTGCTTCATAAGCACTCTTGTGCGTCATTGGGGCTTCGTCTACAATGATTGCAGAGGTGTCTCTAATTACATTTGCCAAGGCTGAGTTACCAGTAATTTTGTAAACTGGCTGATCCATTCGATGAGTATCCAAGGGTACTTTAAAAGTGCTGTGAAGAGTGCGGCCACCTTGTAGTAGAGTAGCAGCAATGCCACTGGATGCTGTTGCAAGCACAATCTTTCTCATGGATCTAATCTTTGCAAGGATCAAATTGATTACAAAAGTCTTGCCCGTACCACCTGGAGCATCAAGAAACATCATGTTTTTGTTCATTTCACCTTGTGCTTCCAACATTGCCATGAATGAATTGTAAACTTCTCTTTGAGAATCGGTCAGTTTTTCTTGCATATTTTCTGCTTGTAGGGAAAGTTCTTCAAGATTATAAGTAACTTCACGTTGATACTCTCTCGCGAGTCTTTCATCTCTCCCTTGCGTTGGTGCAGGTAATCCATAGCTTGCCAATGGTTGACCACACATAAGGAGAACTTTTTCTTCAATTAGACAAAGAGTTTTATTGTAGATGTCCTCATTAAAATCTGCTTCTGGATTGTTAACTTCTTGCCTGTATCTGTGAAGAATGTCTTCAGATATTACATCACGAAAAGCCATCCAGATCTCAAGAGGATTTCTTGGCTCACAGGCTGTTAAAATTATCACAAATAGGCTTCGCAAATTTGAAGGTGATTGAGTGGCACTTGCCTCTCCTACTGCTTGATGCAAGTGATGGTCATTTTCTAGAAGGCCTTGAGCAAGGCACGCTGCTCTGTATGTTTCAAACACCTGACCATTGTATGCTCGCAAATTTTGAAATGAAGTTGGACCAGCAACCTCATTGAGCAACAGGCGTAAGAAATAACACTCCCCTGCTTTTGGACTAATCGTGTAGATTCTCCCAATGCATGGTGCCTTCCATACATCATCATTTTCAGTACCTTCAACTTGTACCCCACGCATTCTTCTCATCCATTTCTTTGTCGATTTGTTCCAAGTGTAAAACTCAGGGACTTCTACGTATTTGAGACCCCTTGCAAAGTCATCCTCATGGCAGAGTTGAAAAAATGCTGTCAAAGTTGTGGCAGGCGGTGGACCTTGGGCTCGTTCCAGAGCAGTATCAGCTGAGAACATGACATGCTGCCCATTTTCAAGATGAACAGAAAGTTGTACAATTGGGGGGAAATGTTCATGGATGGGATGTTCCAATATCCTCCAGGCCGCCTCTGAACTGCCGACATACCTTGCATTCTGGAACTGCTGGATCTCATCCACAATGTGACTTTGTACTTGGCCTTGTTGGTTAGCTGCTCCATCAGTTCTTTGTAGTTCAAAAACTGCTTGATCACATCCTTTATTCACGTATTTGAGGACATATTTGATGCTTTGGATCGAGCTGCAAATTTCTACGTTAATGTGAGCGTTGAACTGCTGAAGGAGGACCTTGTTGTATGGAACAATCCACTGGTTTGTTATTTCTTGATTAACATACCGACCATTTCTCTTCATCCTTATTGTACCAGTCTGGCCTCCATCTTCTGGTTTTCTTCGCCTGTACTTGGGGTAAGAGTCTTGGCCTTGCTCGGTACATTGAAGAAATTCTTTTGGGTATTTTTTGGAACATTTGTTGTCAATCATACATGGACAATTTGGATTAAATGGTCCACAAGGTCCATGCACCATATGTGCCATCACTTTAGCATGAAGATCAGGATCTTCCTCTTTGTCAGGGATCTCTGCAGATATGCAGAGATCCATTTTTTCTGGTAGAAGTTTGTCCTCTGGGGCCTGCCAGGTGAGGATGTGTGCATGCGGCAGTCCTCTTTTTTGATATTCAATACTGTACAGGAAAGCCCTCAACCTGCCAAATCCTCCCTTTTTAATAAATTCAAGTAACTTTTTTAGCTTCTGCCTGAAAACCCTGGCAACAATATCTGGACGATCCTGAGGGTCTTGCCCTTGAAGACAATTTTCTGTAATTTCTGTCCACTTTGGATTTGTTGTGAACGTGATGAAGAGGTCGGCTCGGCCCATTCGCCGAACATATGCCATGGCATCACTTTGACGCTCAAACATGTATCGAGGGCCTCCTGTATAAGTTGCCGGAAGTACAACTCGTTGACCAAACTGTTGTGGATTCCCATCCTCCCTAAGAATTGAATCTCTCAAGTTGCTATAATTGTCAGCTCTCAGGGTCTGTTGCTCACGCCTCAGGAACTGTAAACGTTCTGTTTCAATCTTGCAGTACACATCCACCAGCCATTGTTGAAATAGCCTTCGGTACCAGAGAAAATAGTTTCCAGGCCGAGTCATTAAATGGTACGAATAAAATTGCTGTTGGGTAACTTTTCGCCCATTGGATGCCTTCATGTAGATGTTGTAAGATGGAGAACCATAGGGGTACATTAACGGGTACATTAAAGTATCGTAGAGGGGATGTAGTTCGGAGATCCGTTTTAATGTATCATTTCTAAAATGCAAGACAATATCCCGGTTAGCTGTTGGTTCATTCTCCATTAATATTCCAATCTCATACATTGTTGTTGGAGCATTGAATCGCCGTGGATGCTCTTCTTGCGGCCTTCGGTCTTCCCTTATGACAACTTTATGTTCTACCAAGTGTTCTTCTTCAATCCTCTCCTTTGTTGTTTTCAGCTGACAAATGAAGCTGTTGTTCTCATGTAAAAATTCAGTCAGACTTTGGAGAATGTCTCTATTGAGTCTACTGTCACGTCCCCGATTATGTAGTTCCTCTTCCAGACTATCCAAGAAGTAGACTTGAATAAACTTTGCTGTTTCATCTTCAGGTGGTAAAAGACTCCCAATCTGGTGGCAAACCTGGCCTCGAATTCTAAAAGAAGGATTCCACCCATGTACTGCCGCAATTTTGTGACCAAATGATGTCATTGCAAAACAATTGTTATAACTGCGTAGATTTTGCAGAAAATCTTTAGAGATGGTACCATTGCCGGAGAGCAAATCTTGAAGCAACTGAGGCAGTGGTGGAAAGCTATCAAGCACAACTTTGCCAGAAGAACAACAACAACCAGGGGTTTCTCCTTTAAATTTTACAGCTGAGCAATGTTGACATACTTTGTCCATTTTTCCTATATCAGCTGTAGTGAGAGAGTCATTTTTGTTGTAGAGCAATCCTTTTCTATTGCAGTGTTCTATTTCATGGTGTCTCAAAGCAGTCATTCGTTGTCTAGCTGCCTCGTTTTCTGTCAATTGCTGGGGCAAAGTCATACTCTCTCTCCATGCAGCCTCTCGTTGTTGCCCTTGGTATAGGCGAAAGCTTCGTTGGGTTTCCGATTCATTCTGATGTCGTTGAGCCACTCTCAACTGACCTTGTGTACGTCTACTTACCTCATATAATTCATTCGATCGTAATATTGCTTCTCTTTCCAGTGCATATCTTTGCCTTTCTTGAATTTCATCTTGTGATGAATTTAACCGCCTTACAGCATGTCTAGTTCTGTCAGCTTCACGTTGGGTTTCTCTTTCCAAATCTGACAGTCTTGCTCTCCTTTCTCTTTGACGTATCCTGTTAAGTTCTAGACGTCTTTCTCTATCTGAATTGTTTTCATTGGAGCGAATTGCAGCAACTCTTAGTCTATTAGCTTCCAATCTTTCCATTCTTTCTTCCTCACTTTCGTTTCTACTTCGTTTGGGTGGCATAATTTCGGTTTTAAACGGAATTGTTTAACGATATTAATGATTGTAAATTAATTAAGCGTAAAGGTAATGTATACTAACTGAAATGGACGAACTATAAATAATATTTCTGAATAGTACAATTATAAACAATTATATTGTACCTATTTACTATGCCTCCCCACGGGACAGAGTTAGACACCAGGGTCGTTTTTTAACGTGGAGAAAAGGTACAAAAATAAAAATTGTCTCAGTCGTGAAGGATTTCTCCTCCACCGAAAGAGAACAAGAAAATGAAATGCAGCATCTGAAGAACAGATACTACACTTTGATCTTGACCAAAAGGGAATAAATAAAAGCGACCTACGTGTGACTCATTACTTCCGGGTGTAAACGTCACAGTCTAAAAGTAATAATTAAAAAAAAAAGTAAATGTAAAATAAATGTAATACCAACTTAGGTTAACTAAGTAAACAGTACAATTAAAACAGTTCTATTAAAACAAATAATTACTAAGATCTAGGTAATTGTTAGTCTCATTGTTATGGTTTTAAAGAAAAAAATGTGTAAAAAAAGTTCTGCTTTTGTGAGTACGTGTATTTCTTTTAAATTACATAACCTTTTTATTTTATTATTTATATCTCTTTTAAATTTATATATTTTGTTAGTAAACTGGAAGAAATTCAGTTGAATAAAACCTTGTTCGTGTTCTTTACGTTAAACTCATATTTTTATAAAAGGTTCATCCGGTTTAAAGAAAGCACTAAGTTTAAATAAGACTGGAAATAACTAATTCAATATATAAATAGAAAAATGAAATAAATATAAGCTTTAAGTCTTAAGATAGTAATAATCAAAATGTAATAAATTATTTGTAGTTCAAATCTATGATAAGACAGGCTTTCGAAATAGGCTCGACCAGAAAGATTAAATTGGAACGAAATTATAATCTCCGTGCCATTTTCAAAACAACCCCACAAAAGTAACGGTATCTTGCAGTTGGTTAAATGACAATGGTTGTAAGAAAAATGTAAAAGAAAATGCGCTTATCTGTTTATTTTGACCTGTTTTATTTAATTAAAAAAAAAATTGGCTATAACTGGAAGAGAGCGTTATGTTTTGGGGGTTGTTTAAAAAATAGAATGGAAATAAAGTTAGTTCCGTTTTAATTGTCTTTAATTGCGGCAAGCGCTAACAAAATCGAAAAATCACTGTTTACATTCGAAATGTTAACTTTTATAGGTTTACAGGTTTGCTGACAAGGCTGGGGGTGTTTAATACAATTATTTTACTAAATTGATTTTTTTCATTTAAAAATAAAATTATTTCTTTTTTAATAAAGTTTTATTTTAAAATATTTGTTTTTGTTTATTTATATAAAATTACGATAGTTGAATTGTATTCTTTCAATTATATTGGCAAGTAAAATACAAAAGATTAAAACGGAACGAAATTGAAATTTCCATTACATTTTCAATACAATCCCAAAACATAAAGCTTTCCTCGCCAATGAATTGTTTTGATAATATACGTAAAGTGAAATAAATCGAATATAAAATTAAATGAAAATATATTAAATAATTAAATGTTAAATAGATTTTGTAAATAGTACAGTTGAAATGATTAGAATATTTCCAATATGTAATAAGGTCGAGGTAATTAGTTAAAGAGATTTAATATAATGTGATATGCAAATGAGCATAAGTCATTCGATATGGGGGTGGTTTGTAGACTAGTATATAAAGAAATTAGGCATAGATTCTTATGTCTCCTATAACAGAAACATCCTAAAATGGGTTCTAATGTTTCTCTACCAGGAGAGATCTACCCTCTTACCTCCTTTATATTTCGTTGATGATGGAGAGCTGTACACACAGACAGAAACACACGAACCCTATTACTTTATAAAAATATAGATATATAATTTATTTACCTGCTCTGTTCACTCATTGAGCACTCTTTGGTAGACACATGTTGTTTCATTGGATGTACTTCTAGGAAACTAAACTCTACTGGCTATATATATATATATATATATATATATATATATATATTAGATAGTTACGTACCCACGCATTTCAAAATGTTACTTCTATTTTCAAAATTTGCATTGTTAATTTTTAACTGTTTATTTCTTATATATAGTGCTTCCAGTATGTATGTATCTATGTATTTATATATATATATGTATGTATATATATATATATATATATATATATATATATATATGCGTATGTTTGTGTGTCTGTGTGAGTTATGAATAACAGTCAAGTTGTAAATTTACTATTTCTTTGCTTCTTATTAAAAGCAAATCCATCTAACCCTTGCCCTAAACCCGTCCAAAAATGATGAATACAAATGAAATTCTGTGACAATTGTCGGAAATGCGCGAGAAAGGGCGGAAATGATCGAACAGCACCGGAAATCAGTTAACACAGGCGGAAATGAGTGATATTTTGCAGGGACATGTAGGTGCTTTTGGATAATATCCGATCGAGGAAATATCAACCGACTTCTATATAAACGTTAAAAAATGCTAGATCGGAGGGAAGTATTGGCGAAACAGTAGATTCTTAGAACGAGTGAACTCTCTGTTTGGTATTTTTAAGTAAGACAAACTCAGACATGCAAAGTTCAGTCGTCGACATCTTTTATTATATTTCAGTTTATTTTATCTTCATTTTGTTATTTTTTTCTTACTTATAAACCGGATAAATGGAAAAGAAGTCTTATTTAAATGTTAATTTGTATTGACTTTCGTGTGTGGACTGCGTTTCTTTTACGTTTTATTGTTTTTTATTTTTTATTAATTTTTTAGCGACCGTGTATCTATATAAAAGGCTCTGTCGCCCGGTACGTCTGAAAAGCATCAGTTAGAAATAGCGTATTCGTCGTTACCATATGAATTCAGAGGATGGGTATGTTTTTAGCATTAGATCGGTGTTTATTTATTTATTTGCGGACTGTTATACTCATCTTAATAGTTGTTGTTTCTCGACGTTTCGACCAACTCATCATCTGGCCTTCTTCGGGTGGTTAACACGCTACTGCCCTCAGTTACACTTCCACAGAAATCACTTTCACTTAGGATGTTGGCAGCCTTCACGTGATCATCAGTGGAAGTACCCGATTTCTTTCTAGAGAGAATTAACCCTTATTCTCGAGTGGCCTCTTGGCCTTGATAAGTGGTGCTGCGTTTGTAAAAAAAAAAATTATGACTTGATAAATATCGAGGAAAGCAATACTGAGAATAACTTATTTACACGAAATGATGATGATGATGATGATGATGATGATGATGATGATGATGATGATGATGATGATGATGATGATGATGTCGCCCATACCAATGTAATATTACTAGTTTTATGATTTTATTAGATCGGTGCAAAGGTTTTTGCCGGTTTGTAAAAGGGTCAATTTAAATGATTGTAATGTATTTTATGCATACTGTTATTACGTAAACATATCACCATGATTAATTTCTAACTTTTTTTCAGATTACTAAAGCATCACTCAAATTTTTCGCCCTTATTTGCATCCATGTTAATCCGAAAGCGACCTTCCATGGTCAACAGAAAGGGAGCCATCTTCCATTATGCTCGTCCTTATACTGTAATACTAAAAAAAAGAGATATTAGAATAATTTGGTTGGGAAATCTTGCCTCATCCTGCGTACTCTCTTGATCTAACTCCTTCGGATTATCACTTATTTCAAGGATTACAAAACCATTTAGATGACTGACGTTTCGGCCAACTATTCCTTTGGCCTTCGTCAGGTTGTTACCGCAGTGAAACGACAACAACTATGGAAGGCAGTAATTGCTGAGAATGCAGTTAAGAGATTCCTATCTTGTTCCTATCCCGTCGCGATAACCACCTGACGAAGGCCAGGGGAATAGTTGGCCGAAACGTCGAAAGAAAAAATAACTAAAAAAAAAACAGATGAGGATAACAGTCCGCAATAAATAAATTAATAAATAATACTCATCTCAATAAGCAAATCAATTAATTAAATAATACATTTAGACGAACTTAGGTTAACATCACGAGATAAGATTGAAGATATTTATATTTCACATTAAAATCTGAACAAAATTACAAACTTACGATAGACTTATAAGCTCGTTGGCAGATGGAATGAATTGATAGAGAGCAAGCGCCATTACTTGTTACAAATAAAGATCTTTTAAAAACACAGTTATTCATTTTCACGATAAAATTTTAAATCAACAAAAATTTTGCACTGACCTGATAGCATTTTCGTCGCCATAATAGTCGATAGAATGGGCGCATCTTAATTAAAATGCATCTAAGCATTTCTGTAACAGACTCTGTCTGTCTGTCGGTTCTAGGACAGTCAGGAGGTCTCTTCGTTTGTCAGCCTGAGAGTAAATAAATAAAATTTAGTTTTCTCCCACGGCAAGAATATTCGGGTCGGAAAGTGAGATTGAAAAGTCAGCGCCCTCTAGGAGGAGCATTCTGACCTGCTAAAAGTACCTGGGCAGCCCCATCTCCATTCCCCGGTAAGGGCGCCTCGAGCGATTAGCAATAAACTGTCCCCTTCTCAAAGAGCCTGGAAGGGTGGACCTCCTATCATGCCATCGCAATAAACAGGGGCCAGATAATTACAGGAATGCTGTAATCTCTGTTGATTTTGGAGCTGAGGATAAGATCCCCAGCTAACGGACGTATCCTTACATCAATAAACTTAAATGTATTTGGCCCTAAATAACAAAGTGCAACAAGCCATGTAAAGAGAGCGGTAGAAGATATTTACATAAATCTAAATAAATTTACATAAATATATAATTGTTTTCCCAAACCCACTTCTTATATTAGTCGTCGCCATAATCATCTTTTGTTCTTGTTAGTTCTTTACATCAAGTGGCTTTATGCCTTGTCTGGAGTGATTTCCATAAAAAAATTGTAAAACTAATGTTAAATTGAATATGGTTGATTGATTGATTGATTGATTGATTGATTGATTGATGATGATGATGATGATGATGATGATGATGATGATGATGATGATGATGATGATAAGGAACCTCTGGGCAGAAAAACAAGTAGGGAATGCTTCCTTTCCTTTATCTTTTCGCTAAGATCAAACTGTAGTATCCGCCTCAGTCTTCCGGTGACTTTGTCATTTTTATGGTTCCTTGGAATTTGAGCTAAAATCAAAGTGTAGTATCTGCTAATGAAATATCAATAAAACGACGTTTTTTTTATTGAATTCTATTTTTGCATATAACATGTATTTTATTCATAAAATTATAAAAAGTAAAATAAAAAAAAATGATCTGGGATTCTTAGGTACGACAAACCCTGGTGTATTTGTGGTATTATGGTGAATAAAAACTCTGGCTAGGATTAGTGTAGAGCAACGTTTCCCAAAGTGGGTGGTACCGCCCTCCTGAGGTTGGTGCTTTGATATCGGGGAGGGGGGAGATTGATGCAAAATATGGCGGTTTATGGAGCGGTAACTGAAACACACACACACATTGCTGCTCCCTATTTGGTCAAAGGGAAAAGTATTCCCAACTCGCGTTTAGATGCAGCTCCAATTAGTGAATGCACTTTCGTAATTCATTCACAAAATTATCCCAAAACCAAACCAAATAACATCCACACACACACACACACACACACACATATATATATATATATATATATATATATATATATATATATATATAGAGAGAGAGAGAGAGAGAGAGAGAGAATATGCAAACAAATAAATTTAATTTAAAAAATGTCGCACGTAAATTAAGGATTATTGTGAAGACAAAAAATAGTTAATTGCAACAGAAACCATTGTGTTTGCTTAGCCTGTAAAATGCCAGCAGAAAATATAGAAAAGAACAGACAAGCATAATTATGTAGGTCGCTCATTGGTGAACAACGTATTCCATTAATTTTCATGTGTACACAATTGGTAACTGTTAAATAGGACGAATTCTAAAGCAGGGATATTCGGTGGAGTTTTTTTTTTTTGGACAGCTTAGAACGAGAACGAACGGTGGAAGACAATATCCAATACACGAGGCTTTATTGCAAGTCGAAGAAAGAAAAGAAAAAGACTTTCGTGCGTTGTATTGAGAAGGGGACAGTTTTCCCCCTTTCCATTTTATATTAATTAGATTTATTATTATTTTGGGAAAGCAAATTTTGTGTTTAATATTTTCAATTTTAAAAATCAATATTTGATGTGATTATTAGCGGTTATTGGCAAGATCAAATATAATCTTTACAAGTCAAGCTTATGTAGTATATCATTGTTTTTTCTAATACATAATTTGTTTATATTATTGCTGCTTTCATTTTAAAATTAAAAAAAACGTTCATATGTTAATTAGGTGGAAGGCGCTAGCAGTCTATTCTAGAAGTCAAGGGGTTGCTAGCTTGAGAAAGTATCGGAAACCATGGTGTAGAGCAATCAAAGTACAGTAACGAGAATGACCATAAACTCCTCTCCCCAATTTTTGATTGGCCTTGTGACCAATTTTTTATTTTATAAACTTTCAGCAAAATGAAAATATATAAATCAAAGTATAGTACTTGTTTTAAGCATCCCCATCATTCTTATGAGTTCTTTTGTCCTTTTCACTGTTAGTTGATTGTTAAAATCTCAGACACAATCGACAGTGTTGTATATTTGCTAATGCCGGCGGGGATTACGACTTGGCGCTGGGATTAAAGAATATCTAAGTTCCCCTTGATGTTTTTCTACGCAAAAATATCTTAGATTTCTTATGGCATGTGAAAATACCAGATACATTTATTTTTCGTTGCCTCCCGGATATTTCATCTCTATGTAGAGAAAGAAGTTATATACATATATATATATATATATATATATATATATATATATATATATATATATACATACATACATACATACATACATACTGAAGTAGACGGGTAGAGAACAAGGTGGTACTCCACGTAATGGTGAACCGGCAATTTATTGCAAGATGACTTCCTGAACCTGAATGTCAAGGACATGTTTGCCGAAGCGAATGGTGACATGTGAACTATGTGCGACATGAAGTTGCGCCTCGTGGATAACCTAAACCATTTTGTAGCTGAAGCTAGCTCAATCGTAATTAGCAAAATGTATACTCGTATCAGTGTTCTGCCAACGACGACATACATACATACATACATACATACATATGTGCAAAACTGCGATTTTAATAACTCTCTCTCTCTCTCTCTCTCTCTCTATATATATATATATATATATATATATATATATGTGTGTGTGTGTGTGTGTGTGTGTGTGTGTGTGTGTGAACGTTGGTAAAGAAATATATATATATATATATATATATATATATATATATATCTTTAGCGATGTTTGTTTATTCACGATGCGTATACCATTCAAATCGTGTTCATCTCTCGAGAAGACATCTATCGACATCACTGCTTAGTACCGTTATGGCCTACCATATTATTAAGCGCAAAAACGCATACGTTTTCCAGATGAGACATTTTGAAGATCATTCAAGACACTAATGTGTATTGATTACACTTCGATCATCAATAAATTTCACTCGACCCCGCCCTTAGAGAAATCGGTGTGGGTGGCAATTAATGGGCCAGCGACGCGGTATATATTGGTCTGAGAAAAAGTGAGAACCAATGGCTGGTATTAACCACACGATATAAAAGAGCCTGTTCATCAGCGCTGTTTATTCAAATCTAGCGTTCTTTTCTTAAACAAATACTTCCGCAAATAGGATTTTTTTTTTATTATTTAAGAAGATTCGTTCAGGAAAGTCTTGGGAAAATTGCTTCTAACGACACTATATCCCCACCTAATATTTTATAAAAATATTTTTCTTATTTACTGTTGTTTTAAAAAAAAGATACATCGATTTTTTTAAGTGTTCGTTTTCTATCTAGCTAGATCATTTGTTAGTGATTTAATTTATTTTAAAACGTTTAATCAGTTTAAAAAAAACAAGTAGTGTCGAGTGTTACGTGTGAATAAGAAAAAATCGGTAATGAGAGTTTCAGAACAAATTCTCCTGTAAAAACGCTTTTTGAATCGATAACTAATTAATATGCATTTAGCTCCCACCTCTTTCTCTCTCTTTATATATATATATATATATATATATATATATATATATATATATATATATATATCATCAGAAATATACAGATATGGATGCATATATATACAATATATATATAAATATATATACACATACATATATATATATATAAATGCATCTATATATACATGCATATATATATATGTATATATATATATTATGATTGCAACGTCTGATGATTGCAACATCTTGTCAGACGAGTGTCCTCCCTCAGACACTTAAAGTCAATGAGCCCTAACATGACTTTTTTTAGTGCTACCGGCGAATTCACACGTTCAAGCAGACATGAAACTAAAGACGGTCATTGCTATACATACATACATATATATATACATACACGCACACACACACACATACACACACATATCCATAAGCATACATGCATATATACATATATGCATACATACACAATACATAATACACATACATACATATACATACACACATACATACATACACAAATACATACGCATATATACACACACATATACAAATACAAACACACATATACATGCATATACGCATAAAAAGACGTACACATATATGCATATATACACACACATACATTTAACTGCGTATACATATGCATACATATATATGTATTTATACACATATGCATATATACACATGCATATACATACACACACAAACATATATATATATATACATATATACATACAAACACATAAACATATATACATACAGGTATACATATATATACACAGATATATATACATATTCATACACATGTACATATATAAGCATACGTATATACACACGCAGATACATATAATTATGGCAGATCAATTATTACATGCTTTCAGCATTTCAAGCCTACACGCGTCACAACTTTTCCATCGCCACAGGACTATTCTTATAGACAAATGTCTGAGGGAGTATCTATACAAAGATGATGCTACAGAGATTTAGCTTTTTACGACAGCTAAATCTCTCGCTCGGTTCAAAATGTTGAGATCCAGCAACAAGCAAGAGCAAGATAGCCAGCAACAAGTTAAACTGCAGACCAGCTCAATGCGGGTACTGGTTTGCCGCTTCATGGTTTTTTAAATCAGAGATTTGCTTCTCCTAGAGGGGTTGCCTTCACCACGGCTTACGGGAACCCTTTCCACCCAACATACACATGGAAATAAACACATGCATGCACACATACATGCATACACACAGAATGCGTGCAAACATACCTATGCATGTATACACACATGCAAACATACACACATAGAGGCACACATATAAGCATGTACTAACATATGCATATACACACGTACCAATACATGTAAAGTACACATGAAGGAGCGTTCCAAAAGACATATATCCTCAATGATCAGGATGAAGGTGATGGTACAATTAAATGAGTTTGAAAATAAATCCAAAATAAACTAAATATACATAGAAATCAGACGAAAAATCCAAATGCAACAGATCAGCGTTTGAAACGGCTGGAGTTTTTTTTTTTTTTTTAATAAAATGTTTGTACACAAAAACTCACGTTCCGAAGGCAGACAATGATGACGAGCTTCACACATTACTTTACAACTAAATATACATATAATCAGACGAAAAATCCAATGAACAGATCAGCGATATATATATAATGGTTTTATTATCATTGATTTTATTTATTATATTTTTAAATATATGTTTTATTGTACCTATTTACTATGCCTCCCCACGGGACAGAGTTAGACACCAGGGTCGTTTTTTAACGTGGAGAAAAGGTACAAAAATAAAAATTGTCTCAGTCGTGAAGGATTTCTCCTCCACCGAAAGAGAACAAGAAATAGAAGTGCAGCATCTGAAGAACAAATACTACACTTTGATCTTGACCAAATTTATTGTAGTTCAGTGAAAAAAAAAAGCAATATGCTGCCGGTTGGATAGTTACGAGTTCGATACTTTTAAAAAGTTTAGCCATGCCGACAACGGGTGATACCTAGAAACCTATGTTCATAGATAACTTGTGCGTACGTAAAAAAAATGTTGGATAAATATTTAATTTTTAAAAATACATTTTAATATTTAATAATAATAATAATAATAATAATAATAATAATAATACCAAAATAAATGGGTGACGTAAATAAACAAAGGGCGGGTAACTCCCTCAATGCGTAACAGTTAAATACAACGGAATCGCTAATAAAAAATTAAAAGCAACAATAAATATATGAAGATTTTTATTTATAGAAACATTAGCTGACTACAAATTTGCAAAACATATATACATATTTATAGTATCTAGTAATATACGTATATCATAAAATAATAACGTGTGTTCATGGTGGAACGAATAAATTATCACCCTAGAGAAGATGACATGATTTTATTTCCGATTGATGAAAAACTGGTTTGCTTATTTTGTTGTTGAAGACAATCTACTAATTGGCCAGTTGTGTACAAATGCCAGAAGCGATGGGAGGCTTCTATACTGTCTGAAAGTGACACAAAGTTCAACGACAGAGATCGGAGATGCGCCTCATATTCTCTACCGATATAAGTTATGATAACAGGACCATTGCCGCCACCTCAAAAGGCAAATCCGGATAACAGGAACGTGCCCAAGGTGATGAAAACAAAGATTTTGGCCACGGTTATGGTCTTTGGTGTGGTTTCAAGTGAGGGCCACATAATGCCACCTCACATCTTCGAAATCGGTTTAAAAGTCAACACCAAAGTGTACTTAGATGTGCCGAAGAGTGTATGGATTCCCGGGTGCAATCAGGTGGCCGCAGCAGAACTCGGCGCCGCCCTACAAGTCCAGATCCCATTTCACACCTCTCGGTGTTACAAAAAAAAATGTTCCCCTTTTCTTGTAAGTAAGAAAAACATTAGATAGATAGAATAAATAGATTCAGAAATGGAATGTGGAATTTCGCATTGTTCAGATAAGTGAAATGAGATTAGGATAGACCGAGATTCAAACTTTGTAAGCAAGGTTCAGAAATTGAATTTCGCATTGTTCACTTTCACATAAAATAGTTTAGATAAGTTGTTGTAAAAGGAATTTTGATTGTTCAATTCTTTTTATGAAAACTGAATTAAAATAAGGTCAGCTAGAGAAGAACGAACAATAGCAATTTAAAAACATATTGAAAAATTAGTTAGGTCGAAAAATAGGTTAGTGAGAATTCTTTGTCTGCAGAAATGGTTTGGAAACATGTGCCGAACCACGCATATTTATGCCACGTGGGTCGATCACATTGATAGACACACGTATGACTTCATGGCAGAAATGAATTATCAATTTGGAGCTAGTTCAGCTAAAGAAGAAGGAAGTCGGAGCAGTCGGGCAGAGAGAGCAGTCAGCAAAGGCAGTCAGAGGAGGGGCCCCTTTAGAAGCGAAGGGAAAACATTTAATCATGTAGTCGACTTTGAATTCCTGGATGTCATCATCATTTCGACCGATCAAATGGAATAAAAGAACATCTCATATTTTTGTAACTGCCGTCTTCGTGTCATCATTCTACCAAATTGAAGGTAATGTGAAATTATCGTTGTTAATAAACTTTGTATAACCTATCATAAGTAATGACTGTCGCCTTATGTGTTAAAAGAACTGATCATCCTCTCCCTCCTCGCTAATATACGTGTTAAGAAAGAATCCACAAACTGTAAAATGTTATAAATGTCATCTCTTCTCTCCCTCATCGTATATCTTATATATATGTACCAGTTATCTTAAAAAGACCCCAACTACATCCCATCGAGAACTGGTCCCCTTTTCCCTTCCCCTCCCCCTCTCCACATTAAAAAACGGCCTCATGCCTAATTTGTTCAGTGGGGAAGCAAATAAACACAGCCCACATGTCGAAAGAGACCCAAGCTTGTCTTCAGAATAGGCGCTGCAACGTTGTACCTTTTTCTCACTGACCCCTCCTCCTCCGATATGAACCCGCTGGACTACTTTGTTTGGTTATACGCCGACCAACATGACCTCCCACAGCACCAAAGCCTACCTGATCGCTGCCATCCGCCGAGAAATCGCCGACTTCACGCCGGTCCTTGTGGAAAAGGAATGCTCCATGTTCCGGGCCCGTATGGAGCCGGTGATTGAGGCTGAAGGCGACTATATAGAATAGATGTCAGCTCTACTACATGATTAAGTTTCCTGAATTGATTTTTTTTTCAATAAATTTATAATGTTTTCTTTATCGTTCCATCTTGTATATATCTTGATTATCTATCCTCCTCTGTAAGTAATGCGTATATCACTTCCTTTTCATTGCATTAATAAGTTCCATTATAATGATATTTGACATATTATACACGTGACCTATTTATTTTCCTGTTATCTGTTCCATCACTAGCTCCTTCCTTCTCTCCCTTTCTCTCTCTTCCTCTCTATCTCTCGCTCTCTCTCTCTCTCTCTCTCTCTCTCTCTCTCTCTCTCTCTCTCTCTCTTTCACACACACGCACACATACACACACATACTAACTCTTACTCTCTCTGTCTCTGGTTTGTAAAATCGATATCAATTAGGACTGTCAACAAAACCCTGAAACAAATAGTCAACCCCATCAGAGTATCCCGTGAATCACGCACAAATACCAATATATTCGTTAAACATCAGCCAATGAGACGCCTTTATTAAAATGGCTTTCCTTATGGCATGTAGAAATGCAGGAGACATTTTTTTCTGTTTGTTGCCTCTTGGGTATTTCATCAGATATCGTAGCATTCAGACAGCTCTTATCTCTAAAGAAAAAATGAAAGAAGACATCGTAAACGATTTTGCTGCTGCATGATTAAACATAACGCAAACTGTAGACTATCAACTAGATGGGTGTAGGTTCGATCCCTGGCTAGGAATGCGTGCTAGTTTAGCCGCATAAAAGAGCTGCGATACAGTGGAACAAGTTGTCTGTGGATTACTATAATATATATATATATATATATATATATATATATATATATGTGTGTGTGTGTGTGTGTGTGTGTGTGTGTGTGTGTGTGTGTGTGTTATGAATAAACATATTTTGCTTATCAGCACATATACTGGAAATACTTTATATAGCTATCTATCTATCTATCTATCTATATATATATATATATATATATATATATATATATAACATTTTCAGTATATGTGCTGATAAGCAAAATATATGTTTATTCATAGCTGAACATTTGGCTATTGCATTTCATTTCCTCTGATGATATATGCTATTATTGAAAATCCACGGATTAAGAAAATAAACATAATTTTTCTCTATATATTCACTGTTTCAAACAATAAATTCTCAACTTGAATATATTTTTATATATATTTAAATCTAGAGAATTTAACTTTAATCATTACCCACACACACATATATATATTATATACTATATAATATATATATATATATTATATACTATATAATATATATATATATTATATACTATAATATATATATATATATATATAAATTCTTCAAGTTCCAGATATCTAGTTTTCTATATTCGTAATTGATTACTGTTCAAAAGGTAGCTGTTTCGTATTGTGACTTACAAGTGTGCAAAGCTATGTTTTTGCTTCATTCTTATTCACGTACTCATCAGATGTTTAAAACACAAACACTTTGAACAACTTACATGGTTCATGAAACCGACACATATATAACTGTTTACGTGCAATAGTAAATATAAATACGCTTAATATATATATATATATATATATATATATATATATATATATATATATATATATATATATATATATATATATATATATATATGCATATTGTGACGTGTCCCGGGTCTAGCCTAGGGGTTAGGAATTTCGCAAGAAATTCTATACCCAAATACACGTCGTAAGAAAAAGAAAAAGTGTGGAATTTTACCGGCCGTAATAATATCACAACCACATGGCATTTCCCAAGTTTCGAATCAGTGGAATCGTCAGGGACTACCCGATAACATTCACGTCTAATAATAAAGATGGCAGGGAATGAAAAAGTCGGACACCAAATGAATAACATTAAAATATATAAATTTATTATTCAAACAAAAAAAAAACAAATGAAGGAAATAAAAATAATAACACAGTCATAATGAGAGTCCAGTAACAGGCAACATCAGATCAGGATGGAGAGGGGGGGGGTCATTGGTGGAAATATATTATTTTTTTCTCTTCCTTTTCTCTCCTTTTCATTCTTTTCTTTTTTGATAAAACACAGAGTCACAGTTAAAACAAAATATTAGAATATTCAAAATGAAAGTCGGATCACAGACTTAGGCAAAACATAAAGACACAGACCAAACAAAATATTAGGATAATCAAAATGAAAGTCGGGTCGCAGACAATATCAGGTTGGGATGGGGTTATGATTTCTCTTTTCTTTGATAACGCATAAAGTCACAGTTGAAACAACCATTAGAACAATCAAAGTTAAAGTTAGGTAACAATGTTCTTTCTCTCCTTATCTTTCTTTTTCCAATTCTTTCACCTTTATGCTTGGTGAGGGAAGGAATTATTTCACGGAAAGAACTCGACTGTCACTGAGTGAGCTGAGAGGGGGGTGAAATATGAGAGAATGGATATCGAACGATACTTAGCTTTTTTTGGTGTGAATTTCTCCCCTGACGCGCGAATTTCCTATTTGAGCTACCACAGCGCCCTGACTAGCCAGTCAGCCTTTCACAGCTACCGATCGCAAGTAACGAACTTTTATTTTAAGGAACTCTCATTCTTTCTATCGCTTCTTCATGTATATTTATGTAAATAAATTGCATTTCTTTCGCTGATATATAACAGTATGCTTTCGTCCTCATTATGCGACCTTTTGCCTTTTCAATTCCTCTACCATCAAATACATCCACCATTATACACATGGGGACGGGGTCGTCTATCACACAGCAGACTATCCCGTCCCCAACATCTGGTAGACCGCCATTGTGATATTTATTCTTCAAATGGTGACCTAACGAACGCTGAACAATCTTCGTTCCCAAAAACATTTAAAACGTTCTCACTGTCGCAATGAAACATACCGTTATATCGTTAAATAATCAGCGAAATATACTCAAGAAAAGAAAGAAAAAACAAAATTAAAAAAAAACAATTTAAAAAAAAAAGGAGAAAAAACTTTTTCGTTGCATTTTCAACTTTACGTCCAAACACACGTGCATCAATCGTCCGCCATTTTGAATTTTTTTTACTACTCATGGACCACTAATGTAAACAAACCACCTCGAAAGAAAAAATAGTTTTTCCGTCGCAGCCTAAATAATAATAATAATAATAATAATAATAAAAAAAATGGAACAATAAGTTTTATCTATATTCACGCACTTATAAAAAATATAGACATTTTATTCTCTTCTTCACATTTTTAGCGTATCTTTAAACAACGATGTCTGTTAAAAAAATTCGACGATACCAACGGACTACTTTCTTCACTTCGAAATATATATATATATATATATATATATATATATATATATATATATATATATATATATATATATATATATTGCCATGTGCGAAAAAAATGTATTTCAGCTTTCAATTTCATCATGGAGAACGTGTGGCAACAAGCCCACTGCAAAACTCAAATAGCAACTCTAACGCTATTTCAACTACAGTTTTCCACAATTATGGAAA
The DNA here is from genome assembly GCF_053919585.1 of Euprymna scolopes. NCBI lineage: Eukaryota > Metazoa > Mollusca > Cephalopoda > Sepiida > Sepiolidae > Euprymna > Euprymna scolopes. Next base: position 73,026,258 of record NC_136518.1, on the reverse strand, counting down.
GGAAAAAGCGACAACAAGCCTCTCCACGGCATATCAACCCTTTCCTTACAGGATATCAACCTTTTTTAGCAACAAACGAGACAACCAACATAGAGATGTTCACCAAATACTGTACACGTTTGGATTTCACAACGATTCACCTCACCTCACCTCACCTCACTGAAGTTCTCCAGCTAACATGCACACTGATACACTCATCCTGGACGTTCAGACCGTACCGACCCACTGAGTACGCCCGAGCACCTGAACAACGTTGACACTGCTCTCTACGGACGGACAAATTTCCTCGCAGACCTACTTGTGACCGTAAGCGTGTAGTAAACACATTCGCAACCAACGCGAACCAACTTCAACCCACCGTGCTGACCCTTGCACACGCTTCATAGACTCTGTGGTAATACAGTCTATGACCGCAACACTTGCACTCAAACTCATAACGTCATTCCTGTGACCATCCCACAGTTGTACAAGTTTGAACACTTTTTTCCTGATATCCTTTACCGTAGCAACCCTATCTTTTCACCCTGCTACTTAATAAATAAAAAAAATTATCTCTCGTCCTCTATACAGGGGAGACACACACGCAGACACATATATGCATATTTTTCTCCAATTTTCTTTTCTCTAGCTTCCAGCTAACTAGGAAGGGAGTATTGTGAGAGTTGAAAACTCCCAGCCTAACTCGATTTTCGCCCTATAACTCAGAAGAGCGACCTAGCTACGTCACTTCCTGTTCCCATATTTCTTCCTCTTTTGCGCTGGACCTTCAAGCAGTCAAGATGTAACAAACACAGCTACCGATCGCAAGTAACGAACTTTCATTCTTTCTATCGCTTCTTCATGTATATTTCGCTGATATATAACGTGATGCGACCTGTTGCCTTTTCAATTCCTCTACCATCAATTATATCCACCATCATACACATGGGGACAGGGTAGTCTATCACATTGCAGACCATCCTGTCCCCAACCTATATATATATATATATATATATATATATATATATATATATATATATATATATATATATATATAAGTAAATTCTTGGTACAGCAAAATGGAAGGAGAAATTTCAGAGGAAACATAATTTAATTTAAATACCAAAAAAACAAAAAACGGGCAGGTGAAATTATTAAAATTTCCTTAAGGCCTTATCGTCTGACCCTCTAAGAGGAAACGTCAGAATGATAAATTAAAAACTAAGAAACGAATGAGGAAAGAAGGGGATTTGGTTTCAGTTGGAAGAACAGTGAAAAAAAAAATCTCACTGTTCAGGTGGTTTTAAATCAATAAATATCTCCAACTGATGTTTCAAAATCTTTTGTCTACACAGGCTAGGTCGAGAGTTGTTAATGACTAACGCCTCAATGATATTGAGATGATAGTTCGACCTCGCACTGTATAAAACAGAAAACCACCCATCGGAATATTGATCAGAACACCTATTTATACTCATCAGGTGATTACCAATGGCGGACTCATGAGCTTGGGAGTGCCCGGATGTTCTCGAAACCTGGTGTAGTCGAATATCCCGAGGGATATGTTGGGATATTCTCATTTCTTATCTTTGGGATGTTTTGCCAACGTAGTCAGCTCCACACTGACAAACAAATTTATAAACAACAGAGTTCTTTTGAATGGTTGGCAAAACATCTTTACGAAAAGAAGAGAAAAAGGTTCGAGTTGTGTAAACTACTCTAAGCATAGTAGCTGGAAAACAACGTTGAGTAGCAGAAGAAATCCTTTTAACAATATGAAGGCCAACAGGACCTAACCATGGTAATTTTAAATAAATGGGACAACGTGATGGACCAATACGTTTAACACTATTAAATGTAGTAATTTTACGTTCAATAGTAGTTTTTATTATATTTATGGGATATCCATTGCTAAGAAAAATATTTGTGATTTCACCAAGTTCCGTATCAAGACGGTTTGGTGAACAAATCATAAGTGCACGATGTGTAAGAGCGCTAATGAGGTTTATTTTTCTAGACTGAGGGGCAAAGGAAAACCAATTAAGATAGAGCCCTGTAAATGTAGGTTTTCTATATACAGAGGTCTCAAACGTAGAACCAACTTTAGAAACACGAACATCGAGGAATGGGAGAGAGCCACAGTCCTTGACCTCCATAGTAAATTGTAACGATGGATGCAGGTTGCAAAGAAGACGAAGAAACTGTTCAGCTTCACTCCGTGAGGGAAAGCATGCAAAAGTGTCATCAACGTAGCGTGTATAGAATGTTGGCTTAGTAATTTTGGAAAATAATTCGTTTTCCAAAAATCCAACGAAAATGTTGGCTAGCGAAGGACCAAGAGGGCTACCCATAGATATCCCGTCAATTTGCCGGTACATAATGTTGTTGAAACTAAAGGAGACTGATTTAGTAGCAAGTTCCATCAGTTCAACGAAAATTCGTTCAGGAAATTGTGGAGATTTTGAGGGGCCACGGTATAGTCAGCACAAATACCATTCAAATTTTATATCAATATAATTGAAATTTTATCAACATAAGGGGGAGGAATGCAAAATTGTAAGCCAGCAGATAAAACAAATTCTTCCGTATTGGACAAAACATAAGAAGAAGAATTAAATATATGTTTATCCAAATTTGTTATAATCCAAAACTTCTTAGTAATTAAATTTTTTAAATATTTATCATAAGAAGAAGTGCATTTATTACGGGTAAAATTATCGCCAATGGATAAAAACTTGGAAAAACGGAAGTTATCAAAGAAAGATAGTTCTTTCCAAACCATGGCCCAAAGTAAAAGGTGTTTACTACGTAACGAATTATATGTATCGGAATTAAATAGGATTTCATCTTGTAGGAAAACACGTTGAACTGCCAATGTATTTCTACATTTAATTTTAGAAATACGATGACAGATATAACCGGGAGCTACATGATTTAGGCGGCAAGATTTAAGAAATTCCATCCTACACTTCAAAACGATTAACTTATTTTAATACGTATAACTTTGTTTAACGTTTTGATAAATTGTGAGCTGTACCGACCTCGAAAATATGTAAGTAAATTTTTGGTACAGCAAAATGGAAGGAGAAATTTCAGAGGAAACATAATTTAATTTAAATACCAAAAAAACAAAAAACGGGCAGGTGAAATTATTAAAATTTCCTTAAGGCCTTATCGTCTGACCCTCTAAGAGGAAACGTCAGAATGATAAATTAAAAACTAAGAAACGAATGAGGAAAGAAGGGAATTTGGTTTCAGTTGGAAGAACAGTGAAAAAAAAATCTCACTGTTCAGGTGGTTTTAAATCAATAAATATCTCCAACTGATGTTTCAAAATCTTTTGTCTACACAGGCTAGGTCGAGAGTTGTTAATGACTAACGCCTCAATGATATTGAGATGATAGTTCGACCTCGCACTGTATTTGTTTGTCAGTGTGGAGCTGACTACGTTGGCAAAACATCCCAAAGATAAGAAATGAGAATATCCCAACATATCCCTCGGGATATTCGACTACACCAGGTTTCGAGAACATCCGGGCACTCCCAAGCTCATGAGTCCGCCATTGGTAATCACCTGATGAGTATAAATAGGTGTTCTGATCAATATTCCGATGGGTGATTTTCTGTTTTATACAGTGCGAGGTCGAACTATCATCTCAATATCATTGAGGCGTTAGTCATTAACAACTTTTTTAATAATTTCACCTGCCCGTTTTTTGTTTTTTTGGTATTTAAATTAAATTATGTTTCCTCTGATATATATATATATATATATATATATATATATATATATATATATATATATATATATATTACACAGGCATCACCACATTATCAAGGCCAAGAGGCAACTCAAAGATAAGGATTAAAGAGTGTACAGTAGAAATTGGACAATATAGTAATCATTAGTAATGAAAATTCGGTAAATTTGTTAACTTATATGGAACGGCTCATCAAGAACTTATTTACGCTAGACTTGAAGACAAGCATATTGTAGTCAGCCGGAAAGCAGGAAAACGGAAGACAATTTCACAGTATTGCAGTTCTAAGAAAGAAGCTTTGTTCATGGAACCTACGTTTAGGTTTAGGCACAGATAAAGAGTGGGGGGGAATTATTGATTGTGTTTACAGCAAGACGAGTGTTTCTTGTGAAAGTTTGGCGAGGGGTGACCATAGACTGAAGCTCAGTCAAACACTTTCCATGAAAATAATGATACATCAGAGACAAACTCGCAACATCTCTTCTGTGAGATAGAGGTTGCAGGGAAGAGAAAAGGACATCTCCTACGAGGCTACGAAGTCTATTTTGAACTCTATCAAGGCAGGATAAGTCCTTTCTAGCAGCTCCTGCCCAGATGTGGCAACAGTATTCCATCCTTGGACGTACCTGGCTCTTATATAGATAGATAATTGCATCAGCAGTGAGATATCTACTGGATCGATAGAAGGATCCCACCATTTTTCCAGCGGCTTTGGCAACAGATTTGATGTACGTGTTCCATTTAAGATAAGGAGTAATGGTTAAGCCCAGAAGCTTGTCAAAACTTGAGGCCTCCTGGAGACGAGAGCCATTCATTTCAATTGATGCCAGATGTGGATCAGAATGTTGATGATGTAAAGAAAGTAGCTTGGTTTTAGAGGCATTTAAAGTAACCAGCCACTCCTTTCCTCATTGTACCACGTGCTCAAGATCAGAGGAAAGAGAATCAGAGAGAACTTGGTCGTTTACTGTCTTAGATGTGCTACCATAAATGGTAGTGCCACTAGCATAAATGTCTACAAATAATGTAAGGATGTGATTTGAAAGACCATTAATGTAGATCAGGAAAAGAGTTGGGCCCAGGATGGACCCCTGATGGACACCAGCATTAATACTGTGAGCTTCTGATTTTTTCCCCTCAACTACTACTCTTATGAACCTATCAGAAAGAAATGATTTAATAATTGAGAAGGCATTTCCAGCTATACTATAGCTAGAGATCTAGTGAAGTAAACCTTTATGCCATACCATATCAAAGGCCTTTGATATGTCAAGAGCAATTGCCCTAGAAAGGTTGCCTCCGTCAAGAGATTTGCTAATCCTATGAGATATAACTGTAAGCACATCTGCTCTAGATCTAGCAGAACGGAAACCATATTGAGTGTCACTAAGAAGGTTATTTTTGTTGAGATGGTTGATTTCTTCTGTATTTAACACAGATTCCAGCAACTTACTCATGACGCACAGGAGACTTATTGGCCTGTACTGAGAAGGGGATGAGCAACATATATATATTCCAAATAACACACACATATATATATATATATATATATATATATATATATATATATATATATATATATATATATATATATATATATATATATATATATATGTGTGTGTTATTTGGAAAAAAAAGAAAAACCGAATGAATTTATGAAATGATCAACGTTTCGTCGTTATTGCAGAGGACATCTTCAGGATATTAAAAGGAAAAATGCAAAAAAAGAAAACGATCATAGACCATACCAAAATGAAAAGGAAACAGTGTTAAAATCCTTCCCGATATGGGTAGGGTTTTAACACTGATCCCTTTTCATTTTTACAAAACTACATAACGTCAATCATCGCTGGTATTTTTATTTTATTTTTATTTATATATATACATATATATGTGTGTGTGTGTGTGTGTGTGTGTGTGTGTGTGTGTGTGTGTGTGTGTGTGTGTGTGTGTCATCCACACATTAACTGGTTCGCTGACTCGCAGCTGATCAATGCGACTAGACTAGTATACAATCCGAGCTAGAGATCGAACCTACAACCATCTAGTTGATAGTCGGCAGTTATACTCTCTGGCACATGGAACCGGTGCTCGCAAACAATCTCTTCAAATATTTATTCATATAAACATTTGACGCTATTTTACAGTGCTCGATTTGTTCCTTTATTTCCAACCACTGAGATTTGCGTTACGCTTTAGTAGCAAACAAAATCGTTTACAACAGTGCTCTACCCAAAAAGGAGGAGCTTTATATATTATTATATAGCCATGACTAATAACACCATGCCAGATAGCTCTTCCTTCAAACTCTTCGGCAACACGTAGTAGAACAAATACATTGAGGACATTGCAAAGGCTGCTGCAAAGAAGGTTGGCTGCTCCCTCCGAACTAGAATATTACTCACATCTGAGAGTATCCGGTACCTCTACAAAGCCACCATTCGCTCAAGCATGGAGGATAGTTGCCACACCTGAACTGGTACATCTACCAACTCCCTCCCTTTTGGACGCGACCCCCTCAAAAAAAACATTTTTCAATCTAATAGGCCCCGCACTGTCAACAAAGCTCCAACTTCTGTCCCATCATCGAAATATTAAATCCGTGTGCCATATTTTACAAGTGTTTTAATAGAATGTGTTCTGATGAACTCATAACACTTGTACCCCCATCGATATATATATATTGCAATTAGGAAGGGAAGACTTTTATGATTCATGATTAAAAGTAAATTTGTATATATATATATATATATATATATATATATATATATATATATATATATATAGATAGATAGATAGATAGATAGATAGATAGATAGATAGATTCCTTTAATCTTCTCTCCAAAAAGGAGGGAAAGGGGGGAACAGGAGAGGAAAGAAAGAGAAATGGGGAGCCAGCTGACCGGTTTCGACCCTCGCTTCTCAAAGTTGTATCGAGGGAATTTTGTAAAACAAATAATGAAAAAGCGATTAAAATTGCGTTTTATTCAATTGAAGGGGAGAAAAAAAAAGTGGGAAAACGATTAAAATAAAACAGCGTTATGGTTGAATACCCAAGAGATTACTCACGTTCAAACCCAGGAAGCATCCTCTTTGCTTGCAAAGAGAAGGTTTTCTAAGTCGAACGTGAATAGTCTCCAAGGTGATATAATGAATGAGCACGACTAAGAATAGAAAAAGAGTCCGTGCTAAAGTTCGTTGCACAAGACGGGTTTTTAAGTAAATGATCAGTAATTGAGAATTTCGAAATTAAAAAAAAAAGATTAATAAAAAAAATTTTCAAATTCGAAAGTTTAGAATTATAAATATAGAGGAATATATTTATAGAACAACAACTTTATCCATCTAATTCTATATCTAACTTCTTTTATCCCTTCTCCATTTGAATCCTATATTTTTAGAAATAAGACCTCATGTGCTTCTCTTCGCATTAACATATAATTTTCATGGAATGGACTTTCCCGGCACTCTTCAATACACTCGTCTATAAGAACATTTGAGTTTTTTTTATCCTTGGATATTTTTTTTTAAATAGATTTTAAGGACATCTTACTGATATCTTCTTAGATGTACATATCGCCAATGCAAACCTTTTAATCACACTGTATATCCGCACTCAAAATCATTGGATATTACTGATTATTCGTTTTACATTTTCCTGTAAACTTTTTTTTTTTTTTACCGTTTTCAAAAATTGAACTAACCAGCAAAAATATATTTTTATCTATATATTTCTTTTGTTAACTTTTTTTTTTTTTTTTGCCTATGAGGAGAAGAGCTTGACTTTGAAACTGCATGGAATAAAGATGTTTTTACATTTATCTCGTATTCCTTGTTTTGAATAAAATAGAAGTGCACGCCTGTGGAACTCTATTTCGTTTGCCTGTTTCCCACCTGACAACAACTTGGATGTCTTCAAGTCCAACATAAACAAGTTCCTGATAAACTGCCCCCTTAAGTAAGACACTTTATCAGATCTCCATTACTAACGATTACTACGATATTATTGTCCCATTGATTACTGTACACGCAATGGCCCTTATCCCCGTGTGGCCTCCGGGCTTTGATAAGCGGTTACTTCCATGTAAATATATATATATATATATATATATATATATATATATATATATTGTAAATCTAATTCTACAATATCGTGACTTCTTTTACTTATATATATATGTGTGTGTGTGTGTGTGTGTGTGTGTGTGTGTCTTTTCTAGTATGCTACACTTTTCTACAACCAACGACATAACGATAGGTAACGCACTTAAGAAGTACACCTTTTTTCTCACTGTCATAAAAAGTCGTGTCAGATTCTGATTCTTAAATTATTTTCTTCACTTTTTTCTTTTTTCATTTTTTTTAAAACATGTTTTCTGTTTTAGAGATGGAAATTTCATTTTATTTGATTTTATTAAGCGCCGCTGCTGTTTAAAATCTGACTCACGTCAAACATGATACCGCATTTGACGGTTTATTAGACGGCAAGTCAACAGAGGCTATTATTTGCTTGAAGGCATAACAAGACTTGTGATCGCTCAGCTAACGACTTAAGTATCGCGCGGTTTGGCTGCGAGACTTGACAGGTTACGATTACTTGTTCTTCTGTGTAAGCTCTTAGCGCGCTAACCTACAGCAGAATGGCTACTTGACAGTATTTTTTTTCTTTTCTTTTTTTTTTTTTTTTTTTTTTTTTTTTTTCCTGAACGGAGAATTGTTATTTTGTTTTGTTTTGTTTTTTGTAGTTGTTATTTTGTTTGGTTTTCCGGATGCTTTTAGTTTTTAGATGTTTGCTCGCATCGTCACGAGGTGCTTTGTCTGTAAGTCCTTTCTTCGGTTTCTGGCGTTTCATTATAAAAAGAACAACATTTCTCTCTCTAAAAGCGGCGGTTCGTCTGTCGGAATGACAAAGACCATCCGATCATCTTAGGAATGATTGATGAGTTTGTTTAAAGTGAAGTTGGTTTGCGCAGAACCAGCCTCACTTTCTCTTCCCAACTATCTTGGTCAAGCGGCAGGACAGGGTCGAGACAGCTGGGGTTCGGTGGGGCGCAGGAGTTGTCAGAAGTGTCGACGTCCTCCTACATATAGCGCCTGGTATTCCAAAATGGTACCCCCCTCTGACATTGTTTTATTTCGGTAATAATATATACGGCATAATCGCGTTCAAACACCGTTTCTCGTTAGATCACCGAAGTTAAGCAACGTTGAGCCTGGTTAGTACCAAATGGGTGACCATTTGGGAATTCTAGGCGCTGTATGTGCTCTCCACTTACCTTGGCATTTGTTTCCAGTTGTCCTGTACAGTTTACGTGCCACTGGGATTTAACAATTTCGACTCAGGAGAGGTTTGGTTGGAGATTGTGCAACTCCTGCCACAAAAATTTCACGCGCAGTTAATTTCAGTAATTTAACGAGAACCAATTTGTCAACATGATTAGGTTGTATACAGTTAAAAGCACAACTTCAACAACTCTTTTAATTGCATACTAATAAGAGTCTTATAATATTGTCTGGGCATTTCTTCAATCCTCATTGTGGAAAAACTGTAGCAAGTTTTGCTATGGACAAACACATTTATTCATCATGAATGCATAATTTCAAATCTCATGTAACGTCGTACACGTAAACCCAACACGTTGTGCAGGTTACGTCGCAAGGAACATAGGACAAGTAATAACTCGACTCCTTTACTTTTGTAACAACGACATTTATTTCCGAGTATTTTCACGAATTCCGAACGTGATTTAACGTGATTCCAAATGTGATCTCAAACGTGCTCTCGAACGTCATCCCCATCTCTAACGTGATCGTCCTTCCTGTAGTCTTTCTTTTTCCTTATTTCATTTCGCATGCATTTTGCATATGCGTGTCCACGCTCTGTTACAATCATAATAATGCAATTTGTAATCCCTCCTCTTCCATCCAGGAAAAATACAAAAAAGTAGGAGGCATTACTTTTCGAACCTTACTTGTATTATTTGGTCAAGTAACAAAAATGTATTAGCATTTTCTGGAGGCATTACTATGTACAAATAAGGAAAGTAGAGAGTGGGCGTTATTATGTCTTTTAGTCTATTTATTCCATAAACGATGGTTCTGACAAAAGGGAAACAATTGCCGTTTTCAAGCCTGCAATCTATCAATCTAGCACTTATTGGCTAGTTCTGATATTCATTATATATTTTTTATCTCTTTTATCAAGTGGCTTAAAATGTCTAAGAACACTCCCAGACACATAAAGTGCATTTGTGTGAAATTTCAAAAGAATTGGCCCAGCGGTTTCGGACTCCATAGTGGACGAACTCTCTCACACACAGTCTTATATATATACTAGCAAAGATACCTGTGCTTTGCACGGAGCTTTGTTGCGCACTCGGGTACCAAAATCTGTGGGCACCTTTCCAGTAAGTTGATGTTGTAAGAGCAACGATTGCATAAGGTGATTAACATTTTAACTACCTCTTGTAGTGACTGAAATTCAATCAGGAACTTCACAAAACATTTTCATCAAAAAGGAAGGTTACTTGATGTTACATAGTAAATTTTTCATTGAAGTCATTTTCAACTCTTGCTTAAATTTTATCTTGCACATTCAATACTAAAAACTTACCACAATCAGATCATGTCAGTTTTTCCTCATATCCATTTCTCGAACTTTTCACTAAAGAGCCTCAGGGTAAACTACATTTCTGCTGCTTTGATTTGGAGCCAGAATGTAGAGTTTTTCTGAACTTCCTGTCCGGCTGATGGAGACGTAGAACATACCGTGACTGAAGCAGTCTGATGTCAAGTCTACGCCAATGGTGTTAAATGTCTGACCTTGACTTTTGTTTATGCTCATTGCAAAACACACCTTCACAGGAAATTGGAGTCTCCGGAATTTAAATGGAAGTACTGAGTCCGATGGAACTAAGGGGATCCTTGGCAGTAGAACGGTTTCGCCTTTGTAGGGACCACAGGAAATGGTGGCCTCAAGTACATTGGTGTGCAATCTGGTGATAACACATCTGGTTCCGTTTGTTGTTTTTGGCGGTTCCAAGGATCGAAGAATCATGATTGGCGATCCAATTTTGAGATTTAAAATGTGTGGAGGCATTCCAGATATCTCCAAAGAGTTTAAAAACTCCACAGGGTGGTGAACAGCTTCATATTCATTAGTAGCCGAATCAACTGACTTGTATTGCTTTGTGTCTCCTGGAAATTCATCCATTATTGAATTGTTCAAATGATTCACATTGCTGTTTAATGGCGAAATAATAGCCCTCTCAGCAAGCCAATCAGGTGATTTTCCATTGTTTTGCAGGTCTGGGTACACTTTGTCTTTCAGTTGCTTCTGATTACCGACACATTTACCAAGCGCAGTTGGAATCTTAATTGTGTCAGGTGAAGAAGTGATAGGAAACTGACCATTACCGATTTGGAGAAGCAATTTTGAGAAGTCTGCTGCAGCTGTGTTATCAGAGATATAGGCTCTCATATTAGTAGTCAGTCTCTTCACTATAACGTGCCTCCAGAGATAGGATTGTTTCAAACTTGCATTGACAATGTTAGCCCTTGTGCCATTTTTAACCACTGGGAGGATTTGACGGAAATCACCGCAAAATAAGGTTGGAATGCCACCCATGGGATTCTTGTTTCCTGTGATGTCTTGCAGTGTTCGGTCAATTGCTTCATAAGCACTCTTGTGCGTCATTGGGGCTTCGTCTACAATGATTGCAGAGGTGTCTCTAATTACATTTGCCAAGGCTGAGTTACCAGTAATTTTGCAAACTGGCTGATCCATTCGATGAGTATCCAAGGGTACTTTAAAAGTGCTGTGAAGAGTGCGGCCACCTTGTAGTAGAGTAGCAGCAATGCCACTGAATGCTGTTGCAAGCACAATCTTTCTCATGGATCTAATCTTTGCAAGGATCAAATTGATTACAAAAGTCTTGCCCGTACCACCTGGAGCATCAAGAAACATCATGTTTTTGTTCATTTCACCTTGTGCTTCCAACATTGCCATGAATGAATTGTAAACTTCTCTTTGAGAATCGGTCAGTTTTTCTTGCATATTTTCTGCTTGTAGGGAAGTTCTTCAAGATTATAAGTAACTTCACGTTGATACTGTCTCGCGAGTCTTTCATCTCTCCCTTGCATTGGTGCAGGTAATCCATAGCTTGCCAATGGTTGACCGCACATAAGGAGAACTTTTTCTTCAATTAGACAAAGAGTTTTATTGTAGATGTCCTCATTAAAATCTGCTTCTGGATTGTTAACTTCTTGCCTGTATCTGTGAAGAATGTCTTCAGATATTACATCACGAAAAGCCATCCAGATCTCAAGAGGATTTCTTGGCTCACAGGCTGTTAAAATTATCACAAATAGGCTTCGCAAATTTGAAGGTGATTGAGTGGCACTTCCCTCTCCTACTGCTTGATGCAAGTGATGGTCATTTTCTAGAAGGCCTCGAGCAAGGCACGCTGCTCTGTATGTTTCAAACACCTGACCATTGTATGCTCGCAAATTTTGAAATGAAGTTGGACCAGCAACCTCATTGAGCAACAGGCGTAAGAAATAACACTCCCCTGCTTTTGGACTAATCGTGTAGATTCTCCCAATGCATGGTGCCTTCCATACATCATCATTTTCAGTACCTTCAACTTGTACCCCACGCATTCTTCTCATCCATTTCTTTGTCGATTTGTTCCAAGTGTAAAACTCAGGGACTTCTACGTATTTGAGACCCCTTGCAAAGTCATCCTCATGGCAGAGTTGAAAAAATGCTGTCAAAGTTGTGGCAGGCGGTGGACCTTGGGCTCGTTCCAGAGCAGTATCAGCTGAGAACATGACACGCTGCCCATTTTCAAGATGAACAGAAAGTTGTACAATTGGGGGGAAATGTTCATGGATGGGATGTTCCAATATCCTCCAGGCTGCCTCTGAACTGCCGACATACCTTGCATTCTGGAACTGCTGGATCTCATCCACAATGTGACTTTGTACTTGGCCTTGTTGGTTAGCTGCTCCATCAGTTCTTTGTAGTTCAAACACTGCTTGATCACATCCTTTATTCACGTATTTGAGGACATATTTGATGCTTTGGATCGAGCTGCAAATTTCTACGTTAATGTGAGCGTTGAACTGCTGAAGGAGGACCTTGTTGTACGGAACAATCCACTGGTTTGTTATTTCTTGATTAACATACCGACCATTTCTCTTCATCCTTATTGTACCAGTCTGGCCTCCATCTTCTGGTTTTCTTCGCCTGTACTTGGGGTAAGAGTCTTGGCCTTGCTTGGTACACTGAAGAAATTCTTTTGGGTATTTTTTGGAACATTTGTTGTCAATCATACATGGACAATTTGGATTAAATGGTCCACAAGGTCCATGCACCATATGTGCCATCACTTTAGCATGAAGATCAGGATCTTCCTCTTTGTCAGGGATCTCTGCAGATATGCAGAGATCCATTTTTTCTGGTAGAAGTTTGTCCTCTGGGGCCTGCCAGGTGAGGATGTGTGCATGCGGCAGTCCTCTTTTTTGATATTCAATACTGTACAGGAAAGCCCTCAACCTGCCAAATCCTCCCTTTTTAATAAATTCAAGTAACTTTTTTAGCTTCTGCCTGAAAACCCTGGCAACAATATCTGGACGATCCTGAGGGTCTTGCCCTTGAAAACAATTTTCTGTAATTTCTGTCCACTTTGAATTTGTTGTGAACGTGATGAAGAGGTCGGCTCGGCCCATTCGCCGAACATATGCCATGGCATCACTTTGACGCTCAAACATGTATCGAGGGCCTCCTGTATAAGTTGCCGGAAGTACAACTCGTTGACCAAACTGTTCTGGATTCCCATCCTCCCTAAGAATTGAATCTCTCAAGTTGCTATAATTGTCAGCTCTCAGGGTCTGTTGCTCACGCCTCAGGAACTGTAAACGTTCTGTTTCAATCTTGCAGTACACATCCACCAGCCATTGTTGAAATAGCCTTCGGTACCAGAGAAAATAGTTTCCAGGCCGAGTCATTAAATGGTACGAATAAAATTGCTGTTGGGTAACTTTTCGCCCATTGGATGCCTTCATGTAGATGTTGTAAGATGGAGAACCATAGGGGTACATTAACGGGTACATTAAAGTATCGTAGAGGGGATGTAGTTCGGAGATCCATTTTAATGTATCATTTCTAAAACGCAAGACAATATCCCGGTTAGCTGTTGGTTCATTCTCCATTAATATTCCAATCTCATACGTTGTTGTTGGAGCATTGAATCGCCGTGGATGCTCTTCTTGCGGCCTTCGGTCTTCCCTTATGACAACTTTATGTTCTACCAAGTGTTCTTCTTCAATCCTCTCCTTTGTTGTTTTCAGCTGACAAATGAAGCTGTTGTTCTCATGTAAAAATTCAGTCAGACTTTGGAGAATGTCTCTATTGAGTCTACTGTCACGTCCCCGATTATGTAGTTCCTCTTCCAGACTATCCAAGAAGTAGACTTGAATAAACTTTGCTGTTTCATCTTCAGGTGGTAAAAGACTCCCAATCTGGTGGCAAACCTGGCCTCGAATTCTAAAAGAAGGATTCCACCCATGTACTGCCGCAATTTTGTGACCAAATGATGTCATTGCAAAACAATTGTTATAACTGCGTAGATTTTGCAGAAAATCTTTAGAGATGGGACCATTGCCGGAGAGCAAATCTTGAAGCAACTGAGGCAGTGGTGGAAAGCTATCAAGCACAACTTTGCCAGAAGAACAACAACAACCAGGGGTTTCTCCTTTAAATTTTACAGCTGAGCAATGTTGACATACTTTGTCCATTTTTCCTATATCAGCTGTAGTGAGAGAGTCATTTTTGTTGTAGAGCAATCCTTTTCTATTGCAGTGTTCTATTTCATGGTGTCTCAAAGCAGTCATTCGTTGTCTAGCTGCCTCGTTTTCTGTCAATTGCTGGGGCAAAGTCATACTCTCTCTCCATGCAGCCTCTCGTTGTTGCCCTTGGTATAGGCGAAAGCTTCGTTGGGTTTCCGATTCATTCTGATGTCGTTGAGCCACTCTCAACTGACCTTGTGTACGTCTACTTACCTCATATAATTCATTCGATCGTAATATTGCTTCTCTTTCCAGTGCATATCTTTGCCTTTCTTGAATTTCATCTTGTGATGAATTTAACCGCCTTACAGCATGTCTAGTTCTGTCAGCTTCACGTTGGGTTTCTCTTTCCAAATCTGACAGTCTTGCTCTCCTTTCTCTTTGACGTATCCTGTTAAGTTCTAGACGTCTTTCTCTATCTGAATTGTTTTCATTGGAGCGAATTGCAGCAACTCTTAGTCTATTAGCTTCCAATCTTTCCATTCTTTCTTCCTCACTTTCGTTTCTACTTCGTTTGGGTGGCATAATTTCGGTTTTAAACGGAATTGTTTAACGATATTAATGATTGTAAATTAATTAAGCATAAAGGAAATGTATACTAACTGAAATGGACGAACTATAAATAATATTTCTGAATAGTACAATTATAAACAATTATATTGTACCTATTTACTATGCCTCCCCACGGGACAGAGTTAGACACCAGGGTCGTTTTTTAACGTGGAGAAAAGGTACAAAAATAAAAATTGTCTCAGTCGTGAAGGATTTCTCCTCCACCGAAAGAGAACAAGAAAATGAAGTGCAGCATCTGAAGAACAGATACTACACTTTGATCTTGACCAAAAGGAATGAATAAAAGCGACCTACGTGTGACTCATTACTTCCGGGTGTAAACGTCACAGTCTAAAAGTAATAATTAAAAAGAAAAGTAAATGTAAAATAAATGTAATACCAACTTAGGTTAACTAAGTAAACAGTACAATTAAAACAAATAATTACTAAGATCTAGGTAATTGTTAGTCTCATTGTTATGGTTTTAAAGAAAAAAATGTGTAAAAAAAGTTCTGCTTTTGTGAGTACGTGTATTTCTTTTAAATTACATAACCTTTTTATTTTATTATTTATATCTCTTTTAAATTTATATATTTTGTTAGTAAACTGGAAGAAATTCAGTTGAATAAAACCTTGTTCGTGTTCTTTACGTTAAACTCATATTTTTATAAAAGGTTCATCCGGTTTAAAGAAAGCACTAAGTTTAAATAAGACTGGAAATAACTAATTCAATATATAAATAGAAAAATGAAATAAATATAAGCTTTAAGTCTTAAGATAGTAATAATCAAAATGTAATAAATTATTTGTAGTTCAAATCTATGATAAACAGGCTTTCGAAATAGGCTCGACCAGAAAGATTAAATTGGAACGAAATTATAATCTCCGTGCCATTTTCAAAACAACCCCACAAAAGTAACGATATCCTGCAGTTGGTTAAATGACAATGGTTGTAAGAAAAATGTAAAAGAAAATGCGCTTATCTGTTTATTTTGACCTGTTTTATTTAATTAAAAAAAAATTGGCTATAACTGGAAGAGAGCGTTATGTTTTGGGGGTTGTTTAAAAAATAGAATGGAAATAAAGTTAGTTCCGTTTTAATTGTGTTTAATTGCGGCAAGCGCTAACAAAATCGAAAAATCACTGTTTACATTCGAAATGTTAACTTTTATAGGTTTACAGGTTTGCTGACAAGGCTGGGGGTGTTTAATACAATTATTTTACTGAATTGATTTTTTTCATTTAAAAATAAAATTATTTATTTTTTAATAAAGTTTTATTTTAAAATATTTGTTTTTGTTTATTTATATAAAATTACGATAGTTGAATTGTATTCTTTCAATTATATTGGCAAGTAAAATATAAAAGATTAAAACGGAACGAAATTGAAATTTCCATTACATTTTCAATACAATCCCAAAACATAAAGCTTTGCTCGCCAATGAATTGTTTTGATAATATACGTAAAGTGAAATAAATCGAATATAAAATTAAATGAAAATATATTAAATAATTAAATGTTAAATAGATTTTGTAAATAGTACAGTTGAAATGATTAGAATATTTCCAATATGTAATAAGGTCGAGGTAATTAGTAAAAGAGATTTAATATAATGTGATATGCAAATGAGCATAAGTCATTCGATATGGGGGTGGTTTGTAGACTAGTATATAAAGAAATTAGGCATAGATTCTTATGTCTCCTATAACAGAAACATCCTAAAATGGGTTCTAATGTTTCTCTACCAGGAGAGATCTACCCTCTTACCTCCTTTATATTTCGTTGATGATGGACAGCTGTACACACAGACAGAAACACACGAACCCTATTACTTTATAAAAATATATATATATATATATATATATATATATATATATATATATATATATATATATAAAGGCAATGAGCCTGTCTGTCTGTCAGTCAGTTAGTCTTCATATTTTCAAATTCTATCTCCTCCTCTAAGGGATCAAAATGGATCGAAATTGAAAAAAATCATTATATATTTTGTACATTAATCTTAGTTTATTCTTAATTTTTAATTTTTAATCAGTCTGTATGCTTGTTACGTTAGTACATTGGTAACGACAGAAGTTTTGAATTCTACAATTTGTCTTTCGGTTTCGATTCTAGCTGATTGCACCCGAACACTACTTTTTTTATTTGAAATCACAACTCTGTAATAATATATACGAAATCTGGATAAATTAAAATATATTTAAGCGTATTTTAAGCCCGTTCAAAGTCTCCCCCTCCGCTGGTTTTATATATATAAACTCCTGGTCAAACTGGACTATATATATATATATATATATATATATATATATATATATATATATATGTGTGTGTGTGTGTGTGTGTGTGTGTGTGTGTGTGTGTCTGCGTGTGTGTGTGTAAGAGATGAGAAAAAAGTTATATAGAACTTTATTATATCATCCAATTAATAAGGAAAGAAAAGAAGCAAAATGGAAAAACCATGGCATATATATATATATATATATATATATATATATATATATATATATATATATATATATATATATATATATATTACAAAACTTTGTTGAAATTCAAAGACTTTCTTTTTTGTAATTTTTGTTTATTTCATCTTGGATTCCTTCATTACAGCCTTTTCGTTAATGGGATGGCAATTTTATGATTTTACGTGTTCATAAAACATTTCCTGTTCTCGCCAACTCATAAGATGTTGTTTCCATTTCATGTTACCAACAAAAAGTTGATTTTGTACATGATAAACCTGGTGTTTGGGGAAAAGAAATGCCATCCCCACGTTTTTACAAGTCGGCCATCTTGTGTGGCATGCAAACTATATATATATATATATATATATATATGTGTGTGTGTGTGTGTGTGTGTGTATATATATATATATAATATATATATATGTGACACTTTGTGTGTGTGTGTGTGTGTGTGTGTATGTGTGTGTGAGTTCCGTCCTCAAAGGTTCCGAAACGGCTGAGCCTATCTTTTGCTAATTTCACGCAAAGTAATTTATATGTTATACAGATCGAATTATCTTTTGTTCAAGTCCGGGCGAACATTACCATTTCATATTATTCTTTTCTCATTAATAATTTCAATTTAAGATAAATATATACATCAATTTAAATAATCGCGTTGACACACCGTTTCTCGCCAGATCTTGGAAATTAAGTAACGTTGCGCCTGGTAAGTTCCAGATGGGTAACCATTTGAGAATTTTATGCATTGTATGTGATTATATCAAAAAATTACGAAAATCAAGATAGAAAATTAACTATTAAAGAAAATAGACAAAAAATTAAAGAAAACGATCGTATTTGCTTATTAAAGATACAGGAGATTTCAAAAGGGAGGTAATTTCCGTTTCGCTTTATTTTATGAAAACAAGTGGCAACATTTTTGCACCTGCTTACACGATTAAAAGTGTTAGTTTTTTAATAATTCAGTAATATTCAGGTAATTTGAACTGCATAATTTGGAAGCTAACAATTCAATTTTTTTTATCTTATTAATGAGTTCAATTTATAATAAAAGAAGAGGAACCATTTAAAATCGCCGCAAATCATTTTAAAACTAAACATTAATTAGAAGTAACTTTTTCAGAGCATTCATCTTCAAGCCCAAATATCAGCTGATGTGATATTGTAAACAAACACAGACGTAATTGATGAACGACATTATTATTATTATTATTATTATTATTATTATTATTATTATTATTATTATTATTATTATTATTTTGCGAAGTAGTCCAGTGAGTAAATTATTCCTCGTAATCGATAGCGGATTGATTCTATAATAATACATACGCAATCTGCATAAAAGAAAATATGTTTAAGCGTATTTTACAACCGGATAACGCTAGCCATCAAGCATATATATATATATATAAAGCGAGATAAGACACTGATAGAATTCAGATGAAAAATCCTGATAGATATTACTTGAAGTAATACTTTCAAGGAGATTCTAGCCAAAAAGGAAAAGCTCAATATTTTAGAATAGAGCAATATATGGATTAAGGAAGTTAAAATAACCCTTTCTATATATTCCTTTGCAAAGCAATAAATTCTTAAATCGAATATATGCTTCTATATGTTGTTTTTTTTTTCAGAATTTAAAATTAAACCACGAAACATATATATATATATATATATAATTATATATATATAATCATTAGCTATAATAATTATTAAATACCTACAGACACTAGTGTTTCATCCTTTCGAGAATCATCAGTGTAGTGTGTCACGATTAACTCTATTCGAGAGATTCGAACCCCGGCAACAGAAGTCATATCTGGCTTTAGTAGCAAGGACCCGAACCATTCGGCTACCGTCAACCGCGAGAGATACAGTTGATATTAAAGACTTACTCTTATTAAATGCTTTTAACGTCAGTCAGAGTGATCTAATCATTACATGACGATCTGTGCGTATGAGTTTAATTGACCAACTTTATTACAACTGAAAGTGTTCAACGATTAGAAACAAGTTTCTTAAGGGGCGGAAATTATTATTGTTGTATTTAGAAGTCTTATTAAAGTGTTATTGTTCGTATTTCTTGTTGTCATTGTAAGGTCTTATTAATAGTGTAAGTCTCAGAGTCTTATTAAGAGAAGTTAAGAGTGCTGCATTCGTGTTATGAAGAGATTTATATATATAAAATGTTCAGTAGAAGCTCTTAGAGTGAGGAGACAGTCTTAGTGTTCACATTGTAGATATGTAAGATGTGTATGTAAAGACATTTAAAACCACATGATATACAAGACATATAATAACAATTTTCACTTTACCTTTTGGTAGAATTACAACACAAAGACGACGTTTATAAAAACACATGATGGGTTTATTTCTTCTCCCGACCGGTCGTGGTTTTCTGAGTCAAGAATTCAAAGCTTCACATTCTAAGTTTCAAAAGTTACCGTCTCGCTTCTAGACGTTCGAATCCCAACTGCAGACTATCGTCTGTCGTCCTCAAACTCCCTCTGACTCTCCCCCAGTTTTTCCTTGCTTAACTCTAAAGTTTCTTACTATATCGAGAACTTCTCATTTTCCATGACGTCATAAACATGTTAAAACATGTGTCTTCTTTCACGTGTTCTGGAAATGCGTGTCCAAAACTTTTTCCTTTATTTACAAAAGGAATTTTAACCTATATTCCCAGTAACCTATATTTCCAATATGTTAAAAACATGTTTATTAAAATCTTGTAGTTGCATTCTTTCAATTGAATTTTCATAACAGAATTGACAATGCACATTCTTTTCTTAAAACTATTTTATCTCTAAGCTTAACAATGGTTTGTTTTAAATTCCATTTCCTAATTCTCTATCGTAATCTATTTCTAAACCTAAATTACGAGGTTCGAATTTCGTCTATTCTATTTCATTTTCATTTTAACTAAATCTCTCTTTTTTTATACTTACATGAAAAGGGGACAGCCCTTATCATGTAACATTATTTACTATAAGAATTATTAAATACCTACAGACACTAGTGTTTCATCCTTTCGGGAATCATCAGTGCAGGGTGTTACGATTAAGGCCAGTTGAGAGATTCGATCCCCGGCAAGAGAAGTCATGTCTGACTTCATTGTCAAAGACCCGAACCATATATATATATATATATATATATATATATATATATATATATATATATATATATGTATATATATATATATATATATATATATATATATATATATATATATATATATATAGAAAGAAAGAAAGAAAGAAAAAGAAAACTAACATATGGATTGTTATGTTTTTATGAATCCCGATACGCCTCGCTCATGTGGTTCAATTGATCCGCCTCGTTCCGATCGGCAGGATGACGAAGTGCCATTTCCCCGAGCGCGAATGACACTTTATTATTATTCCGTATGATGGGATCAGAGGGGTTTCCGGAAACTTTCCTCAATTTCCGTATTCATTGTCACGCGCACTGTAATAATCGGTGAGACACAGGATCGTGTTTCCCGAACCCGGATCACTTGATTGTCGGTACACTGCTGACAGTAGGAAGTGAAATCGAAGCGTTTTCTGCGTTGCTGAGTTTGCTGACAACCGTATAGAAAATTCGGAAAATGGTCCGACTAAATGCAGGGACACCTTTGGAGAAATTCGCAATCTATTCTCCAGATGATTACCGACTCTTATATATGTATTAAAATAATATATGTATATATATATATATATATATATATATATATATATATATATATATATATATATATATATATATATATATATAATGCTCCGTATCTTAGGTTGAGCATTTGGGAAGTGATATACAAATTACCATTAGCGTATGAAGCGATGCTATTTGTGTAAACAAATTGAGCTTAGGTACTTTGGACGATGTCAAAAGATTGTTAATTCACTGCCCGCACAGTATCGAAACCCCATTTGGGCGATGGAGTTTCGATACTGGCTTGAGGTAGTTACTTGTCTAGCCGCACTGATGAGCTGTGAAACAGCGGCGAAGCAATACTGTATGTGGATGCATATATATATATATATATATATATATATATATATATATATATATATATATATATTCATCGACATACAGTACTGTTTGGCTGTTTTGAATTCTTGTCGGTCGACATCCGGTACTCGTACTGGATTGCTTACTGAACTGTGAAACAGCGAAACAGTACTGTATGTGGAGGAATATATATATATATATATATATATATATATATATATATATATATATACATCCACATATAATACTGTTTCGCTGTTTCACAGCTCATCACAGCTCCCATTATTAACTATACCCATTTATTTATTCTAACTTTGCTTTATTTACTTAAATATACACATGTCTGTATATATATATATATATATATATATATATTTATATATATATATATATATATATATATATATATATATATATATATATACATCCACATGCAGTACTGTTTCGCTGTTTCACAGCTCAGGCACCAGTCCAGTACGAGTACCGGATGTCGACCGACAAGAATTCGACTACTCGACAAGTGGAATGTCACAGCTGTTATAGTTTTGGATTAACAAGGGAGATAATCCATATTCAACCACTGTTTTTTTTTTGTTAATGGAGGCGAATTATATTACAAGATAATCAATTAAAAACTTGCTTTCGTTTAGCGTATTAATTCTGTATAAACGGAAAATCAGAAAAGAAGTCATTTTACTGCTATTAATTTAGCTGATTAGATTAAGATTTGTTAAATAAGTATGTGCTGTTTTGAACCAAGTAAACTATTGGACCGATCTGGCTAAAAGTCTGTATGGATGTTTGTGATGATAAGGTACAGCGAAGTAAGTATTATGGTATCCGCTCTACGCACATTTTGCATGATTGGCTTCTTTTCTCTGTAGTTTTAAAGTTAGGCTATAATGACTAAATAGTATTTCAATCACGTGAAATCTAATTTATAAAACTCATTGTCTGTCTGTCTGTCTGTTTGTCTGCATATTTTCAAACTCTATCTCCCCTGAAACTAAAAGTCGCAGAGCGGCGCTAGGGGCTTCAAATGATTGGATTTTTTACGGGCCGTTTTTTTATGGGTCTTTAGCCGGTCAAAATAGTTTTAAGTGGTTTAAAAATGAGTAAAATTGAAAAAATCGTTCTACATTTTGTATGTTCATCTTATTTTATTTTTAATCAGTTCATATGCGTGTCACCTTGGTACAGTTTTGTATGCTTAACTGTTGTTTGGGTTTTGATTCTAGTTGATGGTACGCAAATACTTTCTTTTTTTGTCACTTTTGAAATCACGACTCTATAATAATATATACGAAATCTGAAGAAATAAATATCATATTTAAGCTTATTTCACAACCGGGCAAAGCTGGGCGCCCCAACCCCGTTCTAGTACTTAGAATAAAATGGCAAAATATGGCTACTGAACTATTGTTGCAGCGATGCAGTATGACTGAGTATATTAGGAAGTTCATTTTAATAACGTTTAAATAGAAAAAGTAGGCATTTAGCATCAATGCAACAGCGACAAAAACAACTTTATATATATATATATATATATATATATATATATATATATATATATATATATATATAAAATTTACCGGACTCATTATATAAACAAAGAAAATTGCTCCATGGAAATGCCTACTTCGGACTATTACATTGCGATGTGGATTACTCAAAATACAGTTTGGATATTTTACCACACTGCTATCAAAGACATTCACTTCGGATTTTACCATGCAATTTGGATGTGAATTTTTATATCTTTTTCATTAACTTCCCTTACTCTATGACATTTAAATACTTAAACAACTTTTAATTGTGATTTTCCATGTCTGACTGACTTTAGCAAATGAGGTGTAAACCATTATAACTATTTGCTAATATTTTCTCCTCTGCAGAGATGGTAGACATCAAAATCCTATAAGATAAGGAATAAGGAGTTATAATATTTCAAATGTATTCTTTGTCTTGCATGGAATAATAAAAGTCTTTGGATTTGAAATTCAAACATTTCACTTTATAAATTCTTAAATTCATAATTATATATATATATATATATATATATATATATATATTTCATAATGTTTTTAGGGATACAAAATTTAAATATTGCAATTAGGAAGGACTCTTCTTTTATTCTTAGTCGTGCTCATTCACTATATTACCTTAAGATCTTGGAGACTATTCACGTTCGACTTAGAAAACCTTCCCTTTGCAAGCAAAGGGAATGCCTCCTGGGTTTGAACGTGATTAATCTCTAGGGTATTCGACCATAACGCTGTTTTATTTTAATCGTTTTCCCACTTTTTTCTCTCCCCTTAAATTGAATAAAAGCAATTTTAATCGCTTTTTCATTCTTTATTTTTAAAAATTCCCTTGATACAGCTTTGAGAAGCGAGGGTCGAAATCGGTCAGCTGGCTCCCCATTTCTCTTTCTTTCCTCTCCTGTTCCTCCTTTTCCCCCTTTCTTTTTTTTATGAGAAGATTAAAGGAATATATATATATATATATATACAAATTTACTTTTAATCATGATTCATAAAAGTCTTCCCTTCCTAATATATATATATATATATATATATATATATATATATATATATATATATATATATATATATATATATATATATATATATTATCAGGCTAACCGGTGTTGCCTTGTAGTAAGATACGCATAAATATAATATTTTACTCAATGCAGAATTCTTATTTATTATAAACAGAAAAATTCCCCGTTATATATATATACTAGCAAGCCGACCGGCGTTGCCCGATTGCAAACTACGCATTAATATAATATTTTAATTCATACAGAAATTGAAACATGTATTAACGAATATTATTTTTTCCCCTAAACAGTCCACTTCTTGTAAGTAAAAAAAAAAAAAACTCGAACTGAGATCGAAACCAAAACCTAAAGACAGTGAGTCAAGTACAGTAACTATTCGGCTAGTGTGACACGGTCTTTAGAAAGTGCTTTTACACCGACTTATATTTAACATGATGAATCTTTAACGTGAACCATTCACGCATGCGCAGTCGTGAAACAGTTAGCAAACGCGTATCAATTATTTCAATTATTATCCCTTAAAAGCTCTGTTTTCCGGATGTAAACCTATTAAAAAGTTTTACACGTGCCTGGATAATCTATATACCAAATTTCAAGTCTTTAAACTAAAAATGTGTTTAGCATTTTAGTTAACACACACATTCTCACTTTATATATATATATATATATATATATATATATATATATATATATATATATATATATATATATATATACATACTTCGATTATTTGTGTTTCTCAAATTTACATTCCTATTCGTGTCTGTAGCTTCATAAGGCGAAACATGTCTGCAGACAGACGTATTCTGATTGAAAGATTGGTTTGAATGTATGCATTAGTCGAATTATCTTCATGTCAAATCCTAATTCTGGCGTACTTTTAACCGTATCTTGTCACGAATGCACAGCAATTGGCGTCCTTTCATACTCACCTATTTTATTGTACTTTCCATCCAAACTCTGAAATGTTGCCGCTCTTTTCTTTTTATTTTTTTTTCCTTGCGGTTTTCATCGTCTTCTCAACCAAACCTTTGTCCGCCATTTTGTCGTGCAATTTATTTCTTTACGCTTTTCTCTTTCTACCTATCTTTTTTTTTTCTTTTTTATGTAGTGAGTGGTAGGAAAGGATAGTCGTTTGAACGAGTCACGCATGCGCACCTAGTGAATATCTCACAGTGAGAGAACGAGAAAGAAAGAGAATGAGAGAGAGAGAAAGAGACAGACAGACAGACAGGAAAAGACA
Organism: Euprymna scolopes; assembly: GCF_053919585.1. Classification (NCBI taxonomy): domain Eukaryota; kingdom Metazoa; phylum Mollusca; class Cephalopoda; order Sepiida; family Sepiolidae; genus Euprymna; species Euprymna scolopes. Next base: position 73,000,805 of record NC_136518.1, on the reverse strand, counting down.
GAAACCGAGAGATAGAGAGTCCAAACATCTATTGAATTGGAATCAAAAGAGTTTTCTGTTATGAGTAGATTGATTCAACAATGAGTTGTATTCGTTGCTTTATTTAATTTTTCCCCACTTTTGTTTATTTTAATACCAGTGAAAATTTTCCAATTTTCTCCGCAGTGGTTTGTAGTGTCTTCTGTTTGACAATGGCGTGCAAAATGTCAAGATTTAAATGGATGAATTCACAAATAATAATAATAATAATAATAATAATAATAATAATAATAATAATAATAATAATAATAATAATAATAATAAACACAAGAAAAAATAGACGATATTTTTGGAAACTATAGGATCAAATATTTAACAAGAATTTGATCTGTAAATTCATATCTATATTATTATATTCTCTTATTTTGTCGGTCTGTCTGTTCCACTTTTTGTCGTAAACTACTAATGTTAAGTTATGCCAGGGTCACGTCGAGTGGCCTTGTTGATAGTCAATTAAGAACATCGACTATTATCATTTAAAGAGTAAAATATTAGATAATGAACATTATTATTGTTTTGAAAATGTTATGTAGAAAAAGATATGCATAGAGAATGTTTGGAAATAAAGGAATGTTTAGTTAATTATTTTGTTTAACTTAGAAACAATAACAAAGAAAAGTATGTGGTGGACATAAGCAGAGTTGGGTTTCTAAACCTAGGAATAAAAACAATAAATTTGGCTAGAAGACGTGACCGAAGGTCACGTACTGGATTTTCGTGTGGTCGAATGACGTAAGCACAAAGAAATATATATATATATATATATATATATATATATATATATATACAGATGACGTAAGCACAAAGAAATATATATATATATATATGTATATATATATACACACAAGAGAGTTAGGAGTTAGTTAAGAGGAGATAGAGATAGATAGAGGGCTATACGGACGAAGCGAGTAATGGGCCTTTATGGGAGTGAAGCAGAGTCTAAGACAAGCGTTCAATCTTCCAACAAGGAAACATAGTAAAATAAAAGCTGTCTAAAAATGTAACCGATGATTCCTGGTCGTTCCTTTGGAGGAAATGTTCATTTTTGCAGATTTATCAATTAAGATCTGGATGAACGAAGGTATGATTTCTTTATTAACAAGATGTATAAACATTCAAAACTTTGTTCCGTCAACTTCGTGTTATCCGTATTGTAAATGCCGTACAACCCATGCCACACACACATCCATAAGAAATTATGAACACTAGACGACATAAAGTAACTTCAATGTATACATAAAGCATCATATAGCCAGCGCCCTTTATATACACGTACATATTACACCCCCACAACATAACACTGGACTGATCTAGCTAAAAGTTTGTATTGATGTTTGTAATAATACTCTGCAAGTAAAAATGCAATGCAAACGTAAAATTAAACTTGACAGAATGAAACACACGTCTCCCAATAGAGCCGGTCCTGGATATGACCTTAAACTATATCCGATGGTGAGGCCCCAGCTTGCGAGTTTTGGGAAGTGTGGAGCCACCCTTTAATTGCCATTGCTCCCAGGTCCACTCTGGCCCGTAGTGGTAGTATCTGTTAGGGTCCCAACTATGGGTTAAATAGAAACCGACTTGGAAAAAAGCAAATATATTCTATAAGAAATGTTTCTTTTAAATCACTGGATTTGGCATTAAATAACCTGAAAAGGGTTGATATGCTGTAAAACAAAAACAGCCAACAAACAACGCGATAGAGCCGTTGGCGTTTATCGAAGCAAAAATCATGGAAGCACAATTCATCATTAGATAAACCAAAAATTCCAGACAAAAATGTTTTCGTATATATTTGTAATTTCTAATAATATATTTGTAACAGAACTCACTTCTAATATGAAATGATTGTAACCATTTTAATCCATATAGCCTAAATAAATTTGAGAAAAACAAGTTGACAAACTTTCTGGATTAACGAGATATCTTGAAACATCTAAAACCAAGCTCCTATCTTTACATCATCAACGCTCTGATCCCAATCTGGCATCAATTGAAATCGATAGCTCTCGTCTAAGGGAGGCTCCATATTTTGGGTTTGACCTTTACTTCTGATCTGGAATGGGACACGTACATCAAGTCTGTTGCCAAGGTCGCTAGGAAAATAGTGGGATCCTTCTACCGCTCCAGAAGATATCTCGCTACTGATGCCATTCTCTTTCTGTATAAAAGCCAAGTACGTCCAAGGATGGAGTACTGCTGCCACATCTGGGTAGGAGCTGTTAAAAACAGCCTATCCTGCCTTGACAGAGTACAAAATAGACTTCGTGGCTTAGTGGGGGATGCCCTTTTCTCTTCCCTGCAACCTCTCTCCCACAGAAGAGACGTTGCGAGCCTGTCTTTGTTTTATCGTTATTTCCATGGCTAGTGCTCGTCTGAGCTCCAATCTCTGGCCCCTCCCTCGCCAATCTTTCACGATAAACACCCGTCTAGCTGAAACCACTGTCATTAATTTTCCCCACTCTTTATCTGTGCCTAGATCAAAACATAGATTCCATGAACAAAGCTTCTTTCTTAGAACTGCATGCCTGTGGAACTCTCTTCCGTTTGCCTGTTTCCCACCTGACTACAACCTGGATGCCTTCAAGTCTAACATAAACAAATTCCTGATGAACTTCCCTCTTAAGTAAGACACTTTATCAAATCTCCAATACTAACGATTACGACGATACTATCCCATTGATTAGTGTACACGCAATAACCCTTATCTCCGAGTGGCTTCCGGGCCTTGATAAGTGGTGACATCCATGTAAGAAAAAAAAAACAAAACAAAAAACATATGAATCTTAATTATTGCGTACATTTCTATGAATGACACTTTTTTATTGTCATCTTGTAGCTAATATTATACGAAATTTACTCTAGCGAACTATGTATTATGGTATCCGCTCGATGTACAGTTGGGTATTAATAAGGACTAGCCTTGGTGCCCGGTGTTGGAGGTGTGTGTTGAGTAAAAAAATAATTAATAGTAGGCAGGCAGGTTCGAACCCGTACCGCGAAGGAGAAAAAGAATGTGAAAAAAAAATAGCCGTCCCATCTTTGCCGTTGCGTCCATCGCTAAACTGGAAGTGGCAAAGGTTTAAATTAAGGCTGGTCAATCGAAAAGAAGGGATGATTTTCTAAAATATCGGCGAAAAAAGCGACCCCTCCTTGTAGAAAAGTGACCAGTTAACGGTGAAAGAATTAATGTTTTTGGCCAATTTTTCGATATTTATTGTCCGAAGAGTCGGCTTCAAAACGATACCAATCTCATGAAAATCCGTACCTTTGTCGAAAATTTTTAGGGAGACATACATACATGCATACATTTCAACTGACTGATTAAATTTATATTATAGATTACCAGTCCCTTTACTTTACAAGTGATCTCGGAAACTACGCAGCCAATCTGTCTAAGATTTTGCATTAGACTTTGTCATGATAGGGTGAGGCGATTAAAATATTATTGTTAGGGATTAATAAAGATTAACAGGGATTTGTATTCAATATAAAAATGAACAGTCGAGAACGTATTCGGCCAATTTCTTTGTAGACATCTACAAATGTTATGACACATTGACTAGACTTTCTAACTAATTAAAAATGGGCAAAGGTTATAGCCCGTTGACTCATAATGTGTGTCTTATGCTAAATTGATGGTTAAATATTAAATTTGTGCTCATTTTGCATTAAATGCTAATCCTTATTAATTCTTTTTTTATTTCTAACCGTGCATTGAACAGATGACATAATACTTAGTTTGCTGCACCTTATCATAACAAAAGTCTATACAAAATTTCGTCCGGATCGGACGAGTAATTTCCGAGAAAAAAAGTGGAACTATTTATTTAATCCCTAACTGTGCATCGAACAGATACCATTTCCTGACTCGGAGGAATTGTCACCTCCTGCACTGATGATTGCGTAAGCAAGAAACCCTAGTGTCTGTATGTATAAAGCAATAATTATAATCATCAAGCCATATAAGAATACAAACTAAGAGGTAGTACAAACTAAGAGGCAGTCAACTAGTGTTTATACAACGTTCACGATTACCGTCGTTCGAACACTCTGGATAGTCTGGGCCGAATTATGCATTTATTAATTATTAATTCCCTTCATTATTGCGGCAATTATTTTTGGCCCGAGGGTAAAGGCTTATACAATAGAGTCAGCATAGGGTTTAGTGGCTGAATTTTAATCTCCCAACCGACAAGACCTCCTAAACTGATGATTGCGTAAGCATGAAACACTAATGTCGGTAGGTATAAAAGAATAATTATTATTTAATTATATATATATATATATATATATATAATTAAATAATAATTATTCTTTTATATTAAAATATATATATATATATATATATATATATATATATATATATATATATATATATATATATATATATACATTCACTGAGGTTTCCAGAAAATGTAAGCTGTAAAAGGTATATTCTTTTTATATACCAGTTCGTTTTACATCACCCTCAATTTTCGTAAGCTGGATCGAGGAATATCTTTTTTTCTTAATAAAATCGAGTGAAATGGAAGACGATACGCTTAAAATAAACTGGGAGACGATACGTTTAAAACAAATGGAAGACGATACGTTAAAAAAAAAATAGCGATATCGTGTATTAGAAAAAAAAGAAAAAAAAATGGATTCAATATATGTATAAAATAACTGTTTGCAGAGAGAAGGCTTCTTCAAGCGAAGTAAATAGCCTTCAAGATCTCCAGGTGATAGGTCGAATGAGCATGAAGTACGTGACACATGCCGGGTTTTTAAGCGAATGTTCAGCTATAGAAATATATATACGATGCAATGTTTAATTAATATAAACAATGGTAAACTTTGCTCTAATATAAATACCAAGTATTTATATGTAGATATTTTAATCCCAACCAAATAAAAAAGCTCAATACACAAATAATAGAGAGTAGAGCTTATTTATTGTTCGAATGAATACTCCAACAAACAATTTACAAAGTCCTTATTCCACGGAGTTTCAAAGAATTCACTTGTTGCTATTCTTCTCATCAGAAGACAGAAAAAGTCAGAAAATTATATTTGTAGCAATGCTAGAACTTGCTGGTTACCGCATTAAATGAAGCTGCAATTTATTATAATCATAAATTTCAAAAATGTACATGCCCTTCAAAAAACGAGTGAAAAAATGTAGGAGATGTAAAAAATTATAAAACCGATCCGGGCATAAAATTGCAGCTTGCATGAATACTCTTTTAAAGGTAACCCGAAGGCGCAAATAAATCTTTAGAAAGAATCAAATCAAAATGTAAATCCAATAGATTAGAATTAGTCCGGTTGGAAAATTTTCAACGTAGTTGAAATTATAGAAAGTGTTCTTGCGGATAATGCAGTAGTCCAAGATAGGTTGATCCCCAGTTGAGTGGATTCGATAAATTAGATGGATAGAAAAACCAACATGTTATCTTCCATGGTTGGCTTAATTAAAAATCATTTTTGATTTCATTATATATATATATATATATATATATATATATATATGCATATGTATGTATATATATATATATATATATATATATATTATGCTTTTATTGATATTCAAATAATGATTATTTTAACGTCGCTACATTATCATGATAATATTTCCCTCCAATTAGTTATGAATAACTAAAGGATCCCGTTTTTCATTTTTATTATTTTTTCTTACGCAGTATTTGCTTTTTTCATAGGTAACCATGTGACCTATTAAACTTCAATGTTTGTATAACTGATTTTTTGTCTTCATTTTATAAAAAGAAAAAACCTTATAGTCGCCTGATGAGGACGTTTAGTTATTTATAACTAATTGAACCGAAGTATTATCATGATAATGTTGCGACGTATAAATTTTTATTTGAATATATATATATATATATATATATATATATATATATATATATATATATATATTAGTGATGGGACCATTCCAATAATTTTTTTCAGATTCTGATACCATTACAAATTTCGATGCCGTTTCTTTAAATTTATAAATATAGAGTTTTATTGAGAGGGGTACTGTAAAGCCATGAAATATAATTTCACAATTTCATCATTAATACGAGCCGGTAAATTGAGTTTTAAAAAAAAATAAATAAATAAAAACAGTGAAAAGAACCGTTTTTGGCATCGGAAAATTCGGTTCTGTTACCGATTCTAACACCTAAAAAAAGTTTATATTTTTCGATTTTCGGTTCCGGTTATCGACAAAACACTAATATATATATATATATATATATATATATATATATATATATATATATATATATATATATATATATATATACTTTTTTAGCGGTACAAAATAATAAAGCGCTTTGAAAATAATATACGAAAAAAACCTAGGGGCCCGTTTCACCAACAAACTCATCAGGAGTTAAATGTGATAGAACTAAGTATGAGTTTGTTGGTGAAACGGGCCCCTAGGTTTTTTTCGTATATTATTTTCAAAGCGCTTTATTATTTTGTACCGCTAAAAAGTTATATATATATATATATATATATATATATATATATATATATATAGAGAGAGAGAGAGAGAGAGAGAGAGAGAGAGAGAGAGAGGGAGAGGGAGAGAGAAATAAAGTTCGTTCATTTTAATTGAATACCTTGGTGTGGGTTGTTCTGCTTGTAAAAGTACAATCGTAAGCGCGCATAGCAATACAAATAACACTGAATTTCGTCTGCATCGGCACCGCTTCTAATACGCAGAAATCCTTACGCAGAGAGAAAATAATTCCTCCAACACCGAGGAGCCCCGTTCCAACATCCCGCCACCCACAATACTCTGATCTGCATTATTATGCGACCCACGGGGATAGGCATATGTAACATAGTGACACATTTATGTAAATGCCTCTCCGGACAAACTATAGCATACAGCTTGAAACTGACAGTAGCATAAACAAGCAGACGTCCAACTCGCTCTTGACGTTGTAATGCATCTTCCGAATGCGCAGGCGCCTGGCGTAATAACATGCAAATCAAATTCAAGATGGCGGACTGCACTGAACCGGCCAAGTATAATTGCATTTTTGCTTTGTTTTTCTTGTCTTTGCTCGGTTACTGTCATGTTGCTGTGTTTACATGTAGTAGCCAATCAGTGTCTTTCATATCCTTTCCACCTCTTCTTCTTCTTCTTCTTCTTCTTCTTCTTCTTCTTCTCCTCCTCCTCCTACTACTACTACTTCTCTCGTTCTTTCAGTATATTTTATTATATTTCTTTCTCTTTGTTAAACGTGATATTGCTTTAAAATTGCTATCACCTCCTTGGTAACAATCTATATACGTTGGACAATGTATAAAAATGTACGAGGTCTCTTCCAAAAAAGAAAAATAGTTGAAGAGTTACGAAAACGGAAATGATACCACCAAAACGAGCGATCTTTTTTATCCCAGAATTTATTTTCCTACATAGTCACCACCATTCTCAATGCACTTTTTTCCAACGATACATGGTAGCTGTGCATGGGCGTTCGGGGCCTGTTTTATCGCTTACATCTTTGTTGTCACTCTGAAATCAACAAACTGTGCTGACATCAAATGTATCGGTTTCGTAGACGTTCAACGGGCGCTGGTGAATGTTGATCGGTTCAATTTTTTTTTTTTTTTTTTGCATGGAAGAATTCAATAGTTAATATCTGCCTCGAATGCACCTTAATGACAGCCGTTGCTTTCTTAGAGTCAATACTGTCAATATCTGCAAAAGAGAAATGAAACTTTCATGTCATGAATGCATAAGTTGAGTAATCATAACAATATAATTTGCAATCCCCTCTAAATTATTTAGGTGGAATAAAACATAGGAGGCATTACTTTGGGAACGCCCCTTAGTATAACGTTGCTGGAACAAACAAATAAAACAAAATAAATCCCGATCGCCATTTTTTTTCTTTTATGACACAAACATTTATTACCGTTATTCTCGACACCACTTGAAAAAGTTTCTCGCTGCTACGTGCCCATTTAATCTGTTTGGTGTTTCTCTTACTTACGACCGCACGCTCGCCACAGCCGGCCATTCTCGCTTTTACTTTACACGTCTGTCTCCTTCGGCTCCGACTTTCTTTCTCTGACCAGGTGGTGTTTTTTTTTTCCTTTTTCCTCAGACGCAAACCCGAGAACACTTGCTAATTTGCATACGCGTTCAAACGCTGCTCCTGCTGCTAATACAATCGCTTGCCATCCACCCTTCGGCTGCTGCTGATATTTTCATACGCACTCATATGTTCTCTGTTACATTAGTAATTAAGTCAGGCGACGTTAATCTTTCCGATCAGTCTGTTTTTATATCCGCTCTTACACACACACGCTCTCTCTCTCTCTCTCTCTCTCTCTCTCTCTCTCTCTCTCTCTCTCTCTCTCTTTCCCCATTTTTCTCTAGCTAGTTACTATATCTGTTATGGGGTTTGTCTACATACCTATTTCAGGAATAATGAACTTGCCTTGGACTTCAAATATCGTTATATCTGACACTTCATTTGGTAGTAATCTTTGGCAGTTATGACCCCCAAATCATGACATGTACATATGTAACAAACTTTGCTAATACATTTTTTTTTATTATTAATTATACAACTGTGTTTGTCTTGAATTTTACCGGCCTGCAAGGCTACAAAAATATCAACCCATTACTCTCTCTCTCTCTCTCTCTCTCTCTCTCTCTCTCTCTCTCCTACTCTCTCTCTCTCCCTCACTTTCTCTCTCTTTCTATCTATTTTCCCTCTCCCTCTCCCCCCGCTCTCTCTCTCTCTCTCTCTCTCTCCCCCTATTTACTTAGAAACTAGAAATATAGTTACATCTAACACTTCATTTCGAATAAATTCGTGACGTGTATTTATTCAACATACATTTTCTATTATACTTTTTGTTTAATGTGCTATTGTGCTTGTGTTGCTTATTACCGGCTTGTAAGCCTACAACAATATCTACATATCTATACATATATCTATGAATCTATCTATCAATGCAACTAAAACAAATAATTTATATAAAAATTATATGTTACATATTCTACCTTTTATAAAAGATTTTAAAAGTCCAAACAAATACTCATCGACTCACGAAATTTTAAAAAAAAACAACAAAAAAAGGAAATCCTTCCATTTGTTTTTCATTTCGTGAGTCGATGATGATTTATTTGCTGTTTTAAAGGCATTTTGAAAGACAGATTTACGGCAATGAAACCAGAATACATCTTTAAAATATGTAAGATATAGTTTTTATATAATTTTTTTTTAATTTTAGCTACTCACATTTGCTGTCGTGCACTTTAGTGATTTCTTTTCAACGTATCTCGACGTTACCTGTATATCTATCTATCTATCTATTATCTATCTATTATCTATCTATCTATCTCTCTATCTCTCTCTCTCTCTCTCTCTCTCTCTATATATATATATATATATATATATATATATATATATATATATATATATATATATAACTACTTCATTTACTCACATAAATTAATATACGAAAGTATACATTTATGCGTAAACTTTAAATATTTACTAGAACTAGGTAGTAAGTTATACAATATATATGGCAATTAAGCTACACAGAATATTCTGCATTTCATCCACTCTAGGATTCTTCAGGCTTCCTAGAGTGGATGAAACGCGGAATATTCAGTGTAGCTTAATCGACATATATATATATATATATATATATATATATATATATATATATATATATATATATATATATGAATAAAAATAAAATAAAAATTAGAGTCAGCACTAATATTAAACATTAATACTATTACGCTTCTACCATTTAGCCCCTAGTATAGGGAAAATAATAATCAAAGAACAAAATATCAAAACAGATCCTGGTTAACCGTTTTTCCTTAATCCTTAAATAATTCAACAAAATGAATAAGTTTAGAGAAAAAAAAACTGTACATATTTATTTAGCGTATTTTTAAAAGTGTATATATAGACATTGAACAACCCAACCTTCCCATACACACGCATAGTTTCCTTCCCGATATGGGTAGGATTCTAACACTGTTTCCTTTTCATTTCGTATGGTCTATGATCGTTTTCTTTTTCTTTTTTTTTCTTTTTTTTTTTTGCATTTTTCCTTTTAATATCCTGAACATGTCCTCTGCAATAGGAACGAAACGTTGATCATTTCATAAATTCATTCGGTTTTTCTTTTTTCAGAACAACATATATATATATATATATATATATATATATATATATATATATGTGTGTGTGTGTGTGTGTGTGTGTGTGTGTGTGTGTGTTTTATATATATATACATATATATATATGTATATATATATATATATACATATATATATGTATATATATATATATATATATGTATATATATATATATGTATATATATATTGGCAGCAAGTCATTGTTCAAGCACGTCTGATTTGACATGTCAAAGTTATTCTGATTTTTCTGGATATCTTTTCCATTCGCCGAGCGGTCTTTTTTGTATTGACTGGCATGTTGTATAAAATTGCGTATTTAACCGGATCTCATTTAACACCGGGACAAATATACTAAAAGTATTTAATAACTAACAATAAACTAAATAGATAAACTTATAAATATAGATAAAATTATAAGTACACCACGCCTCTAAGGAAAAGAAAAAGAAAACGACAACTACAGCAACAATCGCTTCTGACGATAATCGGACGCACCGATAGGAAGCGCTTGAAAACATGGCTGAACAACATTAGGGCGCCATTTCATACAACATACCAGCTGAAATAAAAAAGCGCGCTCAAGGAATGGAATATAAATATATATATATATATATATATATATATATATATATATATATATATATATATATATATATATCCTGAAGATGACCTCTGCAATAGGGACGAAACCTTTATTATTTCATAAATTCATTCGGTGTTTTCTTTTTTCAAAACAATATATATATATATATATATATAGTCATCCACATACAGTACTGTTTCGTTGTATCGCAACTCATCAGTGCGGTTAGACATACACCTTTCTCCAGCCGTGGATCGAATCTACAACTGTCGCATTGACAGTCGCCAACTCTAACCATCGGACTACTAATCAGCGAGTGTGTATTAAATCCAAACAAATTAATAGTGAGCTTCGCTGAATTGCTTAAATACGCGTCGGGTGAAAATATATTTACAAAGTGCTCAACCCAAAGAGGCGGGGGGGGGCTTAAATAGTCATCGACATACAATACTGTTTCGTTGTATGACAACTCATCATATCATCTACTGGAAACGAAAATCAGTTTGTACATACTAATCGTTATATATAAATATATATAAATATATATATATATATATATATATATATATATATATATATATATATTTATATTTCTCAAATTTTAAATTTCTCATAAATTTTTTCCAATTAGAAAACTTTCCACATATCTATAAAATTGATAATGAATGTAGTGTAGCCTGATAACTTTCAAAAGTCAAAAAATTGTTGAACCATGTCAGTTACTCAAAGTAATGTTTTTCCTATGTTTTTAAGGAATTTCTCTAATGAGCACGCCGCTAAAAATGCGACAAAGATATAATTTTGTTAACTTGTTAGCTGCAAACGAAACAATATTGTAATAATTTTCCTTTTAAAATGTAATAAACTACCAACTATGAAGAATTGATTTGAGATTTTTCAAAGTTATTATACTACACTATATATATATATATATATATATATATATATATATATATATTCATATATATATATATATATATATATTCATATATATATTCATATATATATATATATATATTCATATATATATATATATATATATATATATATTCATATATATATATATATATATATTTCTGTGGAAATATTCTATATTCATTCATATTTCCTTTTTTTATATATACCAATCCTTATTTAAGAAACTCAATGTAATTACAGAGCATATAGAGAATGAAAGCCTATGTTCCAAATTTCATGATGTTGACCATCTTACAATTTGTTCCTTTAATTCAATTGGCACTTACAATACTTGACAGTATCTGTTTCGTAACACAAAAACAAATAACTTAATTATTATATCAATCAATGAATCTATTTTGTCCTTAAGAAAAGCAACACTCTATCTCCCAAACGAAAATAAAATGTGTTTGGAAATGATTAAAAAATCCGAAAATTGGAAGAGAAGCTGCAAATACTTCATAGTTTGCTTACATTACGCCATTTTGAATATAGAAATAAAGTCACTAAGACCCATATATTCGTATTAACAAGTTACATTAATTTAGGTATATTCTACCAGAAATTTTCTATTTATGAATTAGTAAATTTATTATTTATAATTAATACACCCAGAGAAAAATATGGAGATGGAATTATTTTTATGTTAATCGTTCATGGCAAAGCTTGAAGCCACTTAATGTAATGAGTTAAAAAATAATAGTACTTTAAGGTCAAAAACCTGCTAACAATAAATGATAGATGTAATAGATTCTGGCCCTGAAACCAACAATCGTCCCTCTTTGTTAAAAACATTGCTTTTGGTAAATGAGAAATAAGAGAAGTTAGAGTGTAAAACTTTTGTACCGGATAACGCCGAGAAGTTCTTTTAGTATCTATAATATAAATCTCACCTGTCTGTTTAAATTATGTATGCATGTATGTATGTCCGCCTAAAACTTTCGACAGAAGCAACAGATTTTCACAAGATCGGTATCGCTTTGAAGCTCGACCTTCGGGCGACAAATATAAAAAATTGGTTAAAAACATTAATCCCTTCACCGTCAACTAAGCACTTTTCTACAGGGAGTCGCTTTTTTTCACCGATATTTTCGAAAGTCATCCCATCTTTTCGATTGACTAGCCTTACTTTAAACATTTGTTACTTCCTGTTCGGCCATGGACGCAACAGCAAAGACGTCACATTTTTTCTTTTGCGGTACGGTTCGAGCCTGCTTGCCTACTACCACTTTTTTTCATTTGCTAAACACACACCTCCAAACACCCGGGCAACGCCGGGCACCCAGGCTAGTATTATATAAAGCAAAGTTTTATCTCCATCTGTGTGCGTATGTCCAGCAAGAGGAATTTGCTGGGCAGAGGAGAAAGAGGATTTGGGTAGAAAGAAAGCGGAAAATGGTAGGAGAAAATACAGAAAGATAGAAAGGTAGATATATGGATAGAGAGAGAAATAAAGGGGATAAAAATATACAGGGTGGAACGATAAAATTGTATCCTTAGAAAAGACGACATGATTCCATTTCTGTTTGATGAAAACCGTTTTCTTTTCTTTTCTTTTTTGTTGCAGACCATTTACTAGTTGGCCAGTTGTGTACAAATCGCAAGAGCGATAGCAGCCTTCTATCATGTCTAAAAGTGACACAATGTTCAACGAGTGAGATCGGAGATGCGCCGCTATACAATACATGATCTCTACTTGTCCATGTTATGACAACAGGACCATTGACAGCACCCTCAAAATGCAAATACGGACGGTTCAACGCTTGAGGCCACAGCTTGATGAAGTTTCCGGTCACGATTATGGACTTTTTTTTTTACACAGTGATCACCACTTATCAAGGCCCGGAAGCCACTCAGGGATAAGGGTTATTGCAAGTACATTACGTTAGTGTGGAAATTTTATGAAGTGTTTACTTAAGGGGGCGGTTCATTAGGAATTTGTTAACGTTGGACTTGAAGACATCCAAGTTGTAGTCAGGTGGGAAGCAGGCAGACGGAACAGAGTTCCACAGGCGTGCAGTTCTAACAAAGAAGCTTTGTTCATGGAATCCGCGTTTTGATTTAGGCACAGATATAGAGTGGGGGAAATTTTTCACAGTGGATTCAGCTAGACGGGTGTTTTTCGTGAAATATTGGCGAGGGGGGACCAGAGATTGGAGCTCAGACGAGCACCTGCCATGGAAATAACGATAAAACATGGATAGGCTCGCAACGTCTCTTCTGTGGGAGAGAGGTTACAAGGTAGAGAAAAGGGCATCCCCCACTAAGCCACGAAGTCTATTTTGTACTCTGTCAAGGCAGGATAGGCTGTTTTTAGCAGCTCCTGCCCAGATATGGCAGCAGTATTCCATCCTTGGACGTACCTGGCTTTTATATAGATAGAGAATTGCATCAGTAGTGAGATATCTTCTGGAGCGGTAGAAGGATCCTACCATCTTTCCAGCAACCTTGGCAACAGACTTGATGTACGTGTTCCATTTCAGATCAGGAGTAAAGGTCAAACCCAGAAGCTTGTCAAAACACGGGGCCTCACCCAGACGAGAGCCATCCATCACAATTTATGCCAGATGGGGATCAGAGCGTTGATGATGTAAGGATAGGAGTTTGGTTTTGGATGCATTAAAGGTAACCAGCCACATCTTCCCCCACTGAACCACGCGCTCGAGATCAGGGGAGAGAGAATCCGGGAGAACTTTGTCATTTACAGCCTTTGATGTGTTGCTGTAGATGGTCGTGTCATCAGCATAGATGTCAACGAATGATTTAAGTATGTGTTCAGGGAGGTCATTGATGTAGATCAGGAAGAGAGTTGGGCCCAGGATTGACCCCTGAGGGACTCCAGCATTTATATTGCAGGCCTCCGATTTTTGTCCATCTACCACTACTCTTATGAGCCTATCGGAGAGAAATGATTTAATGATTGAGAAAACATTTCCAGTTATACCGCAGCTGGAAATCTTATGAAGTAGACCCTTATGCCATACCTTGTCGAAGGCCTTTGATATGTCAAGAGCAATTGCCCTAGAATAGAAGCCTTTGTCAAGAGATTCACTAATCCTGTGAGATATAACCGTTAGCACATCTGCGGTATATCTTGCAGAGCGGAAACCATATTGTGTGTCACTAAGAAGGTTATTCCTGTTGAGGTGGTTGACTATTTCTCTATTTAATATGGATTCCAGCAACTTACTCATAACACACAGGAGACTTATTGGTCTGTACTGAGAGGGAGATGACTTATCACCTGAATTCTTAAATACAGGGCAAACTGATGAGGTCTTCCAGGGAGTCGGAAAGCACTTCTCCTTAAGGCAGCGCTTAAATAGTTTCGTAAGTATGGGAGCAAGTTCTGATTGAAGCTTTTTTAACACTATAATTGGGATGCCATCAGGGCCAGTTGCTTTACTGGAATCTAGGTTCTTGATTAGCTTGGCGACCTCATGCACGGATATTTGTATGTTACCTAGCTTGTTCTGTGTTATAGGAGGAAATATGGGGAGTTGATGGCCTTCGTCGCATAGGGTAGAATTAGCTGCAAAGTTCTTTGCAAATAGTTTGGCCTTGGCTGACGCTGACGAGATGACCTCTGGTCCATTGATAATGGTTGAGATAGAACGCACACTTCTGTTCAGGATCCTATTTGTTATTTGCCAAAACTGGTGGGAACCAAGCCGCTGATCAGCTACCTTGGATTTTACTTTGTTGTTGTTTCAAGTGAGGGCCACACCATGCCATCTCACATCTTCGAAGTCGGCTGAAAAGTCAACATCAAAGTGTACCTTGTTGTACTGAAGAGTGTGTTGATCCCCTGGTGCAATCAGGTGGTCGGTGGTAGACTCTGGGTGTGGTAGCAGGATTCCACGCCGGCCCACAAATCTAAAGAAACCCAGGCTTGGCTTCATAAAGAGTGCTACGACTTTGTACCCTTCTCTTACTGCCCCCCCCTACTCACTCGACCTGAACTCGCTAAACTACTTCGTTGGATCCTATGTCGTGAACATCACCAACATAACCTTCCACAACACTTAAGCAAGACTGATTGCCGCCATCCGCCGAGTATTCGCCGAGCTCCCGCCGCCGCTTATGGAAAAGGCATGCTTCCAGTTCCGGACTCGTATCGAGGCGGTGATTGAAGCTGAAGGCGGCTACGTTGAATAGATGTCAGCTCTACTACATAATTAAGTTACCTGAATTGATTCTTTCAATAAAAGTTTTAAAATAAAGAGTAGTGTTATTTTCTTCAGGACGACACATTTATCATTTCACCCTGTAGTAGAAATATGCTACACTTTTGCCCCGGGCAAGCCGAGTAACCCTACTAATAAGTACTATATCTTATATCAAATGCGGTAGTATCTATGCATTTCTGTATTCTAACATTAAGTGGCAAATGATATATTCTAAACTTTGTGATACAATCGTAATCCGGGTCAAATTTGATAAAAGGTTTCATTTTTATTTGAATATGACGGATTTGTATAAAGCGGTAATTATAGCGGGATTTTAAGCGAGACGATGTGAGTTTACTACGCTGCCACTTATGTTCAACCTATCATTAGATAACAACAATTGTTATGCGAAAATCACGTAATATCATATTACCGAAAGCGACACGACTGAAAAGGCTAACAGTCTTCTCATATAAAACAGAAAATGAAAAGACAATCTAACATATAATGTTGTACTGTCGGCTTTTCAGAGTCGGGGTTAACTGGCATTATACCAACAAGATAATTTTGTTCTTTTGGGTTTTTTTTAATGGAAATCATTAGAGACAAAGCATGAAGCCACTTGATGTAAGGAGCTAACAAGCACGAAAGATGATTATGACAAAGACAGAAGATGCTTATTAATCTTAGTCCTGAAAAGACCAAGATAGGAACAAAACAGTAAGCAGGAATGGAGTTCCACAATGCTGCAGTTCTTTGAAAGAAGCTATGGAAATAAAAAGTTGTATTACAATGAGGTATCAAAATCTGAATTAATGAAGACCTCTAGACTCACGAGTCAAACGAGCTGGAACAAAGGAAGCAGGGGGTAGAGCAGACACATGCTATAATAATATTTATAAAAACTATTAAGACTAACAATTTGACATCTGTGTGAGAGAGGTTGTAGTGAAGAAGAAAGCGCGAATCAAATGTTTTTTTGCTGGGATCATTTTGAAGAAATATCTTCAGAGACTTATGGCTCAACTAGCGGAGATCTCCGGCGTTGCCCTGGTGTGTGGAGGTATAGTAAGGAACCCCGGGGGTGATTTTTAAAAAATGGTAGTGAGGGGGGGGACAAATCAAAACAACAGTTGGCAGTTTGGATGGAGAGAGATGTTGTTAATAAAAATGGTAATAGGCAGGCAGGCTCGAACCCGTAACGCGAAAGAGGAAAAAAAAAAAAAAGAAAGAAAACGTTACGTCTTGGCCGATGCGTACATGGCGCAAGCGGAAGTCGAGAACGTTGAAATTAAACGTAGTCAATCACATGGAAACGATGACTTGTGAAAATGTCGACGAAAAAAAAAACGAGCTCTCCTGCCCAATTTATGGTGAAGGAATTAATGTTTTTGGCCAAGTTTTCGATATTTGTCGTCCAAGCCGTCACGTGTGTCTAAAGTTTTTTACGACACACACACACACATTTCGCCTCTTATATATTAGATGAAATTTTAAAGTCATATTTCTCTCTTTTTTTTTTTCTTTCGTTTTATCCAAGATTTTAAACGTTGGACTTACATAACATTTAAGCTGACAAAGTAAATTTATAAGGACTAGAAAATACAATTTTACCATATTTCTTGTAAACAAAATTTAATGTCAAACTATTAGGGATATATTCATGGGGGATTACGTACATAGAGTAAATGTGGTCAACTAAATGAGAAGGACAAATGTTTGACATGTGAAAGGACAAATGGGTTGGAATGTGTCTAGTTAGAAAAGATCTCCCTTCAGAAGATTCTGGAGAGACCATGGGGGATTATTTAACTGAACGACCTCATCTAGAAATCTATCGACACTATATTGACAAGTAATTGTAAGTAAATATTCTGAATAACCAATTCTTATATATTATTGCTGGACCGTTGTATTGGTAATATAATAAACTACTTTGCTTATAGTAATTAGTAATGTTCTTAATCTAATCCAAACTAATATTAATTTTTGCAAAATTTTTGTGAAAATATAAATGAGCAATATTTTAGATTGAAGAATATAATATGAATCGTCTATCTTGTATGCAAACAACTGAAAAATTTTAAAATAACATTGAAATAGTTTCTTGTGGTGTTTACCTAGACCTCTTTCTGGTGCAGGAGTGAATAATAGGCCCCGAGGTATATCATAATGTTCATTGAGAAAAGTGAAGGCCAAAATCAGATCACCGCGTAATCGTCGGTTCTCAAGAGAGAAACGTGCAAGATTTTATGTCGGTTTTCATAAGGCAAATCCGATAGGCCTGCACCATTCGAGTAACCAGTCTTTGAGCCTTCCTCTAGATCAGTGGTCCTCAACCTTTTTTTTTTTTTTACTCATAGGCCCCTTTTCCCTTATTTTTATCTTGGTGGACCCCTTTATAACTATTGGTCATAAGACAATCTTTTATTTTTCACTCATATAAATGTTAAGGTTTTAATAATCAAGGAAATATTATATGATTAAGCTTTATTTTTAAATGAAAACTAATTTAATGCAAATAAAGCATTCTACAACAACTATAATAATAATGATAATTTTTATTATGTTTTGCCTGTGAACCCCCAGAGATATTCCATGGACCCCCTAGGGTCCATGTGGACCCCGGTTGAGAACCCTTGCTCTAAATGCTGGATATCACGTAATAAATATGGGGAAGAGACTTGGATACCATACTTTTAGAGTGTTCTGACGAGAAAGAACAGTTTCAGGAGTGAAACCGCAAATCTGATACTTTTTTATAATAATAGCCAGATCAGCTTGATCAAAGAAATAGTTTTTGAATTATTAATGTTTCCATGGTATAACCTTTGGAATACTTCATTTAATATGAAGAAGTAAACGTATAGTTTTTCTGCAGACATCTTGTTTCTAATGCTTTACAATCGTGGATAGAAACTCAATGTAGCCATCTGAAATGAGTCAAAGTTTATTTTTTCAAAAAGCGTGTATGATGTGACATTCAGTGGAAACACATTTAAAGACTATCACAGTTTGAAGAAACTTGACCTGCATGATGCCAGAGACTTTATGCTAACTGTAGGCTAACCACCTGTGGTTGTGCATTGAGTAACTAGTTCTAATATGAACTAGAGCATCGTCGGGTCAGATTCTGTGAACAAAGCTTCTTTCCATGAACTGCCCATCTGTAGGATTGCCTTTCGCTACCCTGCTTTCTGACTGGGCTTTGATAAGTTGTGTCCCATTTGTAAAAAAAAAAAAAAAATTTTAAAGGTAGTGTTGTGGTCAGTACTCTCATATGAGGAGGAGGGGAAAGGGGGAGGATTACGTTTAAATTAGAACGCATTGGTTCAAATTGTACGTTTTGCGGTTTAAAAAATCTATTTCAAGCGGAAGCTTAGTCGACAGATCGCATCGAGATGTATTATTATTATTATTATTATTATTATTATTATTATTATTATTAAAATACAATAATAATAATAATAATAATAATAATAATAATAATAATAATAATAATAATAATAATACTCGTTGTACTGATTACAGTAATCTCTAGAAATGCATGATGGGAAGGCATTATCAAGAAAATGAAGAAGAAAAGGAATTGGCGGTTGTAATTATCCCGGTTTTGTTTATACAAAAAAAAAAGAAAGAAAGATGGCGAATCTAGCAACAAATGGGATGTTGTACGCTGCGAGGCATTTCGATTTCGGTGTGATTAATCGGTCGGAATCCGGAAATTATTTGGAAGAAAGAACGAAGGAATTGGAAAAGTGAATTGATTGGCGAAAAAAAGAAGTGCAAAAAGAAAAATGGAAAAATAACAAGGAAAGAGTCGGGAAACAAGCAATAAGCCAACAAATAAAAATGGATGAAGCGTCGTTTGATGAAGAGAATGAAAAAAAAAACGCGCGAAAAAAGAAAATGTCAACATTCGGTGAAAGCGGCGAACAAAATTGTTGAGAATATAAGAAACAATAAAAGTAATAAAAAAGAATATACGGCAAGAACGGATTCATTCTGAACATACGTCCATTTAATCTGTGCGTTTAGCAATGGAAATTCCATGTGTAATTTAGTGACGCACGAATATAGTTTCTTCTAGTACAGAGTGGAACGACAAAATTGTCCTCCTGGAAAAGACGACATAATGTCATTTTGGGTTCGAACACCCTATATCTTTAATTTTTATGCTTGTAGACCAAAAACTGACAGCCATGTTTGGTAGGCAAAATTTTCTAAACAAATATGTATACGCATATATATATATATATATATATATATATATATATATATATATATATATATATAAGGGGGTTGGTGCTTAGTATAACCTTTTTAGGAAAATATTACGCAAGTATAAATCATGTAGAATATCTGCATGAGTATAATTATACGTATCAGTTAACTAAAGATGATCATCCCATAATAAAACCGAAAAAGTTAATACGTAATAAATTAAAATGAATATATATATATATATATATATATATATATATATATATATATATATATATATATATATATACATAATCATCTACATAGAGTACTGTGTCGCTGTTTCACAGCTCATCGGTGCGGCTAGACAGGCAACTACCTCAAGCCAGGATTGAAACCCGACGGTCTGTACGAGTCAAGGCGCCTAACCATTATGCTATCGGTGGCTGCTGAGCGAGTCGTGAGTTTAACAATGTTTTGACATCGTCCGAAATACCAAAGCTCGATTTGTTTACACAAAGAGCATCGCTTTATACGTTAATGGTAATTCGTGTATCACTTCTGAATATGCTCAACTCAAGATGAGGCGCATTATAGTCATCCACATACAGTACTGTTTCGCTGTTTCACATCTCATCAGCGCGGCTAGACAGGCAACTACCTCAAGCCAGGATTGAAACCCGACCGTCTGTACGACAGTCAATGCTCCTAACGATTATGCTATAATGCATTATGTATATTATATGCAAATTAGCCAGATACTTTGCGGATGAATGCAATTCGATCACCCTTGTATTACAATGTTCTATTTTCTTTTTCAATAAAAAGAAAAAGGGTTTTAATATAAATATCAATACACAAAAGAAACCCCAAATTTATAGGGTGGAGATTATTTTGCCTGTCAGTGGTCATACCTCTTGCTTTATTTGACAAGTTTTCCTTTTATTCCATCAGAAGTTAATGTGTGTGTACAAGTCCGACCTGGATCTATTTGTTATATCAGAGGTCAATGTGTGTGTATAAGTTCAACCTGGATCCTTTTGTTCCATCAGAGGTCAATATATATGTACAAAATCCGACCTGGTATTTTCTTTTTTCTGCTGCTAACCTTGAATTTGTGTGTGAGCACGATCTCTAAAATTATTTATACAACAGCTATCCAGTTTACAGGGCTATGATGCAAATCTAAAATACGTGTGTATCTATCGTCCTCAGATCGACTCTGCCTCAGCTTGTGGTAAGAAAACACGTATAAAGTTTGGAAATACAAATCAATGGAGTAAAAGTAGCAAAGAAATAGTTCCCGACTTCGGGCGGAACCGCTGGGCTTTGCGGTTCTCAGTAAAGCACTATCGTCTTCCGGAGAGAGTACTTGGTTTATCGTGGGGACATTTCTGAAATTGGGGTTATTTCCTGACATGGTAACTAGCTCTCCGAGCGTTAAACAAGATGAAATAGTAGGCACATTTTCTTTAGACTAAGTGGTTGATAAAACGTTCATTGTTATTACATTAGTGATGTGTCACTAGAGTTGACTTGACGTCGGCTATATCTGCCGGTGGGTCTTCATCGTCGTTGTTGATGATAGCAAGTATCTCTTACTGAAATTGAACCTTTGTATACAACAGCGGACAAAGACTTTTTTTTTTATTAAAAAAATAGAATTATTTAATTTTTAACATTTTAGGGGTATTTTAAATTCGGTGGTTGTAGACACACGTTCGACGCGAACGACCCAAACTGCTATGCGTCTAAATAAATGGAACCTAGACCCATATCCGACTTGAAAGGCCCAAACTGCCGTACGTTTGTGTTTGACGACGCTCGCGGCGAAACTGTGTTTAATACAATTACAATTCTTCTCTCCCTCTCTAAAAGAGAGAGAAAGAGAGTGATAAGAAATACGAAGAAGAAAAGAAAAAGAGAGAGGCATGCATATGCTCTAAAAACAAAGCAACTGAAATATTTTTTATTGTTTAACAAAACCTGATGTCAACATGCAGGTTTAACAGCCGTCATCTGTCATTCTAAATCCCAGTTGATATGCGCTGATATTTTGAAATATCTGTGCTCGTGTTATTTTTGCTTGCCTCCGCACGAGTACAAAGCTAGAACAAGACTCTTTAATGCGGATATCCCCAGCTCTTCAAAAGGGAGGTGATTATCGTGCCACACCTGCAATTATGGCGGTTAATAAATAGCTGTGACGAACGAAAAGGATTTTATGCAGACCAGATAATCCCGAGGCACGATCTTTTTGAGTTCTATGCAAAAGATTGTGTCAGACCTCCCCCCTACCTAACTGGGCTCTGGTGAAAACCAAGGAGATGCCGATACCACGATTCGTTATCCTCTGGTCGTTTATGTTTTTGCATGAGTGAAATTGTAAACGTTGCTTTTGCATAATTTCTTTGCATACTCTGGGTCAGACTTTCGATTTCACATGCAACCGTTAATGAACTATCTTATGACGTCACTTCCTCTGGTGACGTCACATCCGGTAACGAGTACCGGTGCCCGGAGTCTTGACACGCGACTGCCGGTGCCGGAGATTGGCACGCGACTAAGGAGGTCAGGTGCACACGCCCCACCGTTGAGGAATGGTATTGCTCAACTCGCTTTGCCTGTAATATATGAATACATGTTCGTTTCCTAAAAATCGTGTGTTCCTTTCGTTTATTACCATTTAACACCATAACAGAAGTGGATATTTGAGCCATTTGACATCCAGCTGGGCGATATATAGTAAACATTGCGACACAATAAGTGTTTAAATATTTCAACTGGACCATCTAGAAGCAATTTAACATCCACTGTCATTAAAAGTCCTGGGAACATATTTAACGTGGAGAATAAGCTAGACCCCGTCTAATATAATTATACAAATCCTACATCTACATCAGGGAGGTGATGGGAGGTCAGTGTTGAACGATGCGGGCTAGCAACCTGGGTGTGACAAGTTCAAACCCAGTTTGTTCCACGGAAACACTTTCACATAGATTTTGGCAACCTACACGTGGTCCCTCCCGTAAGTACCCGGTATCTTTCCTGAAAGAATTCCTAATAGAAAGATATCATTTACATGAACCATGCTCAACAAATAAATAAACAAACATCTACATCAGTTATTCGCAACCCTTTGGGGGGGGCGTCTGTGCCCCTCAGCAATTTTCCATTAAACTTCGCACCCCCTAAAATTTATATCGTGTTTAAGAATCTCTATCTTTATCTTAATTTTTATATAAAAGTCACTTTGTGTGTGTGTGTGTGTGTGTGTGTGTGTGTGTGTGTAAGTTCCTTCCGTATAGGTTCCGAAACGGCTGAGCCTATCTTTTGCAAAAATTCACACAAAGCTAAATTCATATTTCTGGCAATGTTTTTAGATTTGTTCCTCTTACAGAAATTCATCCGATAAATATCGAAAATCGAAAAAATCCGATTCTAAAAATAGTCTTTCTTTTCTCATAGATAAAAAAAAAGAATTTTTACAAGGGGAATATTTTACGTTACACCGGCCAAGGGAAGTAATTTTATTTATTGCTAAAGATCGTCAAGCCACAATATGAGTTGACGTAATATTGTCAACAAACACAGACAGAATTTGATGAACGACATTATCATTATTTTTTACTGGGTAAATTCTTCCTCATAATATATAATAATTAAGACAGGCTCGATTTTATAATAATGTGTATGCAATCTGCATAAATTAAAATATCATATTTAAGCGTATTGTACGACTGGATGACGCTGGGCGGCCAGCTAGTATTTAATCCCCCCCCCCAAAATGTAACTTTTTTCTTTAATATAATTTGCAAGAAAAATGACATAAATAGCTAAGAAACAAATCATAAATTATTATTGAAGTGCACATTCAAAATTAATGTCTTACTTGAAATAGCACTAATAGCTCAGTACCGAATAATAGTGTTGTGGTTAAATATTGAAAGAAGAACAACAAGGTTCGGAAACAGTGAAATGAAATATATATTAACAAAAAAATACAGAAACGCATATTGGTTGAGTGAGACCCCGCTTAACTAGAAGGACAAAGTAAGGTGAAGACCCACTCCCTTTGATTCTCAGGTCCAGACTACTGATAGCAGAAAATGGTTACCGGAAGTGACGTCAAAAATAGTACATTGTCAGAATCTACAATATGGTCGTCTTCAAGTCTAACGTAAACAAGTTCTTGATGAACCGTCCCTTTCAGCAATCCATTTACCAAATTTCCGCTACTAACGATTACTACGATATTTTCCCACGGCTACCGTGCACTCATTAATCCTGATACTCGAGTGGCCTCTGAGCCTTGATAAGTGGTGACTCTTTTTGTTAAAAAAAAAGGTCTTAAACGTCAGAGCGTTCTAAACTTGTGATTAAATAAATGGTTGGATTAAATGTATTCAGCTATGTATTTAATGGCCACTTAATAATAATACTTAACTATAAAATAAAAGTAAAAAGTTAGTACCTTGCAAAAGAAACTTTAAAACACACACACACACACACACACACACACATATAGGCAATACAGTATTTTTATCTAAACTTTTCTCGCACACCTTGAAATATCGCGCTTCGGGTTTGAAACCCCTGATATATTATACAAATCCAGTATATATAAAAGGCTATATGTCTGTCTGTCTGTCTGTCTGTCCCCATATTTTCAAACTCTATCTCTTCAGAAACTAAAAGTCGCAGAGCGGCACTAGGACATCAAACGATTGGATTTTTTATGGGCCGTTCTTTTATGGGTCTTTTCTTTTATAGTTTTTAAGGGGTCACAATGGGTCAAAATTGAAAAAACGGTTATGCATTTTTTTATTTTTTTATTTTTACATTTTTACCCCAAACAATTCACATTGCCAATTTGATGTAGGGGACTACTACCAGGGACATCAGCTGCAGGAAGTTGGTCAGCAAGATGTCGGTTCACGTTACACTTTAACTTCTGCATGTCAGTACAGTTGGGGAAGCAGGGACCCGGAAGGGAATTCCAAAGTCTAGTGGTTCTGTGGAAGAAACTACTGGAGGAGAAGGCTCTCTTGCATCTAAGGATCTCTGCTGCGAATGGGGTGGGGGGGATTAAGCTGCTTGTTGGGTTTGTCGGGGTATTTACGTCGAGGGGGTACAAGTGCTTGCAGTTCGTCGGAGCCAATATAGCCAATACCGTATTTTTATCTAAACTTTTCTCGCACACCTTGAAATATCGCGCTCCAGGTTTGAAACCCCTGATATATTATGCAAATCCAATATATATAAAAGGCTATACGTCTGTCTGTCTGTCCCCATATTTTCAAACTCTATCTCTGCTGAAACTAAAAGTCGCAGAGCGGCGCTAGGACCTCAAACGATTGGATGTTTTTATGGACCGTTCCTTTAGTTGTCTTTTATTTTATAGTTTTTAAGGGGTCACGATAGGTCAGAATCGAAAACAAAAAAACGGTTATACATTTTGTACGTTCGTTTTAGTTTATTTTTAAGTTTTAGTCCTTAATTAGTTCATATGCGTGTCACGTTGTTACAGTGGTAACGTCACCAGCTTTGAATGCTACAGTTTTGATTCCAGTTTCGATTCTAGCTGATGGCAACCAAATACTTTATTTTTTATTTTATAAACCACGACTACTATATAGGAAATCTAGACAAATTAGTTTACGCTTGGGCGTAGCCGTCCCTTCCCCCCTAGTATTTTCTATTTTTACTTACAGACACATGTGTTTCATGATCACGCAATCTTCGATGTAAGAGATGATAATTACTGCCGGACAAATAATTTGAATTTTTCAAACTGCAACCTGATATTCAACTCCTAGGTCAACGGGAATAATAAGGGGGAAAGAAAAAAATTTCTATACGATATCGATTAAACTAATCTATACAATAACCAAGCCATAAGAATTGTTTCTTATGTTTAGATTAACAACTTATTATTAATTCTCTTGGAGAACCACGTTCTTGTTGAAAGGGAACGTATACATAAAAATGCAGCTGTGAAATCTTACAGAATGAATAGCCAATTTTAATCTGTTTTTACTGGACCGCAATATTTCTGTCTATCTATCCATCTATCTATCTATCTATCTATCCATCCATCCATCTATCCATCCATCCATCCATCCATCCATCTATCTATCCATCTTTCTATCTATCTATCTATCTATCTATCTATTTATCTATCCATCTATTCTATTTATCTATCCATCTATCCATCTATCTATCCATCCATCTATCCATCTATCTATCTATCTATCTATCTATCCATCCATCCATCCATCTATCTATCCATCTTTCTATCTATCTATCTATCTATCTATTTATCTATCCATCTATTCTATTTATCTATCCATCTATCCATCTATCTATCTATCTATCTATCCGTCTATCTATCCATCTTTCTATCTTATCTATCTATCTATCCATCCATCCATCTATCTATCCATCTATCTATCTACCTATCTAGCTAGCTATCTACCTATCTACCTATCTATCTATCCATCTATCTATCTATCTATCTATCTATCTAGTATTATACAAAAGTCACTTTGTGTGTATGTCAGAGTTCCCTCCTCATAGGTTCCGAAACGGCCGAGCCTATCTTTTACAGATTTCACACAAAGCTAATTTATATGACCGGCAGTGTTCTTAGACATATTTTGTAGAGAAATACATCCGATAAGTATCGAAAATCGAAAACATTTTATCATAAAAATAGTCTTTCTTTTTTATGACTGAAAAAGAATTTTTATATAGGAATATTTGACGTTACACTGGCAAAGGAGTTAATAACATCTTAACAAATAATTTCTTTAAAAAAACAAAAAAAAACAGAATTATTAACATCTGAAGATATAGTTCAGTGGTAGAGCATTTGACTACAGATCGAATGATCTCCTGTTTAAACCCAGGTGTACCCTACCATCTTTTTTTTCTATTAATGAGTTTAATTTACAATAAAAGAAAAGGTACCATTTTAAATCGCCGCAAATCATTTCTTTGTTTGCATATTTTAAACCTAGGCATTAATAAGAAATGACTTTTCCTGGGCACTCATCGTCAAGCTTAAATATCAGCTGACGTGATATTGTAAAAAAAAAAACAATAACTGAATTCGATGAACGATATCATCATTTATTTTTTCATTTATTTATTATTTTATTTATTTGTTTATTGATTTTCGAATTAATCGATGAAATATTATAAGATGGAGAGGAAAACTAAATACCAATGTCTTATGTCTGACAATAAACGAGACGAGAACATCAGGAATAGTTCAATCATAGGGGAGATTACTCTGATGAAAGAAAACTGAAAAAAGAACGCAAAATTTATGCTGACAAATAAAAAGAAAATTAATTGTCAACAAATGAAAGAAAGATGCAAAAAAATTTATGTTGAGAAATAAAAACAAAGTTGTCGACGAATTGAAAAGAAAGAAAGAGAATTAATACTAAGAAACAAAAAGAAAATGAATTGTCGAAGAATGAAAGAAAAACGTAACACAATTTATGTTGAGAAATAAAAACAAAGGTGTCGACGAATTGAAAAGAAAGAAAGAGAATTAATACTAAGAAACAAAAAGAAAATGAATTGTCGAAGAATGAAAGAAAAACGTAACACAATTTATGTTGAGAAATAAAAACAAAGTTGTCGACGAATTGAAAAGAAAGAAAGAGAATTAATACTAAGAAACAAAAAGAAAATGAATTGTCGAAGAATGAAAGAAAAACGTAACAAAATTAATGTTGCGAAATAAAAGCAAAATTGTCGCCGAGTTGAAAAAGAAAGAAAGAAAACTTAATGGCGAGAAAAAAAAATAATGTTGAGTGCAAGACAGAAAAAAGGAAGAATATAAGAAAAAAGCATAAGAAGATTGAAAAAATAAATTATTGTCGAAGGAAAAAAAAACAAGACGAAAAAAAGGATGAAGTGAAAATAAACAGAATAAAAAGAAATAAAGAAGGAAATAATTAAATACAATTTGAAAGAAAGATCAAAAGAAAAAAATTTAAAAGAGTAAATTTTCGAAACTGGATGAAGAAAGAAAGAATGATGGTAATTGTAACTCTCGCATCCTTTACTTTGTCCTTTAGTCCTCACATTCAATGAGTGATGCTTTTAACGAGCAAGAAAGAACTGCTGTTTTCTGGGTTGGTATCATTTAATACTTATTCTTGGCTTGACTTTGAAATAGTATATTTTTAGCTCCAGGTGGTTTCATGCCTTGTCTGGAGCGATTTCCACTAAAACAAAAAAAAAGAAATTAAAATCAAAGAGCGAAGAAGACAAAGATGGCCAAAGAAACAAACAAATTGATTTTTGGAGAAAGAAAGAAAGAAAGAACAAGAAGAAAAAGAATATAAAAGAAGAAATAATATATATATATAAAAAGAACGAATTAAGATCAGTTTGGAAGAAATGATTTCAAAATAAAAGAGTAGATGCCGATCACTGGAAGAAGAAAGAAAAAAAAACGGATCGGCTGAGAAAGAAGAAGCTATCACGAAATAAACAGGAAAAGAATATAAGAAAGTAATAATCAAATACAATTTGAATAAATAACACAAAAAGTTAAGAAGTTAAACCCAAAAACTCACAGAATAAAAACAAAAGGCGGAAAATAGTCCAAAATTAAACTCAAGTTAAAAAGAATAAATAAATTCTAATAAAACTTAAAACCAAAATGAACAAAGCAAACACATTAGAAACCAATAAAAAAAAGTTGTTAATTTAACGATTTTTCAGTGCAAATACCCGATGTGAATTTCCCGCCCTCAGTATAGAGTTGGTGTAAAAACAAATCCCGTGATGCTTTGTAATGACAAATCCCGTGATGCTTTGGGCTGATTGGAAATTAACGGAGCAATCACCTTTAAAATTAAAAATAAATAAATAAATAAATCGAATCACATGTTCACCTATCGAAAACATTTTCAAAGCAATTTTTAAACATCTAATCTTTAAGAAGAAACGAAAATTGCTACTACCTCGGTACCTACCTTTGCTACATTTAAATCTGTACTAATTATTGTATAATCATATGAAAACTCAGTTGATGAAGGTTTTGTGGTTGTTTTTATTTTGTCGCTTTGTTTTGTTTGTTGCTTTGTTTTGTTTGTTGCTTTATTTTTGTACATATTTCATTCAGAGAAACATACATCATACATGTAATATGTTTGAAAACACATTCTTTTTTATCGTTCACAGTAAACAAAGTGTTTATTTAATTCAGGAATTAGTTTTATTACTTAACTTCTGCTTATTACGCTCGCCCTTTAACAGTATGTTGAGTTAATTGCTATCGTTTAATAGTTGTTAATATCTTTATAACGCTCTTTCCTTGTCACCTTGGTTACATCTTTATGAGAATTGAGATAAGTGCGAATCAATTTCCATCTATTTTATATACTCTAGTCATACCATCGACGTAAAGACATATGTAATATATAGTTTTATTTCTAAACCATCGACGTAAAAACATGTAATATATAGTTTTATTTCTAAACCGTCGATGTAAAGACATATGTAATATATAGTTTTATTTCTAAACCGTCGATGTAAACACATATGTAATATATAGTTTTATCTCTAAACCGTCGATGTAAAGACATATGTAATATATAGTTTTATTTCTAAACCATCGACGTAAAGACATATGTAATATATAGTTTTATTTCTAAACCATCAATGTAAAGACATATGAAATATATAGTTTTATTTCTAAACCGTCGATGTAAAGACATATGTAATATATAGTTTTATTTCTAAACCATCAATGTAAAGACATATGTAATATATAGTTTTATTTCTAAACCATCGATGTAAAGACATATGTAATATATAGTTTTATTTCTAAACCATCAATGTAAAGACATATGTAATATATAGTTTTATTTCTAAACCATCGATGTAAAGACATATGTAATATATAGTTTTATTTCTAAACCATCAATGTAAAGACATATGTAATATATAGTTTTATTTCTAAACCATCAATGTACAGACATATGTAATATATAGTTTTATTTCTATACTATCAATGTAAATACATATGAAATATATAGTTTTATTTATAAACTATCGACGTAAAGACATATGTAATATATAGTTTTATTTCTAAACCATCGACCTAAACACATATGTGATATATAGTTTTATTTCAAAACCGTCGATGCAAAGACATATGTAATATACAGTTTTATTTCTAAACCGACGATGCAAAGACATATGTAATATATAGTTTTATTTCTAAACCGTCGATGTAAAGACATATGTAATATACAGTTTTATTTCTAAACCGTCGATGCAAAGACATATGTAATATATAGTTTTATTTCTAAACCGTTGATGGAAAGACATATGTAATATACAGTTTTATTTCTAAACTATCGAGGTAAAGACATATGTAATATACAATTTTATTTCTAAACCGTCGATTTAAAGACATATGTAATATATAGTTTTATTTCTTAACCGTCGATGTAAAGACATATGTAATATATAGTTTTATTTCTAAACCATCAACGTCAATATATATGCAATATAAAGTTTTATTTCTAAACCGTCGATTTAAGGACATATGTAATATATAGTTTTATTTCTAACCCGACGATGTAAAGATATATGTAATATATAGTTTTATTTCTAAACCGTCGATGTAAAGAGATATGTAATATACAGTTTTATTTCTAAACCAACGATGTAAAGACATATGTAATATATAGTTTTTTTTTCTAAACCGTCGATTTAAGGCATATGTGATATATAGTTTTATTTCTAAACCGTCGATTTAAAGACATATGTAATAGATAGTTTTATTTCTAAACCATCAATGTAAAGACATATGTAATATATAGTCTTATTTCTAACCCGTCTATGTAAAGACATATGTAATATATAGTTTTATTTCTAACCCGTCTATGTAAAGACATGTGTAATATATAATTTTATTTCTAAACCATCAATGTAAAGACATATGTAATATATAGTTCTATTTCTAAACCGTCGATGTAAACACATATGTAATATATAGTTTTATTTCTAAACGATCGACATAAAGACATATGTAATATATAGTTTTATTTCTAAACCATCAACGTAAAGACATATGTAATATATAGTTTTATTTCTAAACTATCGAGGTAAAGACATATGAAATATATAGTTTTATTTCGAAACTATCGAGGTAAAGACATATATAATATATAGTTTTATTTCTAAACCGTCGATGTAAAGACATATATAATATATAGTTTTATTTCTAAACTATCGAGGTACAAACATATATAATATATAGTTTTATTTCTAAACCGTTGATGTAAAAACATATATAACATATAGTTTTTTTTTCTAAACCGTCGATGTAAAGACATATGAAATATATAGTTTTATTTCTAAACCGTCGATGTAAAGACATATGTAATATATAGTTTTATTTCTAAACTATCGAGGTAAACACATATATATTATATAGTTTAATTTCTAAACTATCGATGTAAAGACATATATAATATATAGTTTTATTTCTAAACTATCGACGTAAAGACACATATAATATAAAGTTTTATTTCTCAACCGTCGATGTAAAGGCATATGTAATATATAGTTTTATTTCTAACCAGTCGACTTAAAGACATATGTAATACATAGTTTTATTTCTAAACCGTCGATGTAAAGGCATATGTAATACATAGTTTTATTTCTAAACCGTCGATGTAAAGGCATATATAATATATAGTTTTATTTCTAAACCGTCGATGTAAAGGCATATGTAATATATAGTTTTATTTCTAAACCGTTGATTTAAAGACATATGTAATATATAGTTTTATTTCTAAACCGTCGATGTAAACACATATGTAATACATAGTTTTATTTCTAAACCGTCGATGTGAAGGCATATGTAATATATAGTTTTATTTCTAAACTATCGACCTAAAGACATATGTAATATATAGTTTTATTTCTAAACCGTCGATGTAAACACATTTGTAATATATAGTTTTTTTTCTTAACCGTCGATGTAAAGACATATGTAATATATAGTTTTATTTCTAAACCGTCGATGTAAAGACATATGTAATATATAGTTTTATTTCTAAACCGTCGATGTAACGACATATGTGATATATAGTTTTATTTCTAAACCGTCGATTTAAGGCATATGTAATATATAGTTTTATTTCTAAACCATCAATGTAAAGACATATGTAATGCATAGATTTATTTCTAAACTATCGATGTAAAGACATATGTAATATATAGTTTTATTTCTAAACTATCGAGGTAAAGACATATATAATATATAGATTTTTTTCTAAACCGTCGATGTAAAGGCATATGTAATATATAGTTTTATTTCTAAACCGTCGATGTAAAGACATATGTAATATATAGTTTTATTTCTAAACCATCGACGTAAAGACATTTATAATATATAGTTTTATTTCTAAACCGTCGATGTAGAGACATATGTAATATATAGTTTTATTTCTAAACCGTCGATGTAAAAACATATGTAATATATAGTTTTATTTCTAAACCATTGATGTAAAGACCTATGTAATATACACTCGTGAACAAAAAAAATGGGCCCGGAAAGAAATTTACAATTTATTGCACAAAAAGCTGCATTACACAAAATGTAATTAAATAATAAACGAAAATGAGTAAAAAATATAAAGAGCAAGGTATTTACTTTAATAAAAACTTAGTATGGAATGGAATTGCCCTGAGATCTTTTTAAAAGATCAATTCTTTTTATCATGCTCTCAACCAACTTGGAGCACTGTGAAGAGGAGATGTTATTCCATTCTCTTTGTACTGCTCCCCATAATTTTTCTTTGTTGGAAAAAGTTTTTCTAACTAATACACGAGATATTATAGCCCAAATATTTTCCATTGGGTTTAAATCTGGGGTTTGGCCAGGCCAAAACATCACATCAATTGTATTATCAGTAAGCCACTTCTTTTTGACTTTTGCTGTGTGTGCAGGGGCATTATCATGTTGAAAAATAATGTCATTGTTCATTTATAACTTCTGGATGCTTGGTAATAGACCTCTTTCTAATATTTGAATGTATTCTTTGGCATTAATTGACGCATCACATCTGATAATTTCCCCAACTCCTGCAGCAGAAAAGGTCCCCCATACCATTATTCCTCCGTTTTCATGTTTTACTGTGGTTTTTATGCAATTCGGTGAAAATCTTTCTCCGGATCTTCGGATGCAACGTTCAGGGGCATCACTGGCAAGGCAAAATCTTGATTCGTCCTACCAGAATACATTTCTAAACCTATCTGCATCTTTCGTAACATAACATGATGCAAGTGTCTTTCTGTCGCTGATGTTCTTCTTAGTTAACAAAGGTTTTTTTTCACATCTTTTTGATGAAAATCCCATTTCCTTCATCCTTCTGGATATTGTCACTCTAGAAAGAGAATTTCCTTTTGCTGTTTCGAATTGTTTGCTATGGTCAACATAAGTTTTTTTGTTATCCTTCAAAACGGTCATTTTAAGCCTGTGATCGTCCTTCATTGTGGATGCTCTAGGGCGACCAGAACCAACTTTCCTGCTCACTGTGCCTTCAATCTCGAACCTTTGCCCAATTCTCTTCACAGCTGAAAGAGATGTTGCCACCTTTTCTTCTTTCAAAAATGTCGAAAATCTGCTTTAAAGTCAAATTTGCCTGTCGTAATCCTGCAATTCGGTTTTTAATTTTTTCGTCAAGATGTTGTCTTGGGCTCATCTTTAATACAAATAATCTAAAAAATACTAAATAACAGCTAATTATTAGCAAACAAGCGATAAAAATTTTTAAAATTGTTTTCCTTCCAATTTCAATCATGCCCCATTTTTTTGTTCCAATTTTAATCATGGCCCATTTTTTTTTTGTTCACGGGTGTATAGCTTTATTTCTAAACCATCGACGTGAAGACATTGTAATATATAGTTTTATTTCTAAACCATCGACGTTTAGACATATGTAATATATTGTTTTATTTCTAAACCATCGACGTAGAGACATATGTAATATATAGTTTTATTTCTAAATCATCGATGGGTATAATAGCGAAGTAAAGGTATTCGTTACTTTTAGCTACGCAAAGTGAATATCAACAGATTCAACACAGTTTATATTTTTTTTTAAATAAAATGTAGTTTAAAAATATAAAGTCATTAATTGTATATGAAGGGGGAAGAATTTCGTTAAGAAGGATGAATTTAAGGATGACAGTGAGTCGAGTGTTTGTAAACTGAGAGTACGCATCGAAGTGCTGCGAATTACGGTGTCAGTGACAAGGAACGTTGTCGATTTCTATTTAAACTACACGCTATTTCGGCAAAAGGTAAAGTTTACGTCACTAGTGTAGATTGTCGCATGTTCAGCAAATAGAAAATGCCAAACGATTGAAGTTGGGTCTATGTGAAGTGCAATGATTTTTAAAGATCATGAAAGCCTGTGTTTTTAGATAGGTGAAGGTATTAAGCTGCATATAAGAGGAATTGCTGCGTAAAGAGAGCACGAATTGTGGATGATAACGAGTCGAGTGTTTGTCGGCAGTGATAACGCATTGAAGTTAAGATTTGATGCGAATTACGTCGTAGTGAAAACGAGTGCTGTCTATTTGTATTTACATTATATAAAATCATCGTGGAACAAATGGTGGTAATTGTTCTAACCAAATGTGTCACAGCTATATATATATATATATATATATATATATATATATATATATATATATATATATATATATATTAAAAACTGATTACATGTAATGATAGAAGATGTATCGAGACACAGGAATGGGTATGTTTGATCTGGCAGAACGGTGGTTCATTAAAATTTTGGGGTTTGCGTTCGCACCTGTTCCACAAAGTATGGAAATAAAAAATTTAAAAATAAAAAAAAAAAACGTTTACACGTGTTTTGGATATAGATTACATCATAATACTTTGATAAGTATGTAAATAGGGATGGTATAATAAAATTGTGGGGTCTTCGTTCGCGCCTGGCCTCCATAGAATGGAAATAGGCAAAAACTTTAATAAAGACTTTTCATATCTATCTGCGTAAGTATACTTTGATAATTATGTTTCAGTTTGGATAAATGTGGTATAATAAAATTATGGGATGTTCGTTCGCACCTGACCTACATAAAATGGAAATATTTCACAAAGTTTAACAAGTTTTTTTAATAAAGATCCACAGAATATCGTGAGAATTGTTTCAGTGTGAACAGGTATTGTATAATAAATGATGGGGTTTATCTATTTTATTTTTACTTTCATCATATTTTGCTTTGGTTTTGATACTCCCAAATTGGAAGCTATCTCTTTATAACCTTTCCTTTTCATAACCTATCATACTTTCATAAATCATAGTCCATTTTCTGTAGGCTGTTTTTGAACCCAGTAAACGACGGGTACTTTTGCTAGTATATATATATATATATATATATATATATATATATATATATATATTGCAATCATGACAGGAAGACTCGTTTTGATGGTTTTGTTCATGATTAAAAGTGGGAAATGAAAGAGAGAAAAAAGCAATTTAATGCGGGGGGCCAGCTGACTGGGTTCGCCCTCACTTTTCATATCCTAGATCGAATGTTATCGAAAGGTGTGAAGAGCACTGTAAGTTTAGGGAGACTTGTTGTCACTCAGATTCCAGGGAACACCACAAGTTTTTTTCAAGGAGAAATGTTTGATGACTATGTTACATCTCCTAGTTAGTAAATAATAATATGCAAAGAGAACAGATTTAGTATAGTTGGCAAAAAAATGAACACAAGACAAAAACTATTGATAAAGCAGTACCAGTTGATGTGAATGTGGAGGGAAACGAAAAGGAAAAGGTCTGAAAGTGCCAAGACTTGAAAAGGGAGATAAAAAGTGTGTGGAAGTTGAAGAAAGTAGAAGTTGTAACTATTGTGGTGGAAGGTCTGGGAAGCGTGACAAAATAATTTGACAAATGGATTTGAGATAATAAGGTCAATTACAATGTTGAAGTCCTTCAAACGACTTATGGGGAACCTTCAGAATCTTGCGAAAAGTGCTGGAAGGCTAAGAAAAGAAGACTTTGTTTTGATCCGCCTGTGAATATAAAATCGGTAACAACAAAAGCCAGGCACGAAATATGATAACACAAATAAAAATAATAATTGTTGTTGCATCATCGATTCATTTCGTCTGAATCAGATGGTTACTGTTGGCAACTGTTTCCCTGGTATCTTTCTAGTTAGATTTATTTTTGTTTAGAAAGACACTGGGCACTTAGGGGAGGGACCACATGAAGTTTGACAGCATTATAAATGAAACTGTTTTTGTGGTACGAACTGAATTCGATCTTGGTACACCCAGGTTGTCAGTCCGTTTTGTTAACCACTTAGGCATCGTGCTTCTATGATGATGATGATGATTTAGACGTAACGGGCGCATTGTTTTCATTAAACAATAAGAATGTCATAAAAGATGTGTCACGATTTATAAATCTTCAATTGAAAAAATAGAGTAGTGGTTGCAGTTGTGACCCAACGGATTACAGGTATGTCTCGTAGTCATATATAAAATCTAATATTCATGAGCAGTTGATATTAATCTGGTGTAACCGGCAATTATATACATGTATCAATTCAATAAATGAAATCAATATTTATCGAACGTGTGAATTTAATAGACTTTATCTGTGGACGAGGCTCTAGTTATGTTAAACAGTGTCGGGTCAGCGCTTTTAAGATATGGGTCGATAATAATAATGGGCCAATCGATATTTCTTATGTCTGAGTACAACAAAACCAGTCCCCTCTCCCCCGTGCGTTATGCCATTGACTCGTGCCTCTTGCCTCAGGCCAACGGTATGAATTGCTATTCATAAGATCTTTGTAGAACGTTTTATTTCATTGAAACTAGTTTGTATCAGAAAATAATGCTCGGTTTTAGAAACAAAAAAATGTATTCAATGCAAAACTATTCATGTTGTATATCTATGAAGTTGTCTTTTAGATAGTAAGATTCCGTTATGATACTGAGATCAACTGTTTTATAAGCTTTTATGGTAATTGCACAAGTTTTCTTCAAAATTTGCTGCCGTTCGCATGTAAGGGCGTACGAGGTGTGTTAAATAAGTTTGCAGCCATTTTTTGTACGTTTAAAATTGTCGTAGAGTCTTGAAAATTCAATATGTTATTGTTATATATCTTGTGAGATAACTGACCAATTTTTATGATTCCATGTTCAAATCAGCAGCTACAGCAGGAATTGGAATGCGCCCTACTAAAACCTGATTGTCAGAGGTGGTGAATTTCAAAAATGCAATCTGGATCTGAAGACACTTTAGAAGAACGATATGCAATAGAATTCTGTTTTAAACTTTAGAAAAACATGCCACAGAAAAGCATATAATGTTTCAGACGTTTTAGACCATCTTACATGAATTGAGCATCAGTTTTTGAGTGGCATAAGAGATTCAAGGACGGCAGGGGGTATGTGAGGGATGATGAGAGGCGTGGGAAGAATAAGCAAGTCAGAACACCAGAGTTGATTAGCTAAATAAATAACTACATGAATAAGGACCGTCGTATGTTTATACAGACTGTGCATAGTTTGATGTCAGTGTGGGAACTGTGTACACAATTATTCACAAGGAACTGAAGATTCGAAAGATTTGTAAGAAGTTTTTCTCAAGGGCGCATCCCACAACTCCATTCTTGCCACAGACTATTTGACCTATATGGGCATAAAGAGAGTTCCTCACTCTCTCTATAAGCCATGCCTTCCACCTTATGACGTTTAGTTCTTCCCTAAACTCTAAGAAAACCTTAGAGCCTGTCGTTATGAAACAATTGAGAAGGGTCATTGATATGCTCACACAAGACTTCCAGAAATTTTTTCATTTCTGGAAAGAAGCACCAAAACTAACGCATATACTCCTTGAAAATTGCCATTTTGATCAAACCTGTTAGCCACCCCAAAAAGTTTCAAAATTCCAAATATCGGCCATTTTTCATAATGGCGCCGACTAAACGTCATTTGGGAATAGAAGGTGCTGCATCTGCTCTCAGATTATCTCGCCATTACTTCCATCCGTCTTTAATTTCTTACTATCTTACTACAGTTTACGAACCGTGCTGAAATAATACTGTTATTTAGAGATCCATTCTTACCATGTGAAGGATATTTTGTAACTATTCGCTATTTTTACACAACAATTTGATAAACAAA
The DNA here is from genome assembly GCF_053919585.1 of Euprymna scolopes. NCBI lineage: Eukaryota > Metazoa > Mollusca > Cephalopoda > Sepiida > Sepiolidae > Euprymna > Euprymna scolopes. The sequence goes on along the minus strand of NC_136518.1, from coordinate 72,962,435 downwards.
AGATACAGTAAAACATTGAATTTAACTTGAAAAATCCTACCTTTAAAATAGCACTGTCTGTAAAAAACAGAAATAGCAAATTCTCCGTATCACTTGGAGAGAGGAGGCAGGATTATCAAAAAAACAAACAGAAAACAAAATGTCATTTTAACAAGACTTAGAATAGGTCACACACACTTAACCCATTCCTACATCCTAAAAGGAGAAACTCAACCCCAATGTATTCCCTGTCAAGTACCAATTACTGTAAAACATTTACTAACTGAATGCGCGGATCTTTCACAAATTAGGAAAAAACACTATAAAGAAATAGATCTTCAAATAATCTTCAAAGAGAACAACACCAGAAAAATCTTATCTTACATTAAAGAAATAGGACTCTTCCAAAAAATATAGCCCGCAAAAACCTTATATTCTGCAAAAGCATCCTGCAAGACAGAGAACAAAAATGATAAAATCCACTATAAAACAACCAAACCAAAAGTTACGAACTAACGATTGAAAATACAAAGAGCTTCAAGAATAAAAGTCTCCTATAAAATAACTGGATACAACATCAAATACTATCCCCAAAATGACTAGATTCAGCATTGAATGGCCCAGAAGGGGTTGATAGAAAAAAAAAACAGAATTAAATGACCCACAAAGGTTGATATGCTGATTAAATAATCCATCCATACTTGGAATCAAGCAGTGTGACTCAAAAGAGGTGTGGTTGAGAATTAAGAAATAGTTACATGCGCAGGTGTATCCATTGTCTCAAGAGTTAATATAGGTCATGATATTTGTTCATTATCTTCTTTTTCGTTTTCAACGCACTTGTTCTTCGTGGCCTGCTGTAATTGACGCCAGTTTAAGAAGAATTATGACCGGATTTGACTTTACGCAAAAAAAGTATACGCATTTCTTTATTTTCATTTTCGTTATCAGCCTTTTATAACCTGAATTATGATGTAGATGAATAAAAATATTTATTGTTTACTTTAATTAGTTTGAAAAGTAATGATACTATGATTGTCTTCAAACTGGAAAAGTTATGAAGTTCAATAGTTAAACTACCACGGAGAATGTTTGTATCTCATAACCATACCTTAATTATTATCCACGGGGCATGACAACAAAGGAAATGCTTCACTCTCTGGGGCAGCGGATATAAGTAATGGACAGGTGCAATCTGGGAGTATCTGATATCTACCCAGGTGCTGAACTAATACTGGAACAGATAACAGACAAAATTTCATAAGAATTTTTCATTTCTGGAAACAAGCACCAAAATTCACACACGCGCGCGCGCGTGCGCACACACACACACACACACTCCTTAGATAATGCTCTTTTGATAAAACCGGTTAGCCACCTAAAAAATTTTAACATTCCAAATAAAGGGCATTTTTCAAAATGGCTACCACTAAATGCACAGAAATATCTCATTTCTTATTTGAATGATTTTGGTGTCTAATCATGCATCTTCCATAGAATCTGGATTTACAATTATGAATTCACTCACTTCCTTTTAATAATAGAGCGGATGCCAATACACAACAATCAGGCCACACTGGTGTGACACTTAGGATGGGGTCCGTATCAGCTGAATAAGTTCTAAAAGGATCGAATTATGAAATGACAACTTCATAGCTAAATGCTAGTCATGTGTAAAATGTATTCTGCTGATAATCTTTTGGGCAGAAATATTATGTGGAATCTGAATTTGGAATCATCGACTAACTCAGTGACTTACTGGTAGGTTTTTTTTCTTTTTCCTTGAGCTTCTCCATTTCTAAATCTCACATCTGCAGCTGCAGAGTACAGTGCAGGTCAAGCCAAAGAAGTTGCACTTGCATCGTCCGCAGCATTCCAACTTGTAACCACACTTGGCTTGCTGCTGGCAACTTTTTGCGATCTATCCAGATGATGTACCACAAATCTTGTCTTTGTCCAGCCTTAGTTGCATTTCCGGTTTAAGTACTGTTGCCTAACTCTAGATATACCCCGCTGGGTAGGCAGTACGCTTCATATGCTGCTTCAGTGCTCCTTGGGTTCGAGGAATGATTTCATGTGACTTTTGCTTCCGAGCAAACATGCCCAACCTTGCATCACCAACACATTCAGATGTGCTTGATCTGTCATACATCTTGACAAACTTCTTTAAGGTTTCCACGTCTTCATCATCCACTACTGGTGGGTACTTGCTAAGTTTGCGGACTTTGTTACTTTGCCATAGAATGCTGAAACAATGAAGGCATGTGAAAAGAGTATCCCTTTGCTCATTTTTGCGAGAGTACAACAGATGTCACGTACTGGAATCGATCTCAGGTTCTGTCATTGGCCGAAGGCAAATAAGAGCTGCTGCAAACCCAGCTCCTGAAGTACCTGCAGAACACTGACTGCGATGACAAGTACATCTGTGTCGCTGGCTTTGATCATCATTATTTTGCTGTCAGCCAGATGGATAGTGGTCGCTGACAGCATCTTCTTCCTTGGTCACAATGACAATATTTTGTGAGGACATGTGCAATCTTATCAGTCAGGATGTTGAACTTGTTGTCACTTTCTCTAAGGAAGTTTAGCCAATTTGAGAGAATTTTTACCCTCTGTTGTCTCCCTCCATCTCACTCCCCGCCTTCGCTTTGATCTTGTTTCAGCTTTCAGACTGGACTGATTATAAACATGATGATAGAGTATGCCTGTACGTCGAATATTTCATATTTAAATATCTTTGAAATTCGTGGAAGCAGACTATGCACTAATGCTGCACCATCTATGATGAAGGTGTCGGCCTCTGGTTCTGTCTCAGCGGTTGCAACTAGATTCGGATGAATGTAAGTTAGATGGGATTTCAAACAGGTGTGGCGCTTTCCACCATCACTGAGGGCAGCAGGATGTGACTGGTTTTCGTGACAGCAGAACTTCTTCAAGTCACACTCTCTGCTATGGCATGATATAAACAGCTCGGTAACTAGGTGACAGCCTCTCTTGAGAATATTTTGTTTTGATGGCTTAGCTGGTATCTGTCGAAAAAAATCAGCCCGATTCTTCTTAATTGGTTCATAGAAGGTGGATTCTTCTTTCCGATTCCAGTTCCTTCATAAACTCTTGGAAATAAACCTTTCTTTTCTCAAGCTGTGTACTAACAAGTTTGGCAGCACTTTTATGAGCCATGTCATTTGTAGCAAGTGTACGTAGGTATCGATTGTCCTCCTGAAAAGGATTTCACATGTCTTGCATGGCTTTTAAGAACTTTTCTAATTTCTCAAGAAACACTCTTTGATCTCGTTCTGTTTCCTCGTGGTGACTCATGCGTTCAGCATCCATTTTTGGTGCCACATGCCACCCCATACTGAGCAACCAAGTGGCTGACTTCAGGACCAGCTATCATCCATCTTCTCAGTGCTGATGGGTCTTCAGTCACGTTAATATCAGCCCCCATCTCCCTTGATGACAGTATTGGTCTGTTTGTGAGCTTGGTCAATGATCACTGTTGAAATCTGACGACTTGATTTGTGTACAACAAATTTTCCATTCTGGAACTCCTGAGGCATTTGAAGATGCATCTCTTCAAGGATGAGCATGTCTCTGAAGTGAATTGGAAGTCACAGTGTATAGTTCACATTATTATTGGCAAAGAAGTATAATATTAGCTCAGTGAGTGACAATAGAGGAACACGTTGGAAACTGACAGCTGGTGAATTTCAGAATGCAATCCAGACGTGAGGACACTTTAGAAGAACGGAACGATATGCAATAAAATTCTCTTGGGAAGAATGCCGTAGAAACTTATGGTATGCTTCAGACTGCTTTTGAACCATCTTGCATTAATCGAGAATCAGGTTTTGAGTGGCACAAGAGATTCAAGGACGGCAACGAGTATGGGAGTGATGATGAGAGGTGTAGAAAGCATAAGGGAGTAAGAATACTAGAGTTGATTGGCCAAATAAAGAATTTCATGGATAAGGATCGTCGTGTGTCTATAAAGACAATACGTGCACAGTTTGATGTCAGTGTGGGAACTGTACACACAATTATTTGTGAGAAACTGAAGATGCGGAATATTTGTACGAAGTTTTCCCAAGGGTGCAGTCTACAACTCTATCTTTGTCACAGACTATTTTACCAAGATGGGCATCAAGATTATTCCTTATTTATCCTATAGTCCACACCTTGCTCTCTTAGAGACTTTCGTTATGAGACAGTTGTGGAGATAGAAGAGGCTGTGAGGAGGGTCATTGACACGCTTACATAAGAAGACTTCCATTGGGCCTTCTAGAAGTTGTTCGGACGGTGCAACAAGTGCATCGCAGACGAAGGAGATTACTTAAAAAGGGACTAGAGTTTCATATGTGTACTATAAAAAAGTGCTCATACGAAAAACTCTAGAAACTTATTGAAGACACCTCGTAGTTGGTTATTAAGTGGTTAAAATCATTTTTTTCTAGGATTTTGTGGGTTTGTATTACTATACACATACATTCGAAAAAGTTGTCCAAAAACAAATACATAACAAATAAATTTCATCAAAGGCAAGATAAGTAACTTTTCTACCTAACTGGATATGTTTTTAGCGTTTTTATTTATGTAACATGTTTATTCTGCTCCAAAAACATACAGTATTACCGATGTATTGGAAAATTAAAAATGGCGCTCGACTCTCTCTTGAACACGGTAAGTTTGGGAAAAAGAGTTTTAAAAAAGTAAAATTCTATAACAAATACTGTTAAAAACCCATCGAATATATGTCAGCCTATGTCAGGGTAATATATATTGAACGAGTTTATAACGGTATTTTGTATACTTTTTTAGTTTGGACTCTTTATCCAAAACTGACCGTGTTCATACGAGAGTCGGGCGCCGTTTTTAAATTTCCAATACATCGGTAAACACTGTATGTTTTTCGAGTTGAATAAACATGTTACATTAAATAAAAACACTAAAACATATACAGTTAGGTAGAAAAGTAACTTATCTTGCCTTTGGTAGCATTTATTTGTTATATATTTGTTTTTTGACAACTTTTTCGAATCTATGTGTATATAATACAACTTCTTATTTCCATAGCTTCTTTCAAAGAACGGCAAGATTGTGGAACTCTATTCCTGCTTACTGTTTTCTTCCTATTTTTGTCTTTTCAGGGCTAAGATTAATAAGCATCTGTCTTTTTGATAATCATATTTCGTGCTTATTAACTCCTTACATCAAGTGGCTTCATGCTTCGTCTCTAATAATTTCCATTAAAAAACTCAAAAGAACGCAATTACATTCTTCGTATAATACTAGTTAGCTCCGACTCTGAAAAGCCGACAGTACAACTTCATATGTTAGATTGTCTTTTTATTCTCTGTTTTATATGAGAAGACTGTTAAGCTTTTCAATTATGTCGCTTTCGGTAATATATTACGTGATTTTCACGGTGCCTGGAAAACTCGTCTCCAGAAAACCCGTACCCGGAAAATCCGTACCCGGAAAATTCGTACCCGGAAAATTCGTACCCGGAATACTCGTCCTGTTTTGCTTTGTAGGAAAACTGGTCCCTTACTTATTCAACAAGGGGCCAGTTTTCCTACTAAGCAAAAAGGGACGAGTTTTTCAGGTACGAGTTTTCCGGGTACGAGTTTTCCGAGTACGGGTTTTCCGGGTACAAGTTTTCCGGGGACGAGTTTTCCTAAATTCGATTTTCGCATAACAGTTGTTGTTATCTAATGAAAATAAAAACACTAAAAACATATCCAGTTAGGTACAAAAGTAACTTATCTTGCCTTTGGTAACATTTATTTGTTATATATTTGTTTCTTTTTCGAATTTATGTGTATAGTAAAACAAACCAGATTTTGTTATAAAAGAATTCATGTTTTTACTGTATTTATAAAATGTGGTTTTGTTGGCTGGTTTCGTTTCACTGGATCAATTTCAGACGAAGAGGTAAATAGACATCTTTATTTTCTCTAAAATTCCGAGATTGCCACCGGCGGTAAACACAGAGGACGTAACACAGCGGTGATTAATGCGCACCAAAAATAGAACAAAGACTCGTCGTTCTCCGTGGCGCCATCTTGCGGAGACAGCGATCGTATCTGATTGAAAGTCGACGACTGCGACCCAACTATAAACATCAAATACATAAATAAATACATAAACACTCAGTTAAAAACAGACCAGAACATAAAACAATTTTTTTTTAAAGTAATAAACCAACAGAAGATGAAAAAAAAAAAACTAAACAACGAGAAGAGACGATGTAATGGGCAATAAACGACGAGACATGTTGATTTGAATGGCGGATGTGATCGGCCAAACGTGAGGTAAAAAAAAATAAATAAATTGGATTGGACGCGATCGATTTGCTTATGAATTAATCTATTTCTAACGTATTTTCGAGGTTTCATAAAAATCGATCATTACATTAAGTGAAGATATGTCTGGTACATGGTTGTGTGCACATAGCTAAATAGTACACTATATTAGTTATTTCTGACTTTAATCTGCTCAGAACATAGCTGAAATGGTAACAATTAAGGCTAGAACACTAAATGTTTCGGTTTCGAGTCTAGTTGATGACACCCAAGTCATTTTTTATCGTTTAAAACTATAGATATTAAATTGCTGAGTTTTGATTTGAAGATTGACTATTCTTATTATTTGGATCTATCGAACTACTGTTCTTATTTAGAGTGTTATTTTCACAAGGTTTTGGTCGATGGAACCCCCGATCTTCTTAAGGTCTTCCGTTTCCCTGCTTTCCGGTTGACTACAATATGGTCGTCATCAAGTCCAATGTAAACAAGTTCTTGGTGAGCCGTTCCTCAAGTAATTCAATTTACCAAATTTACGCTACAAACGATTACTATGATATTGTCCCATTGACTACTGTTCACTCTTTAACCCTTATCCTCGAGTGGCCTCTGGGCCTTGATAAGTTATGACTTATATGTAAAAAAAGGTGTATCTTCTCAGACTGAGAAATGTTTCTGCCTAACTCGGGAATTTGGACGGAATTTCAAATGGAATCCTTTATTTACTTCACGGGGTAGCATGCTCTCGTTCCGTCAGCCATGATTGGATAGACGCCCTAATTAATTCGCAACTGTATTTTTCGGTGGCTCCCACTGAAAATTAAACCTTCAGCTTTCAGAATATCACTTTCACAATGGATTTTTCCAAATACTCTAACTACTGCGGCACAGAACGTACATGGAATCAGAATGCACACACACACAATATATATATATATATATATATATATATATATATATATATATATATGGCGCTTAGAAAACTCGTCCCCGGAAAACGCGTCCCTTCTCGCTAGGTAGGAAAACTCGTCCCTTATTGAATAAATATCGATTGAAAACACGTTTTATGACCGTACTTGAAGGAAATATTGTTTTTAAAAGAGACTATACCCCCCCCCCCCCATAATATTTGTTTTTAATATTTTTACTTGTTTTCTGCTGTTTTAAAAAAATTAAATTGATTTTTCTAAGTGTTCGTTTTCTACCTAGCTTTGAAAGTTTTTGGTGATTCAACTTATTTTAAAGAGTTTATTTATATATATAAAAAAATAAATGTCAAGTGTAACTTTTGAGCAAAATATGCCCCACGTGAGATAAGCACGTCTTAGGAGTCTCGATAATCGCTACAAAATAGAAAATTAAAGAAAATACCGAGGTACATATAGTTTTTGGGGACGAGTTTTCCTAAATTCATATATACATATATATATATATATATATATATATATATATATATATATATATATATATATATATATATATATATATATGGGCTTCTTCAGTCTTTGACAGACAATGGATACCAATGAAACGATTACTGCGCGTAAAATTTTTGTGGCAAGAGGTACGCAATTTCCAACTACACCTCTCCTGAGTCGACATTGTTAAATACCAGTAGCAAGCGAAGTGTATGTTAAGGACGACTGAAAACAAATGCCGATATAAGCGTCATATATATATATATATATATATATATATATATATATATATATATATATATATATATATATATATATAAGTGACGTTGTCTGTCTGAAAAATGATCTATATCAAACTACTCTATCAAAATTTGGTCTACAGACTTCAAACTTAGTATATAACGAATTTGGACCTGTGAAAAAAATTTGATTAGTTCTTTAGCCGGTAAAAAATAGCGGCTAAAGTGTTAAAATTGGAACTTAGCTGACTAAATCGACTTACGGCGCTATTTTCCACATGCGCAAATTTACATTAATACGTTAAATTCGGTTCAATTTAACTATTTCTTATCCATCTGACGATAGCTCAAATAGTAACGACTAAACATGGGCCTCTATTTATTTTGGTTTCGATTTTAGTTGATGGCAGCCGAATCATATGTATATATATATATATATATATATATATATATATATATATATATATATATTAATTTGGTAAATCACTACTATATATAAGGTAGAGTATAATAATCGATATCGATTTTATAATAATAAATACGAAATCTTCATAAATTAAAATATTATATTTAAGCGCATTTTACGACTGAGCAACGCCGGGCGGATAACTAGTATATATTTTTACTCCTCTAATTTTTCTTTGTGTGTGTGTGTGTGTGTGTGTGTGTGTGTGTGTGTGTGTGTGTGTGTGTGTGTGTGTGTGTGTGTGTGTGTGTGTTGATATTCATATTAAAAACCTTTTTTCTATTTATTTAATATAATTATTTGCTTCCCCACCAAAGCAAATTAGGCGCAAGGCCGTTTTTAACGGGGGGGAGTAAAAACCAGCTCCTCTAAAAGTAGACAAAAAGGGAGCATTCTGGTTACCAAAAATAATAATTGTTCCAGTATAGAGGGTTTCCCCTCATTGACTGGGACAAATTACCTTAAGTGCAGAATCTGCAGAACAGATACTACACTTTGATCCGGGCCCGAAGGCCAAGAACAACAGAAAAAAAGGGTATTTATTTGCTCCCCCACCGAGCAAATTATGCACAAGGCCGATTTTTAATGTGATGAGTGAATGGGAAATGGGGACCAACACCCCGGGGAGTAAGGGAGCTGGATTGTGACAATTGGTATGAAGGGTTGCCCCTGCATTGACCAAGATCTTATATGTGGGATTGCCCCCACGTATGGTCTTTGCTCCAGTATCTGCCGGTACAGATACTACACTTTGATATTGGCCAAAAGGCCAAGAAAAAAGGCAAGGTATTTATTTGCTCCCCCGCCAAGCGAATTAAGCAAAAAGCCGATTTTTAATGTGAGGGGTGAAGGGGAAATGGGGACCAGCTCCGGGGGAGTAGGGTAGCTGGATAGTGACAATTGGTATAAAGGGTTACCCCAACATTGACCAAGATCTTATATGTGGGGCTGCCCCCACATATGGTCTTTGCTTGAAGTATCTGCCGGAACAGATACTACACTTTGATCCCAGCCCGAAGGCCAGGAACAACAGGGTATTTATCTGCTCCCCCACCGAGCAAATTAGGCACAAGGCCAATTTTTTATGTGAGAAGTGAATGGGGAAATAGGGACGAAATCCCCGGGGAGTAGGGGAGCTGGATAGTGACAATTGGTATGAAGGGTTGCCCCTACATTGATCAAGGTCTTATATGTGGGGTTGCCCCCAGATATGGTCTTTTCCTGCAGTATGTGCCGGACAGATACTACACTTTGATCCCGGTCCGAAGGCCAAGATGGTATTTATTTGCTCCCCCACTGAGCAAATTAGGCACAAGGCCGTTTTTAATGTGAGGTAAAAACCAGCTCCCCTAAAAGTAGGCAAAAAGGGGGCACTCTGGTTATCAAAAATAATAATTGTCCCAGTATAGAGGGTTTCCCCTCCATTGACTGGTACAAATTATCTTAAGTGCAGCATCTGCCGGAACAGATACTACACTTTCATCCCGGCCCGAAGGCCAAGATGTATTTATTTGCTTCCTCACTGAGCAAATTAGGCACAAGGCCGTTTTTTAATGTGAAGAGAGAGGGAGGGGGAGGGAAAAGGGGACCAGCTCCCGATGGGTTGGAAATAGGAGTTGGATAGTGACAATTGGTATGAAGGGTTGCCCCTACATTGACCAAGGTCTGATATGTGGGGTTACCCGCACATATGGTCTTTGTTTGCAGTATCTGCCGGAACAGATACTACACTTTGATCCCAGCCCGAAGTCCAAGGTATTTATTTGTTCCCCGACCGAGCAAAGGTATTTATTTGCTCCTCCACCCAGCAAATTAGGCACAAGGCCGATTTTTAATGTGAGGAGCGAAGGGGAAATGGGGACCAACTCCCCGGGGCGTAGGGGAGCTGGATAGTGACAATTGGTATGTAGGGTCTCCCCTACATTGACCAAGGTCTTATATGTGGGGTCGCCCCCACATATGGTCTTTGTTTATGTTTCGGCAGATACTACACTTTGATCCTGGCCCGGAGGCCAAGAACAACAGAAAAAAGGCAAGCCCCTTTTCTAGTTATTTAACTATTTATTCAGAAAGAAAAATTACATATTTACAAAATTTTTGAAAGAAAATTATATAAAATGTGCAAATGATTCTTTTTAAATGTGGCATGAGGCCAAAGAGGGGGGGAAATGGGGGTCGGGGATCGTCCACTTGGTCTCTTCCCTATAACAAGTTGCAGTCACCACAATACCGCATTCACTCTAGGGGTTTGATCTACTTAAAGCCCCAGATGACATGAACAATATTTACAAGCTTCTTTTTTTTTTTGTTAATTATAATGATTTTTATTTACAATGAAACAATGAAAGATGGGAATGGTGATGCGTATGATATATGCGGGTGATGGGCGGTGGTAATGACAGCCTTAAAACATCCCAAAATAAAGAAAAATAACAGTAATACAAAAAATAAATGAACCAAATAAAACGTTAAGCGATGAATGTGGACCCCCCCCCTTACCTATTTAATTTTGAAATGCTTCCTGTCTTCCGGTATCAGCTGAAAACAAGGGAGCACTTCCTAAGAGGGAATGGGCACAACTACAGACAAAATAAAGGGGGGGGATTTCGGTGACCTACAAGAAAAATACCATTGGGACGGGTTTGGACTAAAATAAATTGATCAGGACTGGGCTTCTTTGGAGGTATTCTAACACCTAAAATAAAGATTGGGGACATGGAGCTCATTTATACCAACTAGCTAAGGGACTGATCCCCTACGGGATAGTCTTGATCTGGTCTGGGGATTGCTTTTTCGGTCGGCGTGTGCCACGCCTAGGCAGGGAACACGTACTCAAGCCTGTTTCGCACAAACGCACATAAACTAGCGGTGTGAATCCACCTCCTACTAAACTGTGAGCGAGATAACCTCCTTCTATCGCATCTGATTTTGATTTTAAGTTGGTGTTTAAAATACAAAAACAGACCCCGATGAGAAGGCGGCTCCCTCCCCACGCGCTATCTCTATGCGTGAAACCCACACTACCAGTCTAGCTAAGGCCAAGGTCGCTAGGAACACCATTCGTTCCTCTCTAGGCCACAGGGGATCTGCGTTATAGACGACGGATGCTAAATCCAGGATCGTCACCTGATCGGGGACGATGCGAGCCGTGACCTCGCCGACATACCCCCATAATTCACGGAGCTTGAAACAAGTAAAAAATGCATGTTCTACAGTTTCCAAAATGTCTTCCTCGCACCGTGGACAAAAAGGATTAAATGTCCTACCAATTCTGAACAGTATGCCATTGAGGGGTAAAGCGTTTCTAACCAATCGCCAGGTCAGGGAAAATTCGGAATTGTTAAGATATCCCCGGCCTGGCGCCCAATTCCATAGAGGGCTGACCTCCCCCTCCGACAGCTGCAGCCGCTCCCCAACCGGGTCCGAAGTGGTCCCCACCACTAAAACCCTGATACAATGCCTTTCTAGGCTGTGCAAGGTCAAGGGATCCTGGCATCGCTCTAAGTGCATTTCGGCATTCGTTGAGGAGTTGTGAGTGCCCTCTTAGTTTTCTCTAGCATTCAATTAAGTGATTGGGGATGAGGTCGGGAAATGCTACACCAACCGCGGGACCCCAATCAGAATCCTCCATCAGAGTTCTACCCAGAAACGCCAACCTTTCGGCATTTTTATGATTAGCAAGGTCAGGCATCCCTAGGCCCCCATCTACAAGACGTTGAGTGCAGACCTGTCTATGGACAAGCGGTCGTCGCTCATTCCACAACAGTGAAAAGAGCGCACGCATTAAGGCCGCCATACGAACCGCAGGCAGAGGAAGTACAGCCAGCTGGTAAAGGATCAGCGGAAACATGTAAGTAGCACACGCCTCCGCTCTGCCTTTAAGGGTCAATCCCCTTTGAAGCCAAACCCTCACAGACGCTTTGACCTTGGTCTGTACCTCCGACCAGTTCTTATCTAGACAGAGACTAGGTCCAAACCAAACACCGTCCAGACAAATGCGCCAGGCAGAGCATTCGATCCTCACCAAGCGGCCAACCTCAGGCCAACGGATTTGCTGAAATTGACTACAGCCCCTGTAACTTTTCCATAACGCTTGAGAGCCTTAATCACCGTAATAATATCAACGACGCTCGAAACAAATATGGTGAAATCATCGGCAAACGCACCGCCAGGAATGGTTCCAACACGAGGACATATAACATGGGCAACAGCGGACACCCCTGTCGTACCGACCGAGAAACCGCGAACGGCGCCGACCGCACCCCGTTGACCTGGACAACTGCCGTCGGCCGAGCATACAAAATGGAGATCCATCTGCAGAGGCCGGACCAAAAGCCGGCGGTCTCTAAAACAGCCATCAGGAAACGATGATCAACCCTATCAAACATCTTGGACTGATCTAAATTGATCAGCACGGCTTCAGTGTCGTCTTCTAGGTTTTCTAGGACTGTACGAATCAAATGCAAATTGATTTGAATTGATCTCCCCTTCACAGCGTAGTTCTGATCCGGTTCGATCAAGTCAGTGATAACAACCTGCAAACGATTCGCAAGAACTCGGGCCAGGATTTTCAAATCCGTATTCAACAATGTGATGGGCTTAAAATCATCCAACTCCCCAACATGTGTATCCTTCTTCTTCAGAAGTGTGACCACGCCTTCGGTAACCTGACTCGGGATAGATCCCGTGTCAAACCAGTGGTTAAACACACCCGTCAGAATCAGGACAAACATGTGCGACAAACTCAAGTATAGCTCGTAGGGCAGTTCACCGAGTCCTAGTGATCTATTATAGGCGACCCGCTTCATAGCAGCTACGACCTCACACTCTGTAACCCGACCATCACAACTAGCCGCTCGGTCCGCCTCCAGGCAGGGCAAGCCAGCCAAATAGTTACCAAACCCCTTGACGCGGAGTCTGGACAGCTGCGCAAAACGATCTTCAAAGTGGACTCGAAACCGCTCGCAAATCTCCCGAGCCGACACTAAGGAGTGTCCTTCCGGGCTCTGAATCTTACGAATGTAATTATCCGATTTGCGCCCGAGCGAACGGACACGCTCCGATCTGTCCACATTCACAGCTTCGTTGGGCATCTTTTTAATTCTAGCCCTAACTACCTGGCCCTGATATCGCTCGCTAGCCAAACGACTCAGGTCCGCCTTAGCTAGACCTATCTCTAGGGAATCACCCCCTGCCACCGCCCGGGATAGTCTATCCTCTAGACGCTTCTCTGCCTTGGCCCTATCTAGGGCGAGGCGTTGGCCATATTTGACAGAGAAGTCTCTAATACTAGATTTGGCGTTTACCCACCACCTACTCCCGGTAACCGCCCCCACTAATCCCTTCTTGATGTGTTCAGTTAGCCTATCCCGGAAGTCATCTATCTCCAGTGAGGAGATATTTAACTTCCATTACACGGCTAACTTGGGGTTACTATCTAGGTCTAATCTGGCCACAAGTAGTTTGTGGTCAGAGTGGCCTAACTAGTGGAACGTGGGACAAGATATGTATTCTATATTGCCTCTTCTAACTAACAACCGATCCAAGTAAGTGCTTAAAACGGAAGGCCTGCTAGAGAGCCACGTCCACATCTCCCGCCCCGGATGATCCAGCCGATACCTGTCTACCAGATCGCATCTAGCCATCAGTTCCGACAGATTGGTTTCACATCCATCCGTCCCTCTAGTCCCGCCCACCTTATCTACCTTGGGATCAAGGATGGCATTCAAATCACCCACTAGAACTAACCGTTCTAAACCCCCCCCCCGAGAAATACCTCCAACCGTCGGAAAAAGGAAACCCGCTCCCATACGCAATTGGGCGCATACACCACGACGACTCGAAACGCTCTATTTGCCACGGCAACATCGGCCACGATCAGTCTACCATCAGCATCTGCATGAACAACGCTAACCGTTGCAGAAAGAGTGCGCCTAACTAACAAAGAAACCCCCCCTACTTTGACTATCACCGTATGCTGAAAAGACATCATAATGCCCCTCCAGCACGATGATCGTCAACGCAATTGTAGTGAGTCTCCTGTAACGTAGCCACATCTATGTTCATGGACATGAGGTCCCTCAGTACCCTAGCGGCTTTGGTTCGGCACCTCATGCCCCTAGCGTTCAAACTACACAAGCTCAAGGACGTGGCCATTGTGCCTAGATATCCGCAACCACTCTTTTTTAGTTATTTAAAAAGAAAATAACACGTTGTTGTATATAGGTCGTCGAATTGCATTCATATATAAAAGATCTAGCTTTGCATGTTCTTTTAAACATTCATTTTAATTAATTTCCTATTAGTTTTTTTATGGAATGATCGTCTTTAATTAACGTTTATATGTTTTATATATATTAAGATTCATGCAGATATTCTACATGATTTATACTTGTGTAATATTTTGTTAACGGGCATCTCTCCCCCCCCTCTCTGGCTTTCTTACTCTTTCTATTTTCTCTCTCTGTGTCTCTATAAGAGAATAGAGAGGGAGAGAGAGAGGGAGAGAGAGAGAGGTGAGTAAACGTGGAGGTAGACACGTTTACCAGAACCAAAGGTCAGCTGACCAAATTACGTATGTGTGACGTGGTTGGCTAGATCTGTGAGATTTGATTTGAGCTTTGAAGAAGACGGACGTTTTCCGTGGTCTCCCTCCTCTTAACTGGGGAGGGGGGAGACGAACGCTGACGTGTGTGAAGAAGAACCACACAAGCAGATTTCACTTTACACCTGCTGCAGAACCTCTGGGGAAAGTGAAATAAAAAAACTTATAAACCATTTCATCGTCTTGGAGTGATAAATCTTCGTCAAACAGGTATCAAGTCTCCCTCCAGGATGAGAAATTTCGACATGGTTCAACAGCGAGAAACAGAGGTTCAGAAATTACATGTCACACACACGATTCCCTTTATGATAATCAAACACACAACCATTTATATTAGAGACAATCACACGGAATCTTTCTTATGTTATATAGAAAAAGTAAAATGTGCCCCTAAATGAAGAACTCTATATAACATATTCAAATGTAACGAAAGCTCAATTTGGTACCCTCAGGATAACCTTCGATGATACCGATATGTAACAATTTGACTAAAAAGGTTATAGTAAACAAAAAACACCTTTCTATATATATTTATGTATGCGTATATTTATTTCTTTAAAAATTTTGCCTACCAAATTCCTTCGTCAGTTTTTGGTCTACAGACATGAAACTTAATATATATGGTATTCAAACCCATGCGGAACTTTATATTTGGTTTTAGCCGGGGAAAATCGGTGCAAAAGTGTGAAAATTAAAAAAATGGAATTTGCGACGGCATTACGAATATGCATGTGTAACGTAATAGCTATTAGTTCATGTTTTAATTTTTAACCTTGCAGCAAACATGTCTTCATAGCTCAGGCATTAATGTCAAAGGAAAAAGTAAATCGTAACCTAAACGTTTTGGTTTCGACTCTGGTGATGGCGTTCGAGTCATTTTTTTTCTTCTTCTTTTTAACTTTTTAAATCATTATTATATATTGGGTCCAATATAACGTAATAATAAATACGAAATCTGCATTTATCAAAACATCATATTAAAGCGTATTTTACGACTGGGCAATGCCGGCTGGCTGGCTAATATATATATATATATATATATATATATATAAATCAAGATGACGAAAATAACATTGAATAAATTACAATACTATTGATCCATCAAATTCAAGCAAAGAATTTTAAAAATCCTAAATCCATAGATTTTCAAAGATGTGATTTTTTCATCAGATAATAATCATTAGTAGAAGATACATCAATGTATATGTATAGCTGTAATTTGAATATTACATATATATATATATATATATATATATATATATATATAGGTGTGTGTGTGTGTGTATATATATATATATATGTGATTATTGTCTCATATTCTGAAAATTATATATATACATATATATATATATAATCTTCAGGATGTAAGAGAATAATCATATATATATATATATATATATATATATATATATATATATAAAGAAAGAAAATAACGATATAAAAATATTATTAGTATATATAGATGTATTCAATTAGGATATACATCAATGTATGTCAGTTAGGGGTGTAGAGTAAATGGGCACTTTTGTGCCGTGGTATTTCAAAGCCTAATGCTTTTTATCAGAAATAATATCCAGTTGCAGACACAAAAGAAAATTTAAATATGGAAACACCTTAACCACTACCGGAAAACGTCTTCCAAACCAGGACTAATATCTGTAACCTCTTAGATTAACCGTCCGACATAAACCCTACCTGCCTCCTCAATTACAATTTTCTCCATTGCTATAGACGATTGACTAACCTCTCTCACATGCCCAATCTACCACCCAGTATCTGTCACTGGAACCTCCATCTTTTTTTTTTTTTTATAATTCTACCAATGTACTCCTGCTTATTCTATACAACCTGTTTGTCTATTATCCCACTATACCTCCTTCCCTTTCTCCATCACAACATTTATTTTTAACAACAGAATAGAAATATCACTAGAACACTCTCAAACTACCCCTGAATACACCTTGCTCTCCCTCGTCCCATTGAACCTATACAGCAATAAACCTACCCATGCTCAGGTTAATATGCGATAGTAAAGAAATATCTTAATATATATATTTATACAATAACCATCATTTATCAAACTCTCCCCAATACTCCTCCCAGTTAGTTTTTACTCATAACCCATTTTTCTTCACTTAAAATTTAACAGTAGCCGCCCCTCCTTCAATTTTATCCTGATATCTGAAATTATCATCTTGGTCTCCCCCTCTAGAATTTAACCTTATCCTACAAATAGACCTCTACAATTGCCATTTCTTTATACAAATTCAAAATTAACTCTTAATATATTAGGTTGTCCGGAAAAGAATGGCCATTTCAGGAAGTCTGTTTTGAAATTGGATTTTATCATAGGATTTTTATTATATTTCAGGTAAACATCAACATGATTATTGATTTATATGTGCTCTTTAATAATTTCTTACTTTTTTCTTTCAGAAAACGTTTTATGAGCAAATGAACCCATGATTTGGAATATGAGAAAAGAAGACACGATTATTTTTCCTGCATGAGTTTAAGCTTGGTAACAATGCTTCTCAAACAACTGCAAATATCAATAGGACATGGGGAGAAGGCATCACAAGTGATAGAACAGTACGAAGGTGGTTTTAAAAATTTCGTAGTGGTGATGAGAGCCTTAAAGATGAAGAAGGTAGAGGACGGCCATCTAATCTTGACAATGAAAATTTGAGAGCCATTGTTGAGCAAAACCCACGGCAAAGTGTCAGGGAAATGGCTCGGGAACTTGGTGTCAGCAGTTCAACAGTGTCGGACCATCTGAAGCAAATTGGCAAGGTGAAAAAGCTCGACAAATGGATCCCACATGAGCTCAATGAAAATCAACAAGCTCGACGTTTTGAAGTGCGTTCGATGCTCTTTTTGCGAAACATTAATGATCTATTTCTTGACCGAATAGTCACCTGTGACGAAAAGTGGATCCTTTATGATAATCGGAAACGATCAGGTAAATGGCTTGATTGTGATGAACCACCCAAACATTTTCCAAAGCCAAAGTTTCACCAACAGAAGATTATGCTGACTGTTTGGTGGTCTGCAATTGGTGTTTTCATTACAGCTTTCTGGATGCTAATCATAGCATCACGGCAGAGGTTTACTGCAATCAACTCGAAGAAATGCATCATCATTTACAAAAATTGAGACCTGCATTAGTGAATAGGCGTGGTCCAATCCTGCTCCACGATAATGCACGGCATCATGTTGCGAGAATGACACTGCAGAAACTCACAGACTTGGGATACGAAACTTTATCACATCCTCCTTATTCTCCGGATCTTTCACCCACGGACTACCATTTTTTCAATCATTTAGCCGCTTTTTTAAGCAACAAAACTTTCAGATCTAATGCAGAGGTTAAATCTTTTTTCAAAGATTTCTTAGCATCTAAGCCAAAGAATTTTTATCAACGAGGCATAAATGATCTAGTTGATAGATGGCAAATATGCATGGCTGTTCAAGGATCATGCTTTGACTAATTTCAATGTCTAGTGTCACCTATTTGATTAATAAATCCTTTTTCTCTAAAATTGGCCATTATTTTCCGGACAACCTAATATTTAGTTTATTCTAACTTTTATATTTTTAACTACAGTAGAAAATCCTCACAGTTATTACCTATGGCATATAAACTCAATACAAGCAGCTTCAACGAAAAAAAAAATTCGATGTCTAACCCCCTCCTCCTAAATAAACCGACCCAAACTTAAAGATCCATCGCCTCCCCTACCAGTGACCTTTGGCACACTCTCTTCACCCTACTCCTTCCTCGCCCATTTGTCCCTCATCTTCACTCAGCTTGATACCAAGAATTACTCTTAGAACATTGCTTGAGATATGCAAACTGAAATCAAGAATATCTACATCATAAACCAAGGACCAACATATTTTTACTCTGAAGATGAGAAACTTGTAATCAAAAACTTCATCCTGAAATTAATTGCCGAAAAAGTGAGGTAATTATATTCTCATACCAGCATGGATATCCTAACTAATTTTTTTTTAAATCCCATCTCTAACTGCAACACGTTCCCAGGAGCTACCACTTAAATTGTTAAACTAGATTTCCGTACAACTTAGTTGTTGTGGTGGAACCTCATACGTCGAAATCAACGGGAGAGCTCATCATATATATATATATATATATATATATATATATATATATATATATATATATATATATATTACCAATTTTCTGGTTTGTTACACATGTTTCGGTTACTGAATTGTATCAACAATCCAGTAACTTCATCAGACTTTACAGTAAAGTCTTATGAAGTTACTGGATTGTTGATACGGATCGGTAACCGAAACATGTGTAACTAAGCAGATAAAACGGTAATAAAAATATATATTTGCTCTTCAATAGTATTGAGCTCTTTCTTCGGGTTTTTACTAATTACCATTTTTATATACATTTCATCATCATCAATTCGTGTCCTGCCTGGTGCAGGCATTGACGTTTGAAGACGATCAGGTGCACCTATTTAGCATGGTAATGTGACTTCTGATCTCGTCCAAGTCAGTCTCCTGATCAACGGAGACCAGATGTGACCTTTTCATACCGCAGGACCACTTTGGTCGCTCTGGTGTGTGTGTGTGTGTGTGTGTGTGTGTGTGTGTGTGTGTGTGTGTGTGTGTGTGTGTGTGTGTGTGTGCGTGCGTGCGTGTGTGTGTGTGTGTGTGGTGTGTGTGTGTGGTGTGTGTGTGTGTGCGTGCGTGTGTGTGTGTGTATGTATGTGTGCGCTCGCGCGCGCGCGTGTGTGTGTGTGTGTGTGCGTGTGCAAAGTCGACACTTAAATCTTTATGCTTTCTCTTTTTCATTTCAGCAGTTCGGTGTTGGCGAAACGAGGGTTCGCGGAGAGGGGGGAAGCCATAATTCGGCTCGCAAGCAGTCTCAAGCTCAATCAATCTCAAATCTCAAAAAAATAACTGCCGTATTTCGGCTGTGCACTCGGTTATATATTCCGGGGTGGCGTGAAGCGGGGTAGTTCCTGCAACCAATCACCTACGACAGTCTCACATTCCGGCATGTTTCGATTGGTCTCATCAGAAAGTGGGTATTACCCCACAAGTTGCACCTGTGAGTTTGCGAGCGGGTTCTCAAGTTTTCGCTCCCTTCCCCTTTTTGGGGAGCTCAGCCACTCCCTTGAACGGTCATGTCACAGTAATCCCTACCGAGCAAAGTGTTCTGATTCAGAGCCCTATTCTCTATGTTTCTCGAATAAACACTTTTATATTGCCATAACTTTCTTTTCAGTTGTACAGACAGTTGCTGGCAGTTTCTTTTTGTCCGAGCAGTGCCCATACTGGGCGATCGTCCTGATTATTGTACCCAAAGGTATCTTCTGCTCAGTACAACGAAATAGGAATAATTTCTGTTTGCTTTCTATTAGATCAGTTACCGGCTCTCCGTGACCTCACGTTACCTTGATTAAGAAGCTAAAGTTGGTAACCATGCCCAAGGGTTTCCCACAGACTAGCGCAAGGAAGGAGATGCCTGATTTTTTTTCTTTTGACAGTAGTGCTGTACTGCCACCCTATTTGCATTTACAGTTCTTTTGTCTCTGTCATTTTCTCCATGATCCCCACGCTCCAAACTGATTCCTTTCACATTTGTACGCGCGTTTTCCTCGCCATTTTAACATTCGTTTTACCGGAGTTTTTTATTTAGGATAATTTCCTGAAATTAATTTCAGTGGATCCGTTTATCGGCCATCTTGTAATAATTTTCAGGTTTCGCATTTAAACGCGATCGATTTTATATCTCTTAGACAATGAACACCTTTTACCTAATTAACGCACATATGTTTGTATTGGAATAATTAACGATAGATTGCTTCATACGAAGAAACATAAAACAATAAACGTTTAATGCGGATATATATTCATACAGATCCTCATTCTGATAAGATTATTTACAAATAAACGAATGTAAGAATTACTTATTAGCGATATACAAGTGAGAGAGAGAGGAGGGGGAGAGAGAGGGTCGTTGTAAAAGTAAAGCCTCCTATTTTTGCACTCAAAAAGTTGAAGGTTTATGAAAATGGGAGTGGTACCATTTAAAACGAGCGACATTTTCTGCTCCATAATTTTTCCTACATGGTCATCACCATTCTCAATGATCTTTGCCAGCGATGAGCGATGGCTGTGCACGTGTATCCAGAGCACGCTTTGTCATACGAAGGTCATTCCAAAAGTAAAGCATCAAAAAGTTAAAGGGCTACGATGACGAGAATGGTAGCATTAAAACGAGCGACCCTTTGTGCTCCAAAATTATTTTTAACATATAATGCACTTTTGTAAAGAATTTCAATGACGCATCTCTGCTTCTGATGTATGTTCATGACTGTGGTGCATTTTTTAGTGCCTCATACCGTCAATATTTGCAAATCTATTCAAGGGGGACTTATACAGATGACGCACTCCTTATTACTAGAGCTAGACCTAGGGAATATAATAAATTTCTCAATAACTTTGACCTCACCATAACTATAGACCCTGATAAGAAAGCATCAATCTTTTTAGACATCACTCTAAACTTGATTTCAGGATCATAAACCTAATTTATATCTCTTCTATGTCCATAAACTTTCAAACCACCCTAATTTGATTATAAAATCAATGGTTCCCTCGGTTTCAAATAGAATATCATAGCTATCAGCCGACAGAAAAAAACTTTCGATGAAAACTCTACATTTTTCAATAATACATTATTAAATCCGGGATACTCTGAGAAAATTAAATTTACCCAAGACAAACTTCCCCCGAACCGCCTTAACACGTAATATGAGACGAAAATGAACCAATCTATACTCTTTACCCAATTCAAATAATAATTTAAATAACCGTCTCAATAACTATTAGGTCTAACCAGCCATTCTGTTCCCCGGAACCATCTAAGAAAAAAGAAAAATATCTGGTTTACCCCCTGTCCATTTAGCAGTAACGTTTTAACTAATATACCGAAAGAATTCTTTAGAATTGTAGAAACATCGTTTAAATGCTCACATAGATTAGCACTATTTTAAATAAAAATGAAATTAAAATATCATATTCCACGATCCCTCATATAGCCCAAACAATAATAGCATCTAATAATAAGAAAATTGCGATTGTTCAATCTGGCCCTACTCCGTGCACACCCACCACTAATTGTGATTGCCAAAACAAACTGAACTGCCCATTAGATAAAATTACATACGCAATAACATGGATAAAAATAAGAATGCAACACTTTCTATATTAATTAAAAATCTTAGACTAAAAGCATAAGTCCCTCCATTAGATTGTCAATACTCAAGAAATCTATATCCTACACTCCTGGCGCTAAGTCTTGCCAGCTTTGTATATTTGAAGTTGTAAGCATTATCACCTTATCTTAAAGTATTAAAATTATTATTCTAAAAACGAATTAATTTCAAGCTGCGAACATAATAAAACTACAAATATAACCTATTTCCAATCCCTCATTCACTTCATCTTCGGGTCATTAGCTGATAATTTTTATATCACCCTGGCCTGTAATTTCCCTTTTTACCTATAATCCCCTTTTCTATTTTATTTACCATTCTGAAAATATTTTATTCCCTTAGGCTTATTGCTCCATTAATCCGTTTTATTTTCTTCTTCTTTTTTTTATCTTGCGTCATTTTAATTAACCAATAATCATTTAGCTCCAATTCCTTTTATATCTTTCTAATGTATCCACCCTTTGCATTTTTTTACCTCTCGCTGACGTTAGCCTTAAAGAACTCCCGACTTAGTGCCTTGATACTTTCTTCCCTTTCGTCACTGCACGATTCTCTTTTACATCTTTTTATTCTATACCGCTTTATTTTCTACTACTCTATTCTGATTTTTTTTTTTACTTATATGTTTTTTTCTATATTACGATACTCCCGACCTTTTTAGTACTTTAATCCTGAACACTTACTTTTTCCATTATCTCCTCCTGAACCACATTTTAATGTTGATTACCATCTACCTATCTGTATCTTGACTTAAATTTATTTCCACTTAAATCCATCGCTAGCCCTCCTCCTCTACAACTCTCTCGAGACCAGCATATTTCATTTGCCCCACTTTACCTTTAACTAAATACACATATACATTTTCTTTCTTTCTCGCTAATTTTGTTTTATGAATTTTAACAGTTCTTTCAAACAATATTATCCTTATCTGAAGTTTTTGCCGATATATATATAAGGATAATATTGAGAAATATATATATATATATATATATATATATATATATATATATATATATATATATATATATATATATATATATATATATATATTATCCTAATCAAAAGTTTTTTCAATGTATATATATATATACAGTGATGATCATATTTATTGGCACGGTAAAATAAAAGTTAAATTTTGTCTAATAAATTCTAAAAAAGGGATTAAATTAAAGAAAATAACAAAGTATATTATGTATTTTTAACTGGCCTTTCCGATGCAGCAATCGGATTTTAGAAAAAATAAATAACAAAGGAACAACAAACATAATTGCAAAAAACCCTTGTTCAAAATTATTGGCACGATTTATTTAATAATCAATTGTATAGCCTTTGGCCTTGATTACCTTCCTCAGTCGCTTTTCATAGTTTACAACCAAGTTGTTGCACTCTTCAGTAGTAATTTTAGCCCACTCTTCCTGACAATAATCCTCCAATTGAATAAGATTCTTAGGCTTCCTTTGCATTACCCTCAATTTTAATGTTCTCCATAAATTTTCAATTGGATTAAGGTCTGGGCTTAGTGATGGCCACTCCAAAACATTAATATGATTGTCCTCAAGCCATTTCTTAGTCAGTTTAGCCGAATGCTTTGGGTCATTATCTTGCATGAACCACCAACAACGACCAAGTGAGAGCTCTTTAGCAGAGTCTTTCAGGTTTTCATCCAATATTTTAACATAATCTTCCTTTTTTATGCTACCTGTGACCTTAACAAGTCGCCCTGGTCCAGAGGCAGCAAAGGATCCCCAAAACATCAAACTGCCTCCACCGTGCTTCACTGTGGGTATGGTGTTCTTAGGCAGGAAAGCTTCGCCAGATTTTCTGTAAATATAAGACACTTTATTATGGCCAAATAACTCTATTTTCGTTTCGTCAGTCCATAGAACACGTTTCCAGAATGCAACATCTTTATCAATATGACGTTTTGCAAAGGCTAGCCTTGCTTTCAGGTGCATAGGCTTCAATAAGGGAGTCTTTCTCGGACGACATGCTTTTAAACCAGCTCTCTTCAAAACTCTACCAACTGTATGTCGAGATACATTCACTCCAGAGGTGCTCTGTTCATCAACAATCTCCCCAACAGAGATCCTTGGGTTTTGTTTTACTCGTCGAACAATTTTCCGTTCATCTCTTGGGGAAAGAATCCTTTTTCTCCCTCTACCCTCTAAACTCATAACGTGGCCTTGCGATTTGAACTTGTTTATTATGGCTCTAACAGTGGATTTGGGAAGGTTTAGCTTCTTTGAAATCTTATCATAGCCCTCCCCATTGGTATGGCATGCTACAACAAGCTTCCTGACGTCTTCGCTGTGTTCCTTAGTTTTAACCATGGCGATTGAAAATTATAATTTAGTCACTTATAATAGTTTAAATAAATCGCTATCTAAAAATTATCTGAAAAAAATTATTCACTGAATTAGCGTTAAACAAGCATAATATGGCTATAAAAAAGTTCAGAAAGCACGTAAACCGGAAATTGATTGATATTATACTGATACTAAAAGAAAAACAAAGCCGTGCCAATAATTTTGAACAAGGGTTTTTTGCAATTATGTTTGTTGTTCCTTTGTTATTTATTTTTTCTAAAATCCGATTGCTGCATCGGAAAGGCCAGTTAAAAATACATAATATACTTTGTTATTTTCTTTAATTTAATCCCTTTTTTAGAATTTATTAGACAAAATTTAACTTTTATTTTACCGTGCCAATAAATATGATCATCACTGTATATATATACACATTGAAAAAGGTTTATATATATATATATATATATATATATATATATATATATATATATATATATATATATATACACATAACATCTTTGAGAATCTATTTATGTATTTATTTATCTTTTATCGTTTTCTTCTTTCTTTATTTATTTTTTTACATGGGGGTCACCACTTATCAAGGCCCTAAGGCCACTCTGGGATAAGGGTTATTGCGTGTACTGTAATCAATGAGATAATATTGCAGTAATCATTAGTATTGGAGATTTGATAGAGTGTCTTACTTAATGGGGCGGTTTGTCAGGAATTTGTTTATGTTGGATTTGAAGACATCCAAGTTGTAGTCAGGTGGGAAACAGGCGAACGGAAGAGAGTTCCACAATCGTGCACTTCTGGGAAAAAAGCTCTGCTCATGGAATCTACGTTTGGATTTAGGCATAGATAAAGAATGGGGAAAATTATTGACAGTAGTTTCAGCCAGACGGGTGTTTCTCGTGAAAGATTGGCGAGGGGGGACAAGAGATTGGAGCTCAGACGAGCACTTGCCATAGAAATAACGATAAAACAAAGACAGGCTCGCAACGTCTCTTCTGTGGGAGAAGGCTGCAGAGAAGATAAAATGGCATCCCCATCAAACCACGAAGTCTATTTTGTAATCTGTCAAGGCAGGATAGGCTGTTTTTAGCAGCTCCTGCCCAGATGTAGCAGCAGTACTCCATCCTTGGACGTACTTGGCTTTTATACAGATAGAGAATTGCATCAGTAGTGAGATGTCTTCTGGAGCGTTAGAAGGATCCCAACATTTTTCCAGCGTCCTTGGCAACAGACTTGATGTACGTGTTCCATTTCAGATCAGAAGTAAAGGTCAAACCCAGAAGCTTGTCAAAACATGGAGCCTCCCCAAGACTAGAGCCATCCATTTCAATTGATGCCAGATGGGGATCAGAGCGTTGATGATGTAAAGATAGAAGCTTGGTTTTAGATGTATTAAATGTGACCAGCCACCATTTCCTCCATTGTACCACGCGCTCAAGATCAGAGAAGAGAGAATTAGAGAGAACTTTGTCATTTACGGCCTTTGATGTGTTGCCATAGATGGTCGTGTCATCAGCACAGATGTCAACGAATGATTTAAGTATGTGTTTTGGGAGATCATTGATGTAGATCAGAAAGAGAGTTGGGCCCAGGATAGATCCCTGGGGGACTCCAGCATTAATACTGTTGGCCTCTGATTTCTGCCCATCAACCACTACTCTTATGAATCTATCAGAGAGAAATGATTTAATGATTGAGAAAATATTTCCAGTAATACCCTAGCTGGAAATCTTGTGAAGTAGGCCCTTATGCCATACCTTCTCGAAGGCCTTTGATATGTCAAGAGCAATTGCCCTGGAAAGGAAACCTTTGTCAAGAGATTCACTAATCCTATGTGATATAACCGTTAGCACATCTGCTGTAGATCTTGCAGAGCGGAAACCATATTGCATGTCACTAAGAAGGTTGTTTCTGTTGAGGTGGTTGACTAATTCTTTATTTAATATGGATTCCAGCAACTTACTCATAACACACAGGAGACTTATTGGTCTGTACTGAGAGGGAGATGACTTTTCACCTGAATTCTTAAATAAAGGGCATACTGATGAGGTTTTTCAGGGTGTTGGAAAGCACTTCTCCTTAAGGCAACGCTTAAACAGTTTTGTAAGTATGGGGGCAAGTTCTGGTTGGAGCTTTTTCAGCACTATAACTGGAATGCCGTCAGGGCCAGTTGCTTTACTGGAATCAAGGTTCTGGATTAGCTTGGCAAACTCACGCACAGATATTTGTATGTTGCATAGCGTGTTGTCTGTTATAGGAGGAAATACAGGGAGATGATGGTCATTGTCGCATAGGGTAGAATTAGCTGCAAAGTTCTTGGCAAATAGTCTGGCCTTGTCTGATGCTGACGAGATGATCTCCGGTCCATTGATTATAGTTGGGATAGAACGCACGCTTGTGTTCAAGATCCTGTTTGCTATTTGCCAGAACTGGTGGGAACCAAGCCGCTGCTCAGCTACTTTGGATTTAACAGACTGGGCATATAGCTCTCTTGCATTTTTTATTACTCTTTTACAGTGGTTGCTGGCAGTCCAGAAAGCAGCTTTAGTCTCAGTACATCTATTACGTTGGTAGCTATGGAAAAAGTGATTTCTGTTCGCGATGGCAGCAGCACATTCAGGGGAGAACCATGGCTGGCTGTTAGGTTTTTGTTGGAATTTTTTGGATGGTATGAATCGGTCTATGCCTACAATTAACCATTCGGTCAGGTCTGATACTATAGAGGACACATCCTTTTTAAACATGGAATGCAGAGGTAGGTCAGATATAAATGTACGGAAGCTATCCCAGTCAGCTATAGAGTATCGATATATACGGTGGAGAGGTACGTCTGAAGACTTATTACATTTCATTTTTACCTTAACTGCTACAACAGAGTGGTCAGAGGATCCCAGAGGAGATAGAACGGAACATGAACACAGCTCAGGGGAAGTTGTGAGGAAAAGGTCTAGAAGGCTTGCATATTGACCGTTAGTATCGGGCACACGGGTGAGTTCGTGAACAATCTGAGTGAGGTCATAAGCAATGGCAAAATTATGGCAAAACCTCCCCTCCTCATCGGTTTTATTTGAGTGGGTCAGCCATTTCACATTATGGACATTGAAGTCATGGCAAATGTAAATGTTAGCCAAAGGATGAGCAGACAGGATGTGGTCAATTTTCTCAGATATGCTCTTAAAGATAGTAAACCCAATATTTTGGAGGCGATAGAGGGCGAATATAAATGCAGTGGTGTGAGCTAGTGCAACTCGGAAGCACATATGAGGTAAATTATGGTATTCTCTGGAGATATCCCTACCACAGTGAAAGCCATCTTTGATGTAGGCACATATTCCATGCCCATGGCGATCTTGGGGGTCAGGTTTAGCTGTTAAGTTAGATTATCCTTTAATTATGAATTCGTCTAGAGAAGTGGTTGGCCCTATGCCAGTTTCACGTAAAAAGAATATGTCCGGTTTCGTCTCCTGTAATTGTGTTTCAACCTCTGGAAGGTTGGAACGTAAACCCCTGATGTTGGAGAAGGAGACCTGGTAGTAGGGGTCTACGTTGGAGGATGGGGTTCGAGGTTTATTCTTGTTTCTTTTTTGGAGATTTGTCATGATTGTTGAGGTTTTTGGGTTTGTGGAGCAGGTCGGTAGACTTGGTTGGAGCAGGACAGATAGGGAAAATAAAAGAGAAAAGAAAAGAAATTTTTTTTTGTTTGTTTTGTAGCACATGATAAGGTAAAGCCGTAATAATTACCCACTAGTATGGCATCGAGAGGCCTTACCAGAAACTACTGTATGGTCCAGAATCCATT
Organism: Euprymna scolopes; assembly: GCF_053919585.1. Classification (NCBI taxonomy): domain Eukaryota; kingdom Metazoa; phylum Mollusca; class Cephalopoda; order Sepiida; family Sepiolidae; genus Euprymna; species Euprymna scolopes. The sequence continues at coordinate 72,934,033 of NC_136518.1, read as the reverse complement.
CACCAAATGGCAATACAGCAGCCCCGGTACTTTGCACCTGCTGATAGGACAGCCTCCTTAGTGGTTAATCCAAGGTTCGGGTCCTTGACTATCAGGCGGGTAACGTCAACCCGGATGAAACTTTTACCTCCAGCACCCTTACTAGTGGCATGACCACAAAGATAGACATAGAAACAGAAATTTTCCGACATCTCAGGCTTCTCTACTACCGACCTAGAAAGTGGCTTTTTCTTCCCCCTTTGTCAGAAAAATCATTTATTGGAAATGAGGACTGAAGGACAAAAAAAGGAGAAGTGAGAGTTACTAGAGCTGCCGATAACACATCCACATGCATTATCTACGCTCCATTGAGAAAAAAAGGTGAGAAGGACTTATTAATATCTACTTTGTATAAGTCCGTTGCCCCATTCCCGGTTGAGGATAGCACTTGACGATAGTCTCCCCTCCCATGTTAATGCATGGATACTCTTTGCCTTTATCTATGTCGAGCTGGGATGTTCGACCGTTCCAGCTCTACCCCATAATAAATATGCTATAATGGAACTTTTATCAAATTGAAAAAGTCTGGTTATTTTTAACTCGTTTAAAAATCTGGTAAAGACGTAATACCTTTAGGGTTATGCATTAACTTTAGACTAGCTAGAAGTAATGCATACTTTAGAAGAAAAAAAAGCTGCGTGTTTTTGAGTTCAGATAATATGCAAATATAATTAGGGAAATGTTCAATTTCATGGGAGACTTTTTTTCTCGTTTTAAATATAAGAAAAAGTATTGGTTAATAATAGTATTTTTGATAAAAAGATTTACGAGAAAGATAAGAAAACGAGACAAATATTCAGGATTAAAGTCAAACCTGTGATAAGGAAAAAGAGAAAAAATAAAAAATAAAAAAGTAAACATGTTAGTGTTTTTAGATTAGTAGGCTACAAAAGTCACGAACAGAAAAGTTTCTTAGCTTTTGGGACCGTAGAGTTCGACTTAGCTTGGAGTTCATAGCGTAAAGAGGATGAATGCCAACCAGTCAGTCTGCTTTTATGCCGATATTTAAAGGGTATGTTGGGTGGCGGTGGTCAGGGGGGGATCTTGGTGAGTTTTGTATTTTTATTTATTTCTTTTAAATTCAACATTGAATTATCTATCTAATGCCAGAATGTTCAACCACCCCATAATAAATATGCTATAATGGAACTTTTATTAAATTGGAAAAGTCTGGTTATTTTTAACTCGTTTAAAAATCTGGTTAAGAAGTAATACGTTTAGGGTTATGTATTAACTTTAGACTAGCTAGAAGTAATGCATTTCAAACTATTTTACTCTTGCACCAAGTAACCTGACACCTTTTACTTTAGACTTCTCTCTCTCTCTCTCTCTCTCTCTCTCTCTCTCTCTCTCTCTCTCTCTCTCTCTCTCCCTTCTTACCTAATCCCCCCTTTTCTACCCTTTCCTCTCTGCTCCGTTTAATTCAATTATTAGTACATCACATCAGTACAGCATGATAGTAAAACACTTCTCCCCCTACTTTTACCTGATTAACTTTCTCTCACGTTTATTCTTAAGTTTCATTCTTTCGCCCTTTCCGATTTACATTGGCCATGGAAGGCTACTTTGCCAACTGTCCCGCTTCAAATCTAGTTCTTTTTAAGTCTTTTCCATTTGAATCCTATATTTTAAAAAAAAAGGTTTTATATGCCTCACTGCACAAGAACTATTATTTCCATGGCTTGGAGTTTATTCCCGCATTTCACTACAGGATTTTTCCATACAGACTTGTATTCCTTCTCTAACCCCGGATATTAGAGATAAGAGATTTTAAAGGATATCTGATAGAACTCTTTTTGGTCTCACTAATCGCCCCACCTATTGCAAACTTTTGGATATCACTGGATATTTACAATCATACATATTGGACTTTGCTGAGTATTCCCCTTTCATTTTATCTATAAACTTTTACTTTTCTTTCAATGTTCTTTCTCGGATGTTTTCAAAAATTGATTTGGTTGGTTGGTTGTTTTTGTTTTACGGCATATCAACCCTTTTCGGGTTATTTAATGCCGAATCCAGTGATTTTGAAGATTATTTTTTTTAATAGAATATTTTTGTTTTCAAGTCAGTTTCTATTCAACCCATAGTTGGGACCCTAACATGTACTACCACTCCGGGTTAGAGTGGACCGGGGAGCAATGGTAATTAAAGGGTTGCTCCACACTCCCCAAAGCCCCCAAGTTGGGGCCTCACCACTGGATATAGTTTAAGGTCATATCCAGGACCCCCATTGAGGGACTTTTACCCTCTGCAGGGGGGGAAGTCGGCGTATTCTAATGCCCCACCGACAGGGCCTCAAAAATTGAGCTAACCAGCAAAAATAGACAGTTATCTATACTCTCCTGTTGCTAACAGTATGTCTCTGAGGAGAAGAGCATTTCTTTGAAAGTCCATGGAATAAGGAACTTTTGACCTTCATTTCGTATTCCTTGTTTTGGATAAAATATTGTACGTTTACTTCTACAATATGTTAACTTTTTCTACTTAAAAAAAAATATATATATATATATATATATATATATATATATATATATATATATATATATATTTAGAGAGAGAGAAAGAGAGAGAGAGAAAGAGAGGGAGAGAGAAAGAAAGAGAGACCTGAGAGGGGTAATGACCGTTTCGTTGTTCGAACATTTTTTTTCTTGCCGGTAGCGAGTGTTAGATGTTTTGAGCTGACGGTATCTTAAAGGGAGGTCACTCTTGCGTGAAATGCTTTGCAATCAGACGGCGACCAATGAAGCGATGTGTTTTACAATTTCATATGAAAGCGGCGAACGCAATTATTGGCCTGCTTCCTCAGGCTGAAAAAAGAATCAGAACGTCTGACCTCCTCCAATAATCAACTGTTTTGCTGAGGTCAAGATAGTAAAGGTCAACAGGAGAACGAGGCTCTTTCATATTTAGTTAGAGGAGGAGGAAAAAGAGAAAAATAGAAGAAAAAGAAGATAAGAAAAAGAAAAAAAAGAAAAAGAAGAAATGGGAGAAGAAATAAAAAGGAAAAGGAGAAGGAAAAGGAATTTTCTTCGTTACTGTAGCGAAATCCCACTGCCGAAAAAAAAGGAGTTTTCAAAAAAAAAAAAAAAAAAAAAAAACGGATAATTACTTACTGTTTTATCAATTTCAACAATAAACAATGTTATCTACCCAATTGTCATATTACATAAAACATGTACTTTGTGCACGGTGAGACGGTCACCTTTATTGTAACAAGACGAACCGAGACTATCTTCATTAATAATTAATTTTCTGTCTCATCGTTTTTTTTTGTTGTTTTCTTTTTTGTATTTTTTTTTTAATTTTTAGATATTTCCATCACTGCGACATGGCATTTCACTTGAAATTCAATATTTCAATTTTCGAATTTCACTACAATAACGAAAAAGAACTGGAAAGGGAAGAAGAAAAGAAGACAAAGAAGAAAAAAGAATCAGAAGCAAAAGAGGAAGTAAAAGAAAATTGAAGTAGTAGTAGTAGTAGTAGTAGTAGTAGTAGTAGTAGTAGTAGTAGTAGTAAAGATAAAGAGGAAATAGATGATGATGATGATGATGATGATGATGATGATGATGATGATGATGATGATGATGATGATGATGGAATGTAAAGGCTTCCTTATGTTTGTTTCTTCATACGTTACAGACAAGCAGAATAACTGCTTTCCGTTGTCGTTGACTGGATTTGAATTTTTATTGCTCTCCTCTCCAAACATTCTACCTTTCTTTTCTCTCTCCCCCTTCTCTTTCTAACATCTCTTACACACACACACACACACACACACACACACACACACACACACTGTCTCTCTCTCTCTCACACACACACACACTTTCTCTCTCTCTCTCTCTCTCTCTCTCTCTCTCTCTCTCTCTCTACCTCTTGTACTATTTTTTCTATATTTCTCTCTTCCTCTATTTCTTGATTTCTTCCATTGTCTGTGTACCTCTTTCTCTCTTTATTTTCATTCTTTCCTTCCTATATCTCTCTCTTTCTCTCTGTGTTTGGACACACACGCTTTCTCCTCCTCCTCGCTCCGTCTTTCCCTTCTCTGTATTTGTTTCTCTTTTTCTCTTTGTTTTTAAATTCTTCTTTTCTTTTTTTTTACTATATAGTCACCACTTATCCAGGCCCAGAAATCACTCAAGGATAAAGGCTAATGGGTGCTATGATCTTAAAAATTGGATGAGTTTATTTTAGAGAACAACTCATCAAGAACTTGTTTATGTTGGATTTGAAAACGACATAATATAGTCACGTAGTAAACAGCTCCGTGGTATTGTGTTCCACATATGAGCAGTTCTGGAAAAAAAAAGCTCTATTCATGAAATTTTCTGTTAGTTTTAAGGATAGATAGAGAGTAGGGTAAATTGTTGGTAGTGGCTGTATATAGTCGGGTATTTTCCGCGAACGCCTTACAGGGGGGGGGCATAAGTGAAGCTCATTCGAGCACCTGCTATGAAAATAACGATGGAACAGAGACAGGTTAAGAAGTGACAGAGAGGGGGAATAGAACATCGCACACCTGATTTAGGAGTCGGTTTTGTACCCTGTCCAGGCAGGAATGGGTGCTCTGAGCAGCTTCCCCCAGATGTGGTTAGAGTATTCCATTTTAGGGTGTATGTGTCTCTTATACATGTCGATCGTTGCATCGGAAATAAGATACTTTCTGGGTTGATAGTTTTCTATTTCTACGCCCGTTCCTCTTTTTCTGCTCTATTTCTCTTTTTATATGGATCTCTTTATTTCCCCCCTTTTATATCCTTTTATATATCCTCCTATATCTCTCTTTCTCTTCGCATCTGTGTCTTTCTGTTTCTAACTTCCTTTTTTACATTTTTGTTTTCGTTCTCACTTTCTCTTTTTGTCTGCGTATTATCTCTACTCCTATTCTTTTTGTAACAGAGCGCACATGAGCGCGTATGAAAGCATCAGCATCCGAACGATGAATGAAAAGTGATTGTATTAGTAGCAAGAGCAGCATTTGAATGCGTATGTAAATTAGCAAGTGTGCTAGGGTTTGCGTCTGAAGAAAAAGAAAAAAGGACTCCTGTGGTTGGGAAGAAAAAAGTCGACGCCGAATGCAACGGGCGTGTAAAGTGAAGGGGGAAATGGGCCGGCTGTGGTCGGCGTGCGGTCGCAAGTAGGAGAACGATCACGTTAGATGGACATGTGGCAGCGAGGGACGTTTTAAGTGGTGTCGAGAAAGGAGAGTTATGGTAATAAATGCTTTTGTTAAAAAAGAAAAAAATGCCGACGCGGATTTCCTATTTATTTCCTTTGTGTTTGTAACTGCGACATTACAATTTCTCTCGACCATTGTATTACTCTTTCTTTGTTTCGTTTTCTTTCGCCTAATCTCTCTCTCTTCCTCTCTCTCTTTATCTTTACTATCTTCTTATGTTTCTCTCTGTACCTCTCTTTCTATATATTTCTTTCATTCTCTTTTTTTCTTTCTTTTGCCCTTGTGTTTCATCTCTCTCTCTCTCTCTCTCTCTCTCTCTCTCTCTCTCTCTCTCTCTCTCTCTCTCTCTCTCTTTAAATACTCATTTTCCTTCTTTACCTATACTTCTTTTTCCTTCTATCTCTCTTACTCTCTCTCCCTTGCTCACACATTCTCTCTCTCTCTCTCTCTCTCTCAGCTCCTTTCTTTCTTTCTCGACTTCTATTATTTTCTCTCTTTTTCACTCACACACACACACACACACACACACACACACACACACTCTCTCTCTTTATCTCTCCATACTTTTTCTTTATTTGTCTCGATCTCTTCCCATCATTCTATAACATGTAAAGATTGTTATATCAAAAAGGTTATATCAGATCTGACGCTATTAAGCGAGGCTAACTATCGCATATGAGCTTATTAGGGCCTTTCTCATGACGGAACGCCCCAAAAAGTTCAATGGTTATTCTGGTCATCCAGAACAACTCTCACAACACGTCAGTTTGGCTTTGATCGTCTACATCGGACAGAGTTTGACGAGGAATTGTGATTATTCTGTTTCAACAAGTTCGACAATTCAGAGAGACAGGTGCACTACATGCCACGTTGTGATTGTTTGTGTTGATCAGGGGGTCACAGCCCTATCCCAGTGTCGTGGTAGGCAGTGAACGTAACGATAAAACAAAGACAGGCTCGCAACGTCTCTTCTGTGGGAGAGAGGCTACAGGGAAGAGAAAAGGGTATCCCCTACTAAGCCACGAAGTCTATTTTGTACTCTGTCAAGGCAGGATAGGCTGTTTTAGCAGCTCCTGTCCAGATGTGTCAGCAGTACTCCATCCTTGGACGTACTTGGCTTTTATATAGATAGAATTGCACCAGCAGTGAGATATACGTTCTGGAGCGGTAGAAGGATCCTACCATTTTTCCAGTGACCTTGGCAACAGACTTGATGTACGTGTTCCATTTCAGATCAGGAGTAAAGGTCAAACCCAGGAGCTTATCAAAACATGGAGACTCCCCTACTCGAAAGCCATCCATTTCAATTGATGCCAGATGGGGATCAGAGCGTTGATGATGCAAAGATAGGAGCTTGGTTTTAGATGCATTAAAAGTAACCAACCGGCTCTTCCCCCACTGTACCACGCGCTCAAGATCAGAAGAGAAAGAAACAGAGATAACTTTTTCATTTGCGGCCTTTGATGTGTTGCCATAGATAGTTCTAATTTAACTTTGTTATAACCGTTATTAGTGTAAAATTCGACCACTACATGTGGTTGAGTCATATTCTCACGTTTTTTCTCTCCTTCTCTCACTCTTTCCAGCGCATACACATATACTCTCTGTTTATCTACTTTTCTATTTCTTTCTTTCTTTTTCTATCTAAATATACTCATCGGTAGTTTTGTTTGCGTTGTTTATTTTTACGGTGCATCCACACATCTGAGATTATATAATACCAAAACACGACACATATGTTTGACATGTTATCATATACGGTTACTTGAACACAAGTTATTATCTTACACCTTGCTGAGAGATTACTGTTTCTTATTTTTCCAACATAATTAAAGAGTAACTGAACACGATAGCCACCATCAGTATCCATTAAATGAGCCGTACACCTACCTCTAGCGATGGCAAGATGAGACGGAAGAAAAATAAGAATAAAAGTTAGGAAGATGTTTTACTAATCAAAAGTAACTGTGACCTGAGGAAATTCCACGAGTTGTTATTATTAATCTATCTCATATTAAAACATACGTGAGCACTAATTTATTTAAAATAAAATGATTTTTTTTTGTAACAGAAAACTGATGATGGGATAACGTTTTTTTCGAATTGAAATATACTTACCTTTCACAACATATCCAGTTATAGAGGTATATCTACAAAACCGTAAAGGAGTTCATGAGATATTTTTCTTTTATGGGCATATGGCACGAACGTAGACCCTATGGTATTATTTAAACAAAACAAATACAACACTTTCATCTTAGCCCGTGTATTTTAGTTCGTTCCGTTTTCTACCCAAGAACGACATCATAAGAAATATTGAAATTACTATTCTTGCATTAAATCTTCGGCGATCGGGCAGTGCCATCTTTTATGTATGAACCTGAAATTGTCTAAGCATATTAATACAGGTTAGTGGGACCTGTTGAAATTACACGGAAGAAGAAATATTTTTGATCAATAAATATTTTTCAGGATAGCGCAAAAAATAGTTGTTTTTTTTTTTACAGAAAACACAATAGCGCGCAACAAATATAAGTTTATTCACATTTCTATGAACATATGCCTATGGTATTTTAAATATAGGACTAATATAAATGAGATATATTAATAACTAGCCTAGGTACCCGGCATTGCTCGGGTGTTTTGAGGTGCGTGTTGAGCAAAACAAAAGTGGTAGTAGGCAGGTAGGCAGGCTCGAACCTGTACCGCGAAGAAGGAAAAGAACGTGATCCAAACCGGAAGTGGCGAAGGTTTAAATTAAGGCTAGTTAATCGAAAAGAATTGATGACTTTCAAATATATCGGCGAAAAAAGCGATCCCCCCCTTGCAGAAAAGTGCCCAGTTGAGGGTGAAGGAATTAATGTTTTTAGTCAAGTTTTCAATATTTATTGCCCGAAGGGTCGAGCTTCAAAACGATGCCGATCTCGTTAAAATCTGTCGCCTCTGTCGAAATTTTTAGGTGAAAATACATGCATATATACATTCATTTAAACAGACAGGTGAGATTTATATCATAGATTACTAATAATACTCAGTAATAGTGTGCTAATTTACAAAATACAAATAATAAAATCGCATTGTAAGAGACAATATTTAATTTATTCCTTCAGCCCAACACCTGTTGGCAGACAATGATCTTTTTGCCCTGTTTTTTTTTAAGTTCCCTTTTTTACGTAATGTTTCGCTGAATTCTTTCTGTGAAACCCCGCTTCACGTCGAAATTACAAGTTTCTTTCTCACACCATTACAACAATGATCATACTGTTGAACCCCGGGATATGGTGACGTTAGGATACGTTTTTTTCAGGTTACGATGTGGAATACGATGTTTTTTCCGGCGCCTTGTTACGGTATTTCCCCCGCCTTACGGTGTTATTTAAAATGTTATTTGATTATATACATGTGCATTATATACTGTACTGTATTTTGTTACTAATTTTGAATGCCGTATCCCGGGGCGAGGTCTATTAGGTTGGAAATACATTTTTGCTTAAAAGTGAGAGACTAGTGGTAGATGTTCTAGCCCAGATGTGGTAACAAGACGCCATGCTTGGGCGAATGGTGACGGCTTGTTGTCGAATCCGTGGGCGAATTTGGTTAGCACCTTTAAAATCTGTTTTCTTTTTCTGCTTCGGCGATGGTCAAATTTCCATGTTGATCGTCGGCATCAGCCATTTTACAATGACAGGGAATATAAATCAAGCATCTTCCTCGAAATAGAAATGACCGCAAAGCGCTGCCGCACTCGTCTCTCCGCCCCGACTGCTCCCAACCAGATCGGAGAAAATACCCAATCGACTCCATTGGAACGGCTTTTGAACAGCTTTGGAACTCAAATAATGTGCAATTGTCAAAGACTTGGCACCGGCGACGGTCTTGGGACGTCTCCACTTCACTTATACTGGCATCATGCCACGTGGCCGGGCTGGCAGGCTGTCTTGGCACACGGCAGGAATCAGTGCCAATGTCGAAAGACTATGATACCTGATTGAAAAGAGTCTTCGTCTTCTACGTGAACACAGGGTGGAACGATAAAAGTGTCGCCCTAAAGAACACAACACTACAGCAAAAATAAATTCAGGTAACTTGATTATGTAGTAGAGCTGACATCTATTCAATGTGGTCGCCTTCAGCCTCAATCAGTGCCTCGATACAGCTCCGGAACTAGGAGCATGCCTTTTCCTCAAGCGACGACGGGATCTCAGCGGATAGCGGCGATCAAGCTGGCTTTGGTGTTGTGAGAGGTCATGTTGGTGATGTTCTCGACTTATGACCAAACGAAGTAGTCCAGCGGGTTCAGGTCAGGGAAGGAGTGAGTCAAATAAGAGAAAGGTACACACTCCTTCTGAAGCCAAGCCTGGTTTTCTTTGGACTTGTGAGCCGACGCCGAGTTATGCTGCCACACCCAAGGTCTGCCAACGCCCATCTTATTATACCAGAGGATTACCAGACTCTTCAGCACAACAAGGTACACTTTGGTGTTGAATTTTCAGCCGACATTCGAAGATGTGAGGTGGGATGACGTGGCCCTCACTTGAAATCACACAAAAGACAATAACCGTGGCCGGAAATTTTGTTTTCATCATCCTGGACACGTCCTTGTTATTCGTGTCAATCCAGCGATGCATTTTGAGAGTGTTGGCTATCGGTCCTGCTGTCATAACTTGAATCGGTTGAGAGCATGAGTTGTACAGCGGTGACACTCTAATTTCGCTCGTTAAACATTGTGTCACATGATAGAAGGCTCCTATTGCTTTTGGGATTTGTACACAACTGACCAACTAGTAGATGGTCTGCAACAACAAAAAAAAAAAAGAAAACCAATTTTCCTCAAACGAAAAGGGAATCATGTCGTCTTTTCTAGAAAGACAATTTCATCGTTCCATCTTGTATTTCTATCTTCAAACAATGGAAAACCGATTGATTAGCCTACTTCATCTTAAACGCTCTTTCATGGCTTCTCCATCTTTGGATCAGATAACCAACTTCCTGTTCCACTCTTATGCTCTCTCTCTCTCTCTCTCGCTCTCTCTTTCATACACAAACACACTTATCTCTCGATTACCGCCCTCCTCTTTTAGTTTTGTAACTCATCTTCATCATTGGGAACTTTTTTCCTATTATCATGTTCTTCACTTACTCCTATTTTTTTTTACATCATCCTCCAATATCTGCTCCTCTTCTTATTTGGATCTCACCTCCCCCTCTTCTGTGCATCTCCTCTTTGCTATTGTGCTCCTCCTCCTCCTCCTCCTCCTCCTTTAGATAACCCCCTGCGCTAGTCTTGTTTTGATCTCCTTTATTTGGACATCCTTCTCCCCTATTATGTCCTTCTCCCTTAAATATCTCCCTCTACTATCGTATTCTCATCGTATTTCTCCTTTAGATATGCTCCTCCACTATCCACTATATTTCCTTTGAATGTTCTCATAAACGATTATGTCCACTTTGTTTGGATATTCCAATCTACTATCGTGTCCTCCTATTCTTCCTCCTTAGGATATCCTCCTTCAATACCTTGACCTCAAACTTCTCCTCTTGATATACTCCTCTTATCGAGAGAGGGGGAGAGCACTGGCAATATGTGAATACTTGTTGTGCGTCGGACTCCAGGAAACACCAGAGATCATTAATGATGGCCTGTACTAACTCGTAATTAGAAAATAATAATAATAATAATAATAATAATAATAATAATAATAATAATAATAATAACTCTAAGCCATTCACTAGGTGAACTAAAAAAGAACTGAGACAGTTCGATCAGAAGACCAGGAAACTCTTGACCATACATAACGCACTACAACCGAAGGACGATGTTGACTGACTCTACGTGAAAAGGAAAGACGGCGGGAGGAGATTGGTTTGTATAGAAGACTGTGTAAAGGACACGAAAAAAGAACTAGAGAAATACATAATACAAAACACCGAAAGTATAATTATGGCAGCGAGAGACAAGGAGAAAAAACAACAAAACAGAAAACAGAGAGACAAATAATAAAACAAGAAAAGAAAAATGCGAAGAGAAACAACTACACGGAAGAGTCGCAAAGAATTGCAAAAGGCGAGTATAACGAAAATACTTGAACATGGATGCATAAGGACACGTAAACCGAGAAACTGAATCCCTAATAACCGCAGCAAAAGATAACTCGATAAGAACCAACAACATCAAAGCAAAGATCGACAAAACACAAGAAAACAGCGAATGCAGACTATGTGGACAAAGAGACGAAACGATAAACCATATCGTAAGTGAATATAACAAACTAGCTCAAAAGGAATAGAAGAACAGGCACGACAAGTAGAAAGGGTAGTACACTGGGAATTGTGCAAAAAAACTGCACATTGAACGCACGGACAAATGGAATAAGCATAAGCCAGCAACAGTAATTGAAAACGGGAATCACAAAATCCTATGGGACATGGACATACAAACGGATAAACCCATCCAAGCAAGAAGACCGGATATCGTAATCACTAACAAGAAAGAAAAATCCTATCAACTCGTAGACTTTCCTGATCCAGGTAACCACAGGATAAATATGAAAGAAAAGGAGCAACGGAGTGAATACACCGAGCTGACCAGAGAGATGAAAGGGATAAGGATGATAAAAAAATCAAGATAGTACCAATAATAGTAGGAGCACTAGGAACAATTCCGAAACACTTTAGAAAAAGAATGGGAGAAGTTGGAATCAGAGGGATGGCTGGAAAGCGACAACAAATAACAATAATGAAAACAGCTGAAATATTAAGGAAAACTCTTCAGTGCGGAGACCAACACACATAAACCACATGTGCGGGCCAGACGAGTTGTTGCAGAGAAAAAACATGAAGAAGCATTACATGGAACCAAGACCATTAAAGCTGCATACCTATAAGTTCTCTAACCCCAGCTCATTCCCCATTACTACATCACTGCCCCCCACCAAAAAAAAGAGTGAGGCCGAATAGCCAAGCAGTCAAGGAGGAAGGAAAGTGAGGAGTGAGCACTGACCAGACCTCCACTGTATAAGTTCGAAGAGAACTGGGGCCTTGGGGAGGCTTATTGCCTCTCAAATTCCAGTAAAGACCAATGGCCGATGCCAACTAGAAATCAATGGCAAGCAGCTGTTTCAAATTTATTTGCAAATGTTATCGAAAGAGGTGGAGAGTACTGGAAATATGGGGAGACTTGTTGTCACTTAGCTTCCAGGGAACATCGCAGGCTGTATTCAATGAGATCTTTGACGACCTGTGTGAAATCTCCTTGTGAGCTAATAATAATAATAATAATAATAATAATAATAATAACAATAATAATAATAATAATAAATAATAATAATAATAATAAATAATAATAATAAATAATAATAATAATAACAATAATAATAAAAATAATAATAATAATAATAATAATAACAATAATAATAATAATGATAATAATAATAACAATAATAATAACAATAATAATAATAATAATAATAATAATAATAATAATAACAATAATAATAACAATAATAATAATAATAATAATAATAATAATTTACATGAAAACGTGTACACATGATCTGTTATATATAGATCAAAAGATCCTGAAGAAGGCAAAAAGAAGGAAAAGAAATTTAGTAGTGATAATAGTTATTCTTATCATGATTACTAGTAATAATATTAGTTATAACTATAATGGCAATAATAAAATAATGTAATAACTTAGTAATAACTATAATGACAATAAAAATAATGTAATAACTAAGTAATAACTATAATACCAATAATAAAATAATGTAATAACTAAGTAATAACTATACTGACTACAAAAAAGCGTAGGACAGGATCCCTCAAACATGGATAATACAGGGGCCCGACAACATTTTTCGGACACTTTCAAAAAGTACTTCAAGGTGGTTACTAATGCTAAATAAAATTCAGATTTTAAGTACGTAGCTGAGGAGTGAAAATCCACTACTAGTGTAATCATTTAGGTAGTTTGGCTTTGATAATTTAAGTTTTTTGTGATTATTGCGAAAACTTGCGCGACATTATTTTCGGACATGACAAAAATCCTATTTTATTAAGAGCTACGTTCATGTATATGTTGCTGTATGCAAATTTTCTGCTTTTACACTTACAGCTGTCATCATTAGAATCAATTATCTGTTCTATTCTACTGGTGAAACAATTAAGTTTAATGAAGTAAAATGCATTCAAAAGCAGTCCTTTGTTTGGCACAGAAGAAGCGGGAAGATGACCTCAGTATCAGAAGGATCACCATGGATTTGAAGCTGTCGAAATCAACGGTCGAATACATGCTGAAGACAAACTTCAAGCGGAAAAAGAAGAGAGCACGGAAAAGATCAATTGGCAAGAGGGCTGAAAAGAGAATGAAGAGGACTATGACACGGCTTTTGACATCTAGAAAAAAAGTTACAGCAAGAAAAGTGAAGGAGAAATGTACATTAGATGTAAACGTCCGAACAGTACAAAGAACGATTCAGTGGATTGGTTTGAAGTGTGCAAAAGCTAAGAAAAAAATTACACTAATTGAGAAACACAAAAGAGCAAGACTGGAGAGTGCTAAAAGGTGGTTAACAAAGCATGTTGACTTTAAGAAGGTTATATTTACTGATGAGAAGCGTTTCAAGTTTGATGGGTCCGATGGATGGTGTACTTGTTCGATAAGGGGTGAGCCTGTTGTACTGAACAAACGACAGATGGGAGGAGGAGGAGTTATGGTTTGAAGCATGATCTTTGCTAATGGAAATATATCGTTGGAGTGGCCGATAGGACGACAGAACAGCGAAAGCTACAAACAGTTGCTGGACGAGAAAGCCCTACCAAGGATAAGAAGAGAGATGGAAAATGATTTACAGCAAGACAACTGCAGCATCCATGTGTCAAAACTCATGAGAGAATGGATGGCTAAAGTGTACCACCTTATGTACATGAACGATCGGAAACGTTTTGCAAGGATCGAAAAGGAACTAGAGACACTAATAAACACTACAAGGAGATGAGAGCACTAGGGAAACAAGGCACCTATAATTCTTGGGTTTCTTGAAGCAGACGTATCAAAACAACAGAAATGAAAGAGAGAATTGGAAATCGATATCTCGATATCTCAGGAGAACAAGAAAACTCCTGGAAACGCAATTATTTCGCAATAACCTAATAAAGGCTATGAAGACATGGGTAGTATTACTAGTAAGATACTCTAGACCGTTAATAAGGTACACTAAAGAAGAACTTGGGCAGCTCGATCAGAACACCAGGAAACCCATGATCATGTACAATGCACCACGCCCAAAAGATGATGTTGACCGACTCTACGTGAAAAGGGAAGACGTCGGGAGAAGACTAGTTTGTATAGAAGACTCTATGAATGACACCAAAAAGAACTAGAAAAATATGTAATAAAGACAACTGAAAGGATAATTATGGCAGCGAGAGACACTGATAAAAATCAACAAAACAGAGACAAAAACAACTACACGGAAAATTAAAAAGAATGACAAAAGATGAGAATACCGAAAACACTTGGATATGAATATAAAAAGGACACGTAAACTGTGAAACTGAATCCCTAAAAACTAAATACAACTAAAAATGGTCCATGACGAGAGTGACAATTATTTTAGGAGTATATATGCAAAAGAGGACAGCAACATGTCTAAATTAATGTAAGTTTGGAAATTACGTAAGTGAGTGTACATATATACAATTTGCAATGTATATATAAAAAAGCGTATGCCGAATGATAAAACGCTAGACTGCTTATTATATATATATATATATATATATATATATATATATATATATATATATATATATATATATACAACAAGTGGGGAAAAATAAAAAATAAAAAATAATTAATCAATGAAAAAATAATTAACCAATGGAAAAGGATAACATGCATATAAATTGTTCAAAACTAGTAATCGAACCCTGACGATGAATCCTGAAAAGTTGAAAATACTCAAACATATGATAATTATGATGATTACATCAGCCAGTTCCTGCCAGAATTGAATACTTATTCGGAAGTCGGAAATAGAAATAATAGATAAGAAAACGTCTATTTTATTTAATGAAATATGCCTAAAAGAAAAAAATGCTACCTCTCTCCCTCCCCCCTCTCTCTCTCTCTCTCTTTCTTTCTCTCTCTCCCTCTCTATCTCTCTCTCTCTCTCTATATATATATATATATATATGTATATATATATATATGTATATATATGTATTAGTTCTAAATGGCTTAGTAAGATTTTGTTACGCCTATCAAGTTTCAATTTATTTAAGTTTTTCCCCCTTACCAGCTGTTATAATCGGCTAGACATCAAATCGAATTTGTTGGTACAGGTCCAAATCCCATATTTATAAGGTTTCAAGTCTATAGACTAAAAAGTGGCAGAGTAGTTTGTAGGGATTGTTCCACACACGGACAGACAGACAGACAGACAGACAGACAAGATCACTTTAATGCCAGTGACTCCCTGTCTGAGAGTACATCTTTCAAACTGCTTGGCCTAACGTTCACAGGAAACATGAGTTGGAACAATTATATTGAAAACATTGCCAGGGCCGCTGCGAAAAAGGTTGGCTCTCTCTATCGTGCTAGAAAACTACTGACACCTGAAAGTATCCTGTACCTCTATAAGGCCACCATTCGCCTATGTATGGAGTATTGTTGTCACATTTGGGCTGGTGCATCTGCTGCTAGTCTCTCGCTCCTAGACAAGGTTCAAAAGAGAGTCGCCAATCTGATAGGCCCTGAACTGGCATCTAAGCTTCAGCCTCTGTCCCATCGACGAAACGTTGCATCCCTCTGCCTGTTCTACAAGTATTTTAATGGTGAATGATCTGACGAACTGCAAACACTTGTGACCCCACAATGTAGACACCCTCGACAAACCCGACAGGCAGCTAAATCCCACTCCCACACAGTAGAGATCCCTAGATGTAAAATATCTTTCTACTCCAGTAGTTTCTTCCCCAGAACCTCTAGACTCTGGAATTCCATTCCAGGTCCCTGCTTCCCTAACTGTACTGACATGCAGAAGTTCAAGTGTAACGTGAACCGACATCTTGCTGCCACAATCCCAACATAGTGCCCCAGTAGTTGCTGCCCCTGATAGTAGCCCCCTACACCAAAGTGGCAATGTGCCTTGTTTAGGGTGAGAATGTAATTTAAAAAAAAAAATGTACATACCAGCAGGCCGGCCACCATTATTCGGTAGTAAAATACGCTGCATATGATATTTACCTTTATTCAGATTTCCTATTTATTATTGTGTAGCTAATCGCCTATCGATTATTACATTGTACCCAATATATAGTTAGGATTTCAAAAGTTAAACAAATGACCTAGGTGTAATCAGCTAGAATCGAAACCAAAACATTTAGCCGTCCATTCTTAGTCGCTACCGTTTAAGCTATCGTTAGATGAAAAAAAAAAACGTTAAAATTTAACACTCTTCAACGTATATAAATGTAGATTTTTGCATGCGTACAAGAACACAATAAATTGACTTACGTCTGCTAAATTTCAATTTCTTTCAATTTAGATACTTTATCAGCTATTTTACCAGTTAAAGACTGAGTCAAATTTGGTTCACTGGTCCAAATCCCATATATATCAAGTCTATGAAATTAAAATTGATAGGATAGTTTTGTACAGACCGTTCCTCAGACAGACAGAAAGACACGATCACTTATATATATATATATATATATATATATATATATATATATATTGGCCTATATATATATATATATATATATATATATATTGGCATATATATATATATATATATATATATATATGTGTGTGTGTGTGTGTATATATATATATATATATATATACAGGAATTTTGTCTATGTGTATGTCTGCGTGTGTGTGTGAGAGAGAGAAAGAGGGGGTCTGTTCCCTATGGAGTCCTTAACGTCTGGTCTGATTATTTTGGAATTTCACACAAATATACAGGGTGTCCACAAAGTCACGCATGAAAGTTAATTAAAAAAGTTTAAAAAAATAAAAAAAGTTATAGTAGTAACATGTATTCAGATTCAAAGTTCTTTACAAGGATTACAATTGCTCGATATGTTCGCCGTTTGCAGCTATACACGAGCCAATACGAAATTCAAAGTTCCTGTAGACACGATTCAGTAAATCAGCATCACCATCAATTTGAAGACAAGCATCAATAATACGACTCTTCAGATGATCCAAATCACGAATCTTCGTTGAATAAACAATTTGCTTAATGTGACCCCAGAAATAAAATATAAATATTAATAAAAAAATAAATATTAACATTGGTGCGTGACTTTGTGGCCACTCTGTATTATATTGTTCTTAGATAGGTTTTCCGTCGGCATATTTTCGATGAATATCGATAATCAACACAGATAGAAGGAACATGCGATTTAGATTAAATACAGCCTAACATCACAAGTGCATTTGAGAAGTGTTATTAACGCACAAGAAGAAATATGAATGTTTCTATTTAAGACCACAATTAAACCATGATACTTGAATTTTGCATTTTAAATTTTAAGCCATATCACCGCAGAAGAAAAACACCGGGCATATAAAATTAACAGTAGATTTTTTTTTATATGACAGGAGCGCGTTCGAAATTAATGTTTCTGTTAAGAGCAAAATTAAACTATGATAATTCTGTTTATTTTAAACTTTAATTCAAGCCATTATGTATAAAAAAATGTTTTTTAACTCAACTCTCTACAATGCAATGTAAGCTACACTGTATTGCAGAATGAGTCAATGCGAGAAGGCATGCAACGATGCCTCCCGGTGCATCGTGATTGGTCACACAGTAGAGCAGGTAATCAATCGATTTGATTTCGATAACAATGAAACATTAGAAGGTGAAATTTCGTTGATCTTCATTCGATCCCAGGCATCGTCAGATTTCTCTGCTAGTATATATATATATATATATATATATATATATATATATATATATATATATATATATATATATATATATATATATAAGAGGGCTTTTCTCCTCTCAGCGTAATCATGCCTTCTCATTGTCGAGGGTTCTAGATTTCGGAGAACGTTTTCTTCGAACTGCTTGCTTTTAGAATGTTCTATTCTTTCCCTGTTTCCTCTTTCCAAAGCATGCAAAACTTTAAAGGAAATGTGAAAAACATTCTTGCTTCACAACTCCCCACCCAGAATGACTATCAGTTTTCATAAGCATGCATACATATAATATTTTCGCAAAATGAAGACAACAGAATATAAAACAGGAATATCATGGGGTGTATTTTCTTATGCATTGCAATTGTTTCATAACTGTTTGGGCGAATATTTAAATTTATCCAAATAGTTAGGAAACAATTGTAACGCATAAGGAAATGCACCATATGATGTAATTTTATTGTCTTTATTTTGCGAGAATATTTTGCGAGAATATTGTATATATATATATATATATATATATATATATATATATATATATGTGTGTGTGTGTGTGTGTGTGTGTGTGTGATTTTCAAAATGTGAGAGATTGTACATAATAAATTCCACAGCCAAACAACGTCGCAGCTCACAAGAGCCATGACAGTAAACGAACCGGAAGTCCAATTACAAATGAGGACGAAACTCGAGTCTTGGACTTCCGGTTCGTTTACTGTCCTGGCTCTTGTGAGCTGCGACGTTGTTTGGCTGTGGAATTTATTATATATATATATATATATATATATATATATATATATATATATATATAATATTCCACTGACACGTGTTCTATCGTCTACGACTTATCAGAGTTGCTGAATCTAGCGAGAGTCGAAATCGGAATCCCGTGGGAAGACCCTCTACCACCAGGCTATGTGTGCGATTGTTGAATATATCGCGATTTACGTAGATGTTATTTATTTCTGTTTTGCGATACTTTTTAAATTAATTCAATTATTTATATGAAAGTGCATTTTTACCTAAATGCGAGTTGGGAATAATTTTCCCTTTGACCGATGTATTCAACAGTCGCACGATATAGCCTGGTGGCACGTGTCAATGGATAATTATATTAAAAATAAAACAATACATATGCCGCTTCTCATTTGGGGGTACCAAATTGGTCAAAGGGGAAAATTGTTCACAGATTGTTTATTTATTTGTTTTTTTATAAGCGATACTGTGGGTTTTTCAGTCCTCGAGTGCTTTAAAGGGAGAGGTTATCTACCCTTTGTTTTATATTTTAGTCGTCCCCACATTTTTGGGACGTACTATTTTTAACTAATTTATTATTCAAATATTTATTTAAATATTTTTACGTGCATAAAATTAAGTTATCTATAGATATGACATGTTTCGAAGTTTCACTTCCTCTCAGTATAGCTAAAATTATTGAGATACATATATATATATATATATATATATATATATATATATATATATATATATATATGGATTTTTTTAATAAAATGTTAGTTTCAAAGGCAAGGTATATGAGCAACCTAAAGTCTCACAATAACAGACCATCCTCATTGAATGTTCCACAGCTACCTCATAGCACAGTGTGCGTTATATGCAGTAATGTATGCAGCTCTACATGTGGAATGAGAAGGCACATAATTGTGCACAAAGACAATACTTGACTGCCTACTAGACATCACTCTCAGGTGTCTTCGATCTCTCTGTATGGAGGTTTGTTGGGGTAAAGATCCTGACATGATGATAACTTCTAACAGGAAGTAAACCCTGACCAAATATTGAAAAAAGACAAAATGAATAAAAGTATAAACAAAAGAAAATACTGGCAGGCCGGCAGCTAGGATAAAAAGGGCCCCTCAACTCGTTCATGCACTAGACGGGAAGAGGTAATAAATGGTTCAAACCTTCATTTGTCTGGCAGTTACAATATTGCAATATCAGAGACAAACCGGGATCAGCCATCAGGCTTTGGTAAAAAAGACCCTGGCCCTCTACCACCAACTGCAGTAACCATAAAAAGGAATACAAGAGGCTTAAAAAAACCCGCCATGGACTGTTGCTAAAAAGAAGGTAATGCTATTTTGCTACCACTATTCAAAGTTTGAAAAGTGGAGCAAAACATCAAATCAAATGTTAGAACACTATTCCTCATCGGGATCCAATCCCGTTACCCGTTAAGACATTGAACTTGGTGTGTCATGTACGTCATCGGCCATGTAAGTCAGCAGTGCAGGCCTTCAAGTCACCTGAGGACATACGAGATGATACTTAATACCGTGAATGAATTTTCAGACGGCAATCATTTGTGAGGATGCTGAAATCACCATATATATATATATATATATATATATATATATATATATATATATATATATATATATATATTAAGCTGGTCTGCAGTTTTTAACTTGTTGCTTAACTTAATATGCATTAAGCTGGTCTGCAGGTTAACTTGTTGCTGGCTATCTTGCTCTTGCTTGTTGCTGGATCTCAACATTTTGAACCGAGAGAGAAACTTAACTGTAGTACAAAGCTAAGACTCTGTAACATCATATGTGTATAGATACTCCCTCAGGCATTTATCTATTAAAATGGTCCTGTGGCGATGGATGTCATTTTTTGGATCATGGACTCTAAGTGTCTGAGGAAGTGGCACTCGTCTGACAAGACGTTGCAATCATCATATATATATACACACATATATATACATGTATGTATATATATATATGTGTGTGTGTGTGTGTGTGTGTGTGTGTGTGTGTGTTTCCGGGTGAAAAAAAGTGAAAAAAATACATTCAATAAAAGAATTAAATATAAACGTATAGTCAATGTTTTAAGCTAAAACTGGAAGAAAAGGTTGAATACCAGCGTCCTTTGACCTCTGATGTTCACTCTTGAAAGATAAATCAAAAAAATATTGAAACTAAAGAAGAGGAGAAAATAAACTGAAAAAAAATATATATATATAACATCAAAAAATTCGAAGTAAAGTTTGATCTCATATTAAGACGGCCCTAAGCCACGATTATGTTGTTCCGTAAAATTGATGCAGGACGCCATATCTATCGGCTGAATGACGCCGATAGAAGGGGCGGGAGTTCACCAAATTTGTTCCAGCTAAATTCTCCTCCACTCAAACCGTCCAAATCTGCCATAGGCCCTAATTACATTACATTAGATGTAATTACATTATATTATGTTGCGGGCAGCAAAAATCAATGGCTATAAATTTCTATATAATATCGTTTGCAGACAGCAATATGGCGGGCCTGTTAAATTGTGTTCGCTTTTATTCTATTTTCGCTGACGTGTTCGTAAGTTTTATTTATGTTTCGTTAAGTTTTGACATGTTTTATTCTATTTGCTTGAGGAGTTTTATTCTTTAAGCTTTGTGTAGATTGAGAGGAGAAGCCTGTTAAATTATTTACTTGAAATATTTTATATAGAATTAGCTGTAACTGCTCGGCATTACTCGCTAGTTGGGAAATGACGGTGGTCAAGTTGTTAACGACACTGACTGATGACGTAGCTGTTCCAAGTTCGAATCCAATCCGTTCCAAAAAGTCATCTTCGCTTAGGGTGTTGGCAAGTACGTGATATCTTTCTAGAAATAATAATGACTGCAAAAATATCGGGGAAACCAATGCCAACACTAGAATCTTCGAATGCATACGATATTATGATGCACCGTAAATTATTCTAAGAATATTTTTTTTATTTCCTACTAGAAGATGTACCCGGTGTTGCCCGGTATTAAACATAATGTTAAAAGAATTTTTTTTAATTTAAAAAAAAAAACACGAAGTAAAAAACGGAGAGAAATCTAAACATGTGAATGCGAGTATTATGTTTTGTTTTTTTTTCTAAACAGTTCACTTCTTGTAAGTAAAAAAATATAAATATTCGAGTTGAAATCGAAACGAAAAAAGAAACGAAAAGTTGAACAGTGATTCAAGACGATAACTATTAGACCAGCTTGACATGATCTTTAAAAAGTATTTTTAAACCTACTTCTTCCTAACATAATGTGAAAGATCGTGTATACGCAGTCGTGAAACAGTGGACAAACAGATAAAATCCGATGACTCCCACGTAGCAATTTTTCAATTTAGACCCTTTAGAAAACTGATTATAAAGTTCTCCACACGTCTGAATACCCTATATACCAAATTTCAAGTCTGTAGATCAAAAATTCTTTGAGTATATAAGTGTTTTATACACACCAATTCTTATTGTTATACATATATAGGTTTTATTTTTATTTACTTTTGTTGTTGTTTTTGGTTTTAAAACTTTTAAATTATATTTGTTTTGTTTTGCTTTTATTTTTATTTATTTATTTATTTTTTTTTTTTTTTTTTTTGTTGTTGTTGTTGTTTACATGTTTGATTTTTCAGACTACTTCAGTGCTATTTTCACAGAGTTTCGATCGATTTTACGTTCGGTCTTCTTCGGGTATGTCTTATCGAACTCGTGAATCTCTCTGCCGAATTCGGTAATCTTTTTGTTGAACTCGGGAATCTGCGCGAAATTTTAAATGGAAGCCTTATCTAATCCACGGGGGTAGCATGCTCTCATTCCGTTAGCCATGGTTAAGTAGAAGTCCTAAGCAATTCGCAGTTGTATTTTAAACCCGCATTAAGAATTGAACCTTCAACCTCCAGAAGATAGAGTGGGTAGAGTATTTAGTAACATTCAGTTATACATTTGACCGAGTTCGACAAGATACACCTGAAAAAGGTCGAAGATTACATCGACCGAAACGTTTCTCACTCATTATTGTACATATTACAACGCTTGACTATTTATCTTCCTTGCTATGTCTCTTTCCTCTCTCTCTCTCTCTCTCTCTCTCTCTCTCTCTCTCTCTCTCTCTCTCTCTCTCTCTCTCTCTTTCACGGTCGTATGAAAATAATTCCTGCACGATTAAAATATTTTCTGGAAGAAACTAAGTCGAATGACGTTTTATTTTTCTTAACAGCATGCTAGAACGATTTATAAAAAAAAAAAAATGATAATGCTGAAATAGTGTTAATTTTCACCTCCCCACCCCATCAGAGAAATTCCGGTTTTTTGTTCTCATATGAAGAGTAAAAAAATTAATAAATAAGAGGTGTCTAGAACGCTACTAAAAGCATCATAATTTTTTTTAGATATTTGATTTGTTTTACTCGTGCGATATTTTATTCATAAGGAAAATGTAAGGGAGAAATTTGTTGAATTAGTAATTTTAAATGATTCGTTGAATTAGTAATTTTAAATGATTCATATACAGCGACAAGTCCTATCCAGTTTAATGGTTTGCTTGCAACTTGTCTTAAGTTCTTTTAGAAATATGTTTTCTTTATCCAAAATATTATTTTTTGTTAAAAATAAAGGGAAATAACTTTGCAGATACGAATAAAGAGAAAGGATACAACATTGAATATTCTATTGAGCAATTTTACTGAAAAAGTAACAAAGAGTTATAAATAAATTTAACAATAGTTGAGAGCGACCCAAAGGCTCCTTTGTGCCCAAAATGTTAATCTTTGTTAATAAAGGGAAGAAACTTTGTATTTACGAATAAAGAGAAAGGATACAACATACAATATTCTATTGAACAATTTTACTTAAAAATGCAAAAAAAGAGTTTAAATAGACTCAACAATAGCTTAGAGCGATCAAAGGCTCTTTTTTATCTAAAATGTTAATAGTTGTTAAAAACGAAGGAAAGTACATCTGTCTTTACGAATAAAGAGAAAAGACACAACATTTTCTATTGAACAGTTTTACTGAAAAATATAACAAAGAGTTATAAATAAACTCAATAATAGTTAAGAGCGACCCGAAGGCTCCTCTTTGTCTAAAATAGTATTCTTTGTTAAAAATAATGAGAAGCTACTTTGTATTTACGAATAAAGAGAGAATACAACATTCAATATTCTATTGAACTAATTTTACTGAATAAAAGTAACAAAGAGTTATACATAAAATCAACAATAGTTGAGAGCGACCCAAAGGCTCCTTTGTGTCCAAAATATTATTCTTTGCTAAAAAGAAAGGGAAGTAACTATGTATTTACGTATGAAGAGAAAAGATACAGCATTTAATATTGTATTTAACAAGTTTACTGAAAAAGTAACAAAGAGTTATAAATAAACTTAACAATAGTTGAGAGCCACCCAAAGGCCCCTCTTTGTCCCAAATATTATTCTTTGTTAAAAAGAAAAGGAAGTGATTCTGTATTTAAGAATAAAGGGGGGGAAATACAACGTTCACCCCACTACTGAACAATTTTACTGAAAAAAAGTAACAAAGAGTTATATATAAACTCAACAATGATTGAAAGCAACCCAAAGGCTCCTTTTTACCCAAAATATTATTATTTGTTAAAAATGAAGGAAAGTATCTGTGTATATACGAATAAAGAGAAAAGACACATTTTATATTGAACAATTTTTCTGAAAAAAAAAGTAACAGAGAGCTATTAAAAAATCAACAAGAGCGACCCAAACGTTCCCTGTTATTCAAAATGGTATTCTTTGTTAAAAATAAAAAGTAAGTCTGTATTTACGAATAAAAAAAAAGAACACAACATTCAATATTCTATTGAACAGTTTACTAAAAAAAAATGTAACAAAGAGTTATCAACAAACCCAACATTCGGTGAGAGCGACCCAAAGGCTCCCTTTTTATTATCTACTAAACCGAATTGTAGAGGAAGACTCACTTCCTTTCCCTAAATTACTCTACTACTTCTTTCTCATGATCTTGTAATGCTGAATATTTATCAAGGGACGTCAAGTATTATTTCCTAAGTTTTGGTATAACTCTAGCAAGGATTGAACCATGGACTTCCGGCTTATTAGTGAACGCTTTATCATGACAAATGAACTGATGCAAACGTAAAAGGGGAATATCAAAGAATGAGGATTCGCGAGATATTATCTTATCTGAAGAAGTGCTCTGTTAACAGGTGCGCGTTCAAACAATTTCTGGCTCTTTCAGTCGTAGTAGGATTGACTTTGCTTGCTGTAGCCTTTAGTGCTTGTGTTTTAACAGTCAATCGTTAAACGAAGTCAACCGTAGGCCGATCACAGATATTAATTTACTCGGGCCATTGATTGTTGTCTACGACATCATGGCATTTTATAGAAAATAGTTAACGCCATCGCCTGTTTTGATTCCACGATTTCTTGTTTGTTTCATTTCATTTTCGCACCATTTTTCGATAAACAAATATTACTTTTAAATATAATAATTAAGAATATTCATGAATTGTTTTTGTTTTGTTTTTTTTTGTTTTTTTTCAAATAAATATGTTTATGCACGTATTTTTTTTTTTTACAAAAGTTCTGTGAAAATGTGTCAGTGAAAATATATGTGCGTGTGTGTTTATGGGAAAATATACTTATTCAATTATATTTCACCGTTTATTTATACCAATCCTTTTATTTATGAAGCTCGATGTAACTACAGAGCATCTTCTATAATATAAATATCACCTGTCTGTTTAAATGTATGTATGTATGTATGTATGTATGTATGTATGTATGTATGTATGTATGCCTAAAACTTTCGACAGAGGCAAAAGATTTTCACCTGATCGGGATCGTTTTGAAGTCGATCCTTCGGACGACAAATATCGAAAAATTGTTTAAAAATTAATTCCTTCGCCCTCAACTGGGCATTTTTCTACAGAGAGGGGCCGATTTTTTCGCTGATATTTTCTGAAGTCATTCCCTATTTTCGATTCACTAGTCTTAATTTAAACATTTGTCACTTCCGGTTTGGCGATGACCGCAACAGCAAAGACGTCACTTTTTTCACGTTCTTTTCCTCCTTCGTGGTACGAGGTTGAGCCTACCTGCCTAGTACCACTTTTTTTTATTTATTTATTGCTCAACCCACACCTCCAAACACCTGGGCAACGCCAGGACCCCCGGGTTGCTATATGAATAAATGACAAGCAGTCTACATTCCAAATTTCCAGATGGTGTCCATTTTACGGTTTATTTCTTTAAGCATGTTAAAATGTTCAACTCTTGACAGCACATGTTTCATAACGTAGAATCATTAATGTAATTATTATATAAAAAATTTTTTAATTTATTCTGCTTTTTATTCATCAGAAGAAAAAGAAATTCGTCAATTTTCAAAGAAAATAATGGAACATTTTTTTTTTTTTTTTACACAGTGATCACCACTTATCAAGGCCCGGAAGCCACTCAGGGATAAGGGTTATTGAAAGTACATTACGTTAGTGTGGAGATTTGATGAAGTGTTTACTTAAGGGGGCGGTTCATTAGGAATTTGTTAACGTTGGACTTGAAGACATCCAAGTTGTAGTCCGGTGGGAAGCAGGCAGACGGAACAGAGTTCCACAGGCGTGCAGTTCTAAGAAAGAAGCTTTGTTCATGGAATCCGCGTTTTGATTTAGGCACAGATATAGAGTGGGGGAAATTTTTCACATTGGATTCAGCTAGACGGGTGTTTTTCGTGAAAGATTGGCGAGGGGGAGGGACCAGAGATTGGAGTTCAGACGAGCACCTGTCATGGAAATAACGATAAAACAAGGATAGGCTCGCAACATCTTTTCTGTGGGAGAGAGGTTGCAGGATAGAGAAAAGGGCATCCTCCATTAAGCCACGAAGTCTATTTTGTACTCTGTCAAGGCAGGATATGCTGTTTTTAGCAGCTCCTGTCCAGATATGGCAACAGTATTCCATCCTTGGACGTACTTGGTTTTTATATAGATAGAAACATGAGCATGATTACAAAATTCGAAAATTGTGTTTTCTTTTAGTTACGGCATTCTTGAATCTTAAAAACAAACAATTTCAATTATATATTTTTAAATATTGATTTTTTTTTATTCTTTTTTTTTTAAATATTGATTTTTAGATTAAAATTCAACAATGCCGTAACTAAAAGAAAACATATTTCAACTTCTCTTTTGGTTTTCGGATTTCGTAATCATGCCCATATTCCTTTATTTTCTTTTCAATTTGATGACTTCCTTTTCATTGATGAGTTAAGGGTGAAATAAATTAAAAATTCGCATAATAATTACGTGAATGATTCTGCGAAATAGGTGCTGTCAAAAATTGAACATTTTAACATACTGAAAGAAAGACATGGTAAGATGGACAACATCTTAACATTTGGAATGTAGACTTTTTGTCATTTGAGCTATGATACAACGAAACAGTGCTGTATGTGAATGGCTATAATGCTCCCTATCCTGTCGTCTAGGCGGTCAAGTTTCAATCCTGGCTTGAGGTAGTTGCTTATCTAGCCGCACTGATGAGCTGTGATACAGCGAAACTGTACTGTGTGGTGTGTGTGTGTGTGTGTGTGTGTGTGTGTGTGTGTGTGTGTGTGTGTGTGCGCGTGCCTGAGTTAAAATTTGTGACTTCTTCTATTCACATACATACATGCACACACATACACACACACACACACACACATGTTCTATTTTATACTACTACTACTACTTCTTCTTCTTCTTCTTCTTCTTCTTCTTCTCTTTTTTCCTTGCTTATTCTCCGTATTATCATACTCGTCCTTCTCTTCTCGTTGTTGCTGATGTTGTTTTTGTTGGTCTTCTTTTTCTTTTTCCTCTTCTCCTCATCACCATTCTCGTTCTTCTTTTCTTCCTCATTATCGTTGTTATTTTGTTCTTGCTCTTTTTTTTTCCTCACTCTCGATCTCATTTTTATCCTTCTGCCCCTTCTCCTTCTCTTTCTTCTTTTCTTACTTCTCCTCCTTGTTATTGTTTTCTTTCTTTCTTTCTTCTTCTTCTTCTTCTTCTTCTTCTTTTTCTTTTTCTTCTTTTTTTTTTACTTTTTTTCTTTCTTCTTCTTGTGCGTTATTTTCTTCTTTTCATTCTTTTTTATTCCCCTCTGCCCACTTCTTTTTCTTCTTCTTCTTCTTCTTCTTCTTCTTCTTCTTCTTCTTCTTCTTCTTCTTCTTCTTCTTCTTCTTCTTACCGTAACCCAATATCTGTCAATCTATCATGCATAATCCTTTCTCTCCTTCATACGCGGATTCAATATGTCTTATTTTCACTCCTGGAACTTTCACCTAAACTCACCCACGCAACCCAACCCTAGCCCGAAACCACATTCTCCCGATGTCTCTCGCCGCCAACACCGACAAATGAATTCTCTCTTACCTCTCTCTCCAACCATCCGACTAATACCCCTAAGGCTGTACAGTTCCTGAGCATCGGATCAATGTCTTCAAGCAGTACAATAGCCCGCTCGTTACAGTTCTTCGTCTCCCTACCGGTTTCACTTCCGTTCCACTGAACGTGTGTGGTGGGGCTGGCCGTGTATTTGTCGAGGAAGACATACTTCTTGTTCGTCCGAGACGGACGCCTCACTTGAAAGCGAAATAACAGCGCTACATGCAATGGAGGAGGGAACGCGAGACAACTACGGGATGAATTCTCCGACATTGATTGACACCGGCTTTTGCAAACCTACATGGATAACGCCTTGTTTACAAATAGAAATATTTCATAGGCAGATACAGAGCATAGTATTGCACCCGCCTAGATAGATACGTGGTTAAATGCTAACGGTGGGCTGTATATACATAAGGTGCGCAAGGTAGTTGAGATTTTCTAAAGTTAAACCCAAACAGCATTCAAGCTGACACATCAAACTTCTTCATAGCTTCTGACTACCCAATTTTCATTTTTTAACGTTGTATCGAGTTATAATATACTTAACAACAAAGTTGAAAACACGCTTGACGAAGGGAAGACATCACAAAATATAGCATCATAGAAACACCACCTGGCCGCCTGACGCAAGTAAGAATATTCTATACGCAAAATATTGTTTAAAAATACATATGTATATACGTTTGGCCTTATATATACAATCACATGAATTGGATCAATAAAAGTGAATTATCATAGGTACTGCCACCATTATATCTTAAACTGCTTTAGCTTGATTCTATCCGTTAAATCTTTGTGTAGTTTTGCTTTCTATAAATCTAAATTTCTTTTATATACATATTGAACAATGATTCAAGCAAACTATTTTAACCTTTGGGTTTTTTTTGGGGGGGGGGTTTACACAGTGGTCACCACTTATCAAGGCCCGGAAGCCACTCAGGGATAAGGGTTATTGAAAGTACATTACATTAGTGTGGAGATTTGATGAAGTGTTTACTTAAGGGGGCGGTTCATTAGGAATTTGTTAACGTTGGACTTGAAGACCTCCAAGTTGTAGTCAGGTGGGAAGCAGGCAGACGGAACAGAGTTACACAGGCGTGCAGTTCTAAGAAAGAAGTTCATGGAATCCGCGTTTTGATTTAGGCACAGATAAAGAGTGGGGGAAATTTTTCACATTGGGTTCAGCTAGACGGGTGTTTTTCGTGAAAGATTGGCGAGGGGGGACCAGAGATTGGAGCTCAGACGAGCACCTGCCATGGAAATAATGATAAAACAAGGATAGGCTCGCAACGTCTCTTCTGTGGAAGAGAGGTTGCAGGGTAGAGAAAAGGGCATCCCCCACTAAGCCACGAAGTCTATTTTGTACTCTGTCAAGGCAGGATATGCTGTTTTTAGCAGCTCCTGCCCAGATATGGCAGCAGTATTCCATCCTTGGACGTACTTGGCTTTTATATAGATAGAGAATTGCATCATTAGTGAGATATCTTCTGGAGCGGTAGAAGGATCCCACCATCTTTCCAGCGACCTTTGCAACAGACTTGATGTACGTGTTCCATTTCAGATCAGGAGTAAAGGTCAAGCCCAGAAGCTTGTCAAAACACGGGACCTCTCCCAGACGAGAGCCATTCATCCCAATTGATGCCAGATGGGGATCAGAGCGTTGATGATGTAAGGATATGGGTTTGGTTTAGATGCATTAAAGGTAACCAGCCACGTCTTCCCCCACTGAACCACGCGCTCGAGTCAGAGAAGAGAGAATCAGAGAGAACTTTGTCATTTACAGCCTTTGATGTGTTGCCGTAGATGGTCGTGTCATCAGCATAGATGTCAACGAATGATTTAAGTATGTGTTTAGGGAAGTCATTGATGTAGATCAGGAAGAGAGTTGGGCCCAGGATTGACCCCTGAGGGACTCCAGCATTAATACTGCAGGCCTCCGATTTTTGTCCATCGACCACTACTCTTATGAGCCTATCGGAGAGAAATGATTTAATGATTGAGAAAACATTTCCAGTTATATCGTAGCTGGAAATCTTGTGAAGTAGGCCCTTATGCCATACCTTGTCGAAGGCCTTTGATATGTCAAGAGCAATTGCCCTAAAAAGGTAGCCTTTGTCAAGAGATTCACTAAGCCTGTGAGATATAACCGTCATCACATCTGAGGTAGATCTTGCAGAGCGGAAACCATATTGTGTGTCACTAAGAAGGTAAGGTTGTTTCTGCTTAGGAAGTTGATGAAACCTATTAGTACTTAATTACATTCTTAATTATTTGGTCCGGCTCGAAAGATCATTAATATGAAACCATAAAAAAATAATCACCTAAGCATAATAATCAGCAAATGGGGGACTTATATTGGATAATGTCTTGTTTACAAATTGAAATAATTCATCGGCTGATACGGATCATATCCCATGATCTATGCGAAAATGGGTTATGTATTTACTTTATTAATTTGATAATTCTCTATCCAGTTATAATAACTAGGGCTCTGACAACAGAGTATTCTTATGATTGTTTTGACTCTCGATACAGTTAATCAACCGAGAACCACATCACTCTGTATAAGATATGAACGGATGCACACTCGAGAATCAAAACAATGAAAAGAATATTCTGATGTCTTAGCCCTAATAATAAAGTACTTTACTAAATCGTTTTGCTATTTATCTCGGCTCGAATGATTGTTAATATAAGACAGTTTTTAAATAATCACCTTAACATAATAATTAATGAGGTTGGAAGTTCTTTTTTATTAGGCCGATACAAAAGTTTTTGCCGGTTTAAAATTTCATCTTGAAAGTGAAAAATTATGGGTTTTTTTTTAAATATTTTTATTCAGAACAATAGCGATATTTGCTCTCTATAACTTGATCCCACTTGTCAACGAGCTTAAATATGCTTCGCTTAAGTGATATAAGTTTTGATCTGAAATATCAATCTAACTCACGTTTCATCTCCTCTCGTGGTGTTAACCTAAGGTTATCTAAATGGTTTTGTAACCTTCTGAATTAAGTGATAATTCGAGGGAGCTAGGTTAGGAGAAGATGCAGGATGGGACAAGATTTCCTAACCAAATTCACCTAAGAGGATTTTGGTCAGTAGTGTTGAGTGAGGACGAGCATTATCATGATGGAAGATGACTTTCTTTTCTGTTGATTAAAGAAGGTCGCTTTAAGGTGAACATGGGTGATAATATTGCCAAAAAAATGAACGATGCTTTAATAATTCGAAAGAAAATGTTATAAATAAATCATGGTGATATGTTTCAGTAATAACGTATGGAATAATTAACCGTAGTTTATAATTAACTTCCAACAAACCAGCAAAACTTTTGCACCGGCCTAATAAATAGAAGATGCATAATTTATTTGAGAACATACGTTATTTTTATTATAAAATTAACCTCCTTGCAAACGGCTCACGTAAAAAATAAAAGTCGTGGTTTTGAGAATCCAGAGCATCATGAAAAGCGCTAACTGACCTGCAAAAATGCCTGAGGTGCCCCGTCAATATTACCTCTTCATCACTGTATGTATCATATGATTCTATTGTTGACATTGGCTTTCCTCGATACTTTTCTGGCCAGAATTCTTTCCTCGTGTACTTACAGAAAGGGAACACGTGAAGGTTGCCAATGATTTTGCGTAAAGAACTGGATTTGAACTTGGAAGACCTAGGCCTGTGTCGTTAACTACTTAGCCATATATGACCTAGTAGGGAAACGTCACGTGATTAGCAATAAACAAACCATTTTTTTATGAAAAAGATAAAGCCTGGGGGTGTGAACCTCCTAATACTGAATAGAACCTCAGCTCAGCAGCAACAAAGCGACCAGCAGGAATATTATGTGATTTTACGCACGCACTGTTTAAACAAATTTGAGGATACGTTCTTGACACTCAGTCCGACAGTCTAGGTCTGTTGAATTTAGTTCGTATTTTTTCTGTGCAGTTCTAAGAAGTTCACCCTGCCAGGTTTGACCTTTGTCTGAGAAAGGGTTAGTATATTGCTAGTCGTCTGAAGATGCCGACATGGCTGCTCAGTCTCTAAGGTTTTTCTTGAGCTTAGAGAATAGCACCAATTGCAGAGAGCAAGTTCTAGAATATAGAGAGGAGAAGAACTGTCTTGATACCAATCTTTGTGACAAGAATGGAGGACCATGGAGGCAAAAATCTTTGCTACGCCACTGATAAAGGGTTACGTTCAAAATTCCGTGCAGATTCCCGAGTTCGTCAGAAAGATTCCAGAGTTCGACAAAAAGATTCCTAAATTTCTATCAAATACAGTATGTTTATATCCCTTTTTTATTATTTCGTGTTATTTGAATTCTTCGCACTAATCTTGAGTGTTATTTTCACAACGTTTCGCTTGATGTAACTTCCGACTTTCTTCAGGTGCATCTTGTCAAACTCGGGAATCTTCCTATTGAATTCGAAATCTTTCTACCGAACATGAGAATTTGTACGGAATTTCAAACAGAATCCTTTATTTAATTCAGGGGGGTAGCATGTTCTCGTTCAATCATCCACGACAGGGTATAAATCTTAAATAATTCGCAATTGTATTTTTGAGTGTCGACTTCACTGATAATTTAATCTTCAGCCTCCAGAAGAGTGAAACTTTACAACTGAATTTTTACAAATACCTTATCCACTACGCCACGTGCCCTTGCATAAGGACCACTGGCGTAGTGGATGAAGTGGTTGATAAAATGCAGTAATCGATATATTAAATAACGGATTTCGTTCGAAATTCAGTGCAAATTTCCGAGTTTGATAGAAAGAGTCCCAAATTCGACAAGATAAACCTGAAGAAGGCCTGAGGTTACGTCAACCGAAACGTTGTGAAAAATGACACTCAAGATGAGAACAATACGAAAAATAAACAAGTTTTAATTTACGTATTTTTTTAATAGTTTCCAGTTTCACGCTTGCTTTTCTATTTCAGTGTTGTTTTAATGTGTGTGTGTGTGTGTGTGTGTGTGTGTGTGTGTGTGTGTGTGTGTGTGTGTTTGTATGTGTTGTTTGTTTGTTTTCTTCTTTTCTTTTGCAAGTAGTCCGAACTGTTTATCAGCTTTCTATCTTGAATTGACCAGATGAGAATCGTCCGTCTTTCCTCTCTTTACATGCGTATTGTTGTGATTGAGAAAAGAAAACATGGCGTCATCAACACGTGCAAATAAGCGTCGTATTACATACTGGACGGCAATTAATTTCCTCCGGTAACAATGGCTGACATATAATTGTTTCACTTTAAACAACAGACATCGCTGCTCCAATTTACGGCTGTCGTGTTATCTTTCATTTTACCTTTATTAATTCGTTAGCTAACATCATTCATACGAACGATCAAGTGTTTTAGCAATTGTTCACAATTAGGTACATTAAAACAATGAAAACTTCGCGTGAACACGGTTTTAGGCGCCATAATGATCAATGTTATGTTGTACTTACAAGACAGCACGATCACCACGGGTGAGCTCGTTAGGGTTAGGGTATATGGTTAAGGTTAGTTTGTACTAACTAGCCAGCATGGCCTCCCACAGTTGAGTTCGTTAGTGGTAGAGTTAGGGTTTTTGGTTTGGAGTTAGGGTCTAGGGTTTATAGTTAGTGTACCCTCTCTAACATGTTATGTCGTAACGGTTAGGCTTTAGGTTAGGGTTTAGAGTTAGTGTCAGTTTATACTAACCACCAGCCAGCGTGAAATTGGCGGATGGGCTCGTTAAGGTTTGGGTTTAGGGGTTAGGGTTTAAGGTTACTTTGTACTAACTAGCCAGCGTCACCTCACACGGGTGAGCTCGTTAGGGTTTTGGCTAAGGGTTAGTGTTTAGAGTTTTGCGTTAGGGTTAGGGTTAGAGTTAAGGTTAGTTTGTACTAACTAGCGAGCGTCACGCCCCACGGTTGAGTTCGTTAGGTTTAAGCTTAAGGTTAGGGTTTGGGTTAGAGTTTAGAGTTAGAGTTAGTTTGTACTAACTAGCATGTGTTCTCAACGGGTGAGTTCGTTAGGGTTGGGTTA
Source organism: Euprymna scolopes (assembly GCF_053919585.1). NCBI lineage: Eukaryota > Metazoa > Mollusca > Cephalopoda > Sepiida > Sepiolidae > Euprymna > Euprymna scolopes. The sequence continues at coordinate 72,899,665 of NC_136518.1, read as the reverse complement.
GTGTTTAGGGTTGGGGTTTAGAGTTAAGGCTAGAGTTAGTTTGTACTAATTAGCCAGTATAACTCTAACATAGGAGACCGCTAGGGTTAGGGGTTCAAGTTTAGGGTTAGGGTTAGTTGTACGAACAAGCCAGCGTGGTACCCACGAGTATGCTCGTAAAGGTTAGGGTTTGTTTATACTAAATTGCCAGCGTAATCACTACAGGGGGGTTCTTTAGGGTTATGTTTAGGGTTAGTTTATACTATTTAACCAGCGTAGTAAGATAGAGTACTAGTCCCAAACCTACGGAAATGTCGCTGATAGTCTCCTTTCTTGCCTGAACAGAATACAAAATCAACTTCGTTACTTAAACGGTACATACAAGAAACTGCTGACGGCCTTATTCTATACTATTGTCTGACAGCCTAATCAAAACAAATATAAACACTTCAAAAAGACAAATGCGTCCTAAAATAGAGTACTGCTGTGACATTGAAAGCATTGCCAGGACCGTTGCGAAGAAGGTAGGCTCTCTCTACCGTGCTAGAAAACTACTAACACCGAAAGTATCCTGTACCTCTATAAGGCCACCATTCGCCCATGTATGGAGTATTGCTGTCACATTTGGGCTGATGCATCTGCTACTAGTCTCTTGCTCCTAGACAAGGTTCAAAAGAGGGTCGCCAATCTGATAGGCCCTGGACTGGCATTTAAGCTTCAGCCTCTGTCCCATCGACGAAATGTTGCATCCCTCTGCCTGCTCTACAAGTATTTTAATGGTGAATGCTCTGGCAAACTGCAGACACTTGTGCCCCCACGACGTAGACGCCCTCGACAAACCCGACAGGCAGCTAAATCCCACCCCCACACTGTAGAAATCCCTAGATGTAAAAGATCTTTCTACTCCAGTAGTTTCTTCCCCAGAACCGCTAAACTCTGGAATTCCATTCCAGGTCCCTGTTTCCCCAACTGTACTGACATGCAGAAGTTCAAGTGTAACGTGAACCGACATCTTGCTGCCACAATCCCTACATCCCCAGTAGTTGTTGTCCCTGATGGTAGCCCCCTACACCAAAGTGGCAATTTGCCTTGTTTGGGGTGAAAATGTAATTAAAAAAAATACGGAGGTGCCACTCATAGGCCCATTCCTTATCTTAACATTAAAAAAAATCGTAAGCTAAACTGTGTTAGGCGTCTGTACGAGAGAATGCTAACCGGCCTGTTTTATACTACTTCGTATTAACCAGTGTGACCCTACGGGGGAGCTTATCTAATGTTACGCTACCTCCACCCCACCCCCGTGCACACATTAAATTGACTTCGAAATATAGTGGGTGTAGATCTCTTCTGTTCTCCAGGACGTTGTCAGTCGTTAATTTAAGCGATCCGAGAACAATAAAACTATTAGGGTAGAAAGTTCCCCGGCATGAATAGATCTCTAAAAGAATGGGTGCGATTTTGCTTATAGCCAGGTCTATATTCAAGTTCATTGTATTTATAAAACAAAGTATATGGACGCAATATTGTGCCAATGTGACAGGTGATGTACTTCTGTAGATAGTGTGGCGTCTATTATTTAAAAACTCTTTCTTTCTACTCTGTTGAAAAGGGAAAGACCAGTGGTTGGTATCGCTTGTCACCTCTTCAAATGCAAATGACGTTGCCAAATATCGCAAAACCTTTGATTCGCCTTCGTATTTAGACATGAACAGATTCAAATTCGATTGTTTATTAGAACTGAGGTTATTTTATGACACTATTGTTTCCCGGAGAGAGTTATTTGGTTGAGGAACGTCTTGCTTCCTGGGCGAGTAAACGATATCAAACGATAGGCACATGGAAACATCAACGCAACGGGTCGATATGCCGTCGGCTATAACCGGATGATATGGGTCGCTTCTTGTGTCTTCATTGCGTTGTTACAGGCAGCTTTCCATCTTCGTCGTCAATGGCAGCGACCTCATGCTGAAATCGAACGCTTGTACAAAAATAGCGAACAAATGCATTTTTATAAAAATATACAATTTATTTAACATTTTACAATGAAGGAGCATATCCAGTCGACCCATTGCGTGCGCACCAAACCACTATGTCTGGCGCGTGCAAAATCCAAGCTTTAACTTTTTTAAAACAAGTGAATTATATTTAATTCTCTCTTTCAATGAAGAGAGAGAGAGAGAGAGAGAGAGAGAGAGAGATTCATACATAACGTTCAAACATTGTTTTTTTTTTCTATCCCATCATGAGTTCGGGTTTGACCTTTTAAATTCTAAGGTCTTATATCGTTTTCACTTAGTTCAATATTATAAACAAACTGTCATTCTTATCTCAAGTCATCCCAGATTGATATATTCTAACATTTTCAAAATCACAAAGTACCTGCTTAACACATCTGCTCTTAACAAGTACAGACAAGTTAGGCACAAGGTTCATTAATGTAGAAGTCCCTAACTCTCCCAAAAGGGTGCTCTTCATTGTGCCAAAATTTGTTACTAACAGGAAAACCCGAAGTTGCTCGTGATTGAATGTTTTACACTTCCGTATTTCTATTGTCATCAAAATCGGTGAAATTTCAAATCAAATGGATTGATTGCCTGCTCTAGTTGGGGACTTATCGCGGTCCACCGGAAATCTCACATACCTCCCCGCATTGATCGCACTGTGGAGAACATACTGTTAATTTTATAAAATTATTTTTATATATACTAACTAGAATTAAAGTTTAAAATGCAAAAGTCAAGTATCATGGTTCAACTATACTTTAAACAGATACGTTTATTTCGAAGGCATCTCTGTCATATAAAGAACCTACTGTTGATTTTATATGCCTAGCCATTCTACTTGTGTGGTAATAAAACCCATCAAATGCACTTGTGATGTCAGACTGTCAAAATCACCTGTTGCTTCTTTCGATTATCGATTATCGATTATCGATACATATCGAGTACATTACTATAATAAACCTATCCAAGACCATTGCCAAGTACATAAAGTACATTTCTGAGAAAGTTCATAAAAATCAGTTCAGCTGTTTCGGAGTCCAGAGGGAACGAATTCACACACATACACACAGAGACAAAGTTCCTCTTGTATAATGGTGGATATCGCTTTATGATTGCTTCGATTACAAGATAGATTCTTTTCGAATATCTCTCTCATTAGTTAAAGCAATATATATATATATATATATATATATATATATATATATATATATATATATATACGTGTATGGATATAATATCAATACAATAAATATATTAATGTTTATATCTTTTCTGTAATTATTCCCTGTGTGTTGACGTGTAAGAATACAAAAAGTCTTTTGAAAAATAAATGCAAATGTTTCTTTCAAAGGCACATATTTTCGACCGATCCTTCAGTCTTCTTCAGTGTGAATGATGGAAACATGAGTGCAGGGCGGCAGGGTTAGCAGCAAGAGGGGCACGGGTATAGTCAATGGGGTTAAGATCTATCTGAATATGACTCTTCCAATATTTTTAACTTGGAATGGTCAGCAATGGCTTCTATTCAAAACCAAGTCTTTCATAAAACATTGAATTGGTCACCCACGTACCCCACGAACACACTCGCATATGTAAACATACGTGAATGTACACTTCCACATATGTACCCGTACAGACACAGAATACGCACGCACACATTTATAGACGTACGTACATATACACTTGGAGACTGATAAACAGATGTAGACGATAAGATAAGTTGGGACTTCTTAGCAAAAGCATGGAATCATAAATTTATTATGTTTCTAGGTACGAGACGGGGTGAAAGGACACGCTGCTTGTCTGGATGGTCTACACGCACGCACACACACACAGACATTTATTTTTTTAACCGCTTACTCTATATATGTAATATTGTGACCCTTTGGGCTGTAATCATAGTGTAGTATCTGTGTTAACTGTGCCAAACAGAGATAAGAGTCAAAACATTATTATTATTATTATTATTATTATTATTATTATTATTATTATTATTATTATTATTAATTCATTCGGGCGGCGGCGGGTCGCTAGATCAATTATTATGATTAGAAAAATAAACAACTAAATTGGGAAAAAATGATTTACATATAATATAATAATATCGCAAAAGGAATGTGAACATGATATTTGGTTTGCATAAAAAAATAACTAGATTGATTTTACATCAGCTGTTGGTCTGAGACACGTAATGAGGAACGTAATGAGACACGTGATGAGATGTAGATTTGGGGAGATTCTAGTCAGTCGTTAGCTGGACATCAGAGAGAACGGACGACTCAAAAAGTGGAGTTGGTCTCTCCATGACGCGGGGAGCAGCTTCATCTCAGGCAGTCAAGATGTAAAAACGTGTAATCTCTGAAAATGTCGGTCAGATCATGAAAATAAATGTTCGTAAATAATTCAGGTATGTGGTATGTGTTGTGTTATTTACTTCTGTTAAAAAGTACTGATTGTTTACCACTGTTTCGATACGTCCACGTCAACCGTTTCCTGTTAGAACTGTTGCATAAATGTTAAAATATACACACTAGACGACCAACTAAATGATACGAAGTGTATATACATACACGCGTTTACACGTTCATGACTATACAGAAAAAGATAAACCCCACTATTCAACATTTACGTCGTTATGGAAAAAATATATGTATATATATATATATATATATATATATATATATATATATATATATATATATGCATATATATATACATATATGCATATATATATACATATATATATACATATATATGTGTGTGTGTGTGTGTGTGTGTGTGTGTGTGTGTGTGTGTGTGTGTGTGTGTGTGTGTGTATTGTAGTGCTGAAGATTGTCTTTTCTTTCTATTATATTTTCTCATCACTTTCCTGAATTTATTTACATTAACTGAACATATATTCATTTGTTATCTATCATCTTTATCATATAAATCATTTATTACACATTTTTATCTAAATACTTTTTTATGCACGTCTTTTTTTATATTTATGGTTCAATCATCATCTTTCTTTTCTTTTCTTTTCTGTTTGTTTACTTTTTAGAACTTTCTACCATCCATTTTCGCATAGACTTTGGGCTCCATCTATTTTTTTTTTCTTCATTTTGTTCTAATTCTTTCGTCTTTTCTTTAAAATCGTGGAAAACATTTCAGAAAGCGCCAAGACAAATCAGATAAGGTTAGCGGTCGTCCTGTAAAAGCTGGCCATTGTAAACAAGCTTTTAACATTAAAGCGAAATGGAAGGAAGTCAATAGCCAGAAAGAAAAGAAGCCATTTTGAAATCGACGATTCATTATGTTTTATTGAGTGTCGGGCAGACGACAACGGGGAAACAAGATGGCGGAAACAATCTTGCCAATTAAGTTTAGCAAATAGACAAGTCGGACAATCCAGAAAAAAGTAACTAGTCACGACAAGGCCTTCAAACGTAAAAGCAATTACGATACACCCACACATACTTAAATACGCACGCACACACAACCAAGCATTTCTCTACTTCATATTAAAGACTAATGTGTTTTTATTTGTATATTTGTGTGTAAATGAATCTATATTATATTTCTCTTTATCTGTATGTCTCGGAAACTACTAAGCCGATCTGGTTGAAATTTCGTAGTAACACTTGTAATACGGTACATGGAACTGAGTATTATGGTATCAGCTCGATAGACTGTTACGGATAAACAGGTCCCTGGATCGATTATTATGTATTATATCATCATAGAAAAATAAGCAATTAGATTGTGAAAAAGCGATTGACAGCTGAAATTAAAATATCGCTACAAAGGTGTTAAATAGAAAATAGATGTAAACATGATTTTTGGTTTGCATAGACAAATAACTAAATTGAGGTTACATAAGCTGTTGGTCTGAGACACATAATGAGATGTAGATTTGGGGAGATTCTAGTCAGTCGTTAGCTGGACATTAGAGAGAATGGATGACTAAGGGGGGAGTTGGTCTCTCAATGACGCAGAGAGCTGTAGCCAATATGTAAAGACGTTGTAATCTTTGAAGATATCAGCCGAAATCATGAAAATAAATGTTCGTAAATAATTCAGGTATGTGTTGTGTTATTTATATCTGTTAAAAAGAACTGGTTGTCTACAACTGTATCGATACGTCCACGTCAATCGTTTCCTGTTAGAACTGTTGCATGAATGTTAAAATATGCACACTAGACGATCAACTAAATGATACGACGTATATGCATTTACACTTACATGAATATACAGATAAAATATAAAACCCAACTATTCAACATGTATAACTCTATTAGTCCGTCTGTTCGTTTCGCTTTGTCTTGGAAACTACTGTGACGGCATGGCTGTAATTTCGTACGGACTATTATTATAAGGTGCAGCAAAGGAAGGATTGTGGTATGCTCAATGCACAGTTAGAGATTAATAAGGATTAGTCACCATACTACCACACTTAATCTCAGTTTTTCTCGGAAATTACTGGACCGATCTAGTTAAAATTTTGAATGGGCCCTTGTTATGATAACTGCGTAATATGGTATCCGTATTATGCACTGTAATTGGATAATACTGATTAGTATTTACTGCAAAATCTAGCAAGATTTAATCATATTCAACTACACGACATAATCACGCTGACACACCGGTTCTCGTTGGGTCACTAAGGTTAAGCAACGTTGAGCCTGGTCAGTACCAAATGGGCGACCAATTTGGGAATTCCAGGAGCCGTATGTAGGAGGACGTCGACACCTCCTGATAAGATCTAATGATACACCTCCTGATAAGATCTAACGAGACATAAAAAAAAATTCAGTATCAAAAAGTCTGACAAGAGGTAGAGCACTATTCACAACCAAAAATTCTTCATAAGTTTTTGTTTCGGTTTCGATTTTAACTGAAGAAACTCAAGTTATAAGCATCTAATATATAAACGATTACATGTCTGTCTGTCTGTCTCCATATTTTCAAACTCTATCTCCTCCGAAACTAAAAGTCGCAGAGCAGCACTTGGGGTCTCAAATGATTGGATTTTTACGGGCCGTTTTTTATGGGTCTATAACCGGTTAAAATTGTTTTTTAAGGGGTCAAAAATGAGTAAAAAGTGAAAAGAAATCATTAGACATTTTATACATTCATCTTAGTTTATTTTTAACTTATAATTATTAATCGGTTTATATGCGTGTCACGTTGCTGCAGTGGTTACAAAACCAAGCTTTGAATGCTACGGTTTCGATTCCAGCTGGTGGCACCTAAATACTTTTTTTTGTTTGTTTTTTAAATCATGACTCTATAATAATATATACAAAATCTGGAGAAATTAAAATATCATATTTAAGCGTATTTTACGCCCGTATATATATATATATATATATATATATAGAGAGAGAGAGAGAGAGAGAGAGAGAGAGAGAGAGAGATTCGGAAGTCAATATTCCAAAACAAAAAGATGTATTTAATTAACTTTCATATTTTATTCATATTTTTATTGATAACATCTTATACGTGTTTCGTTGAATCGCGACAGTACACTAAACAATTCCCTTGGAATTCAAAAGGGTTTTGTATAAAACAATTGTTGCTCTCTTATATATATATATATATATATATATATATATATATATATATATATATATATATATATATATATAAGCAACAATTGTTTTATACAAAACTCTTTTGAATTCCAAATATATATATATATTGTATTTTGTGTACAGAAATTTGTTAGATGAGACAAGTCAGATGATTATTGGCTGAAGAGAGCTTGATATGGATATCTTAAACGGTCCTAATTATCGGGCTTGAAACCGACGGTACCAATGACTTGTCTCATCTAACAACTTTCTGTACACAAAATACAAAATATAAATACGCTCTTATTTTCGGATTTCCCTTTTAATTGAGCACTCTGCTGGATTTCTTTTTCCAAAAAAAACTACTCATATATATATATATATATATATATATGCGTGTGTGGGGGGGTGATTTTCATCGCTAGCCAGTGTCTGCTCGACGTAAATCAAAAAGAATAACCTATTCATCCGATCAAAGATTGATCTTTAAAACAGAACTCTAACTTAACAGTCTAAGAGAACAAGAAAGAAATCCAAAAACCAGTTAAAGAAAAACGAAGTATATACAACTATGTAGAATCAGTATCTTTTCTCTTCGACGTTAACTATGTCGGACATCGACATCGACATCTGTGTTCACCAGACAACCGAAGTTAAACATAAGGCCGAAATGTGTGTGTGTGTGTGTGTGTGTGTGTGTGTGTGTGTGTGTGTGTGTGTGTGTTATATTTCGCCTCTCTACACGGCGAAAAAGGATTTATTTTTTTTTTAAGTAATGGAAATAAAAATAAAGATGGCGGATTGAGAAGAGAAACGGATTATATTCTAAGAAAAATTTAGGACGGAGTGTGTTTAAGTGATTGATATTTTTGGCAAAATGGCGACAGTAGAATCGAAAATCGGAAGGCGGAAAATGAATGCCGAGTTTTGAAATATAGCGAAAATATACTATATGGCAAGGAAACAGTAGACCATAATGGTGTATTGTGTCACATAGTTGTATATATTTATTTTTGGCACAGATTTCCTTATTTTTCTAACAGTTATTTATTTGTATATACATATTTACATATACATCCTGTACTGACAACTTTATGAACATACGTAATTTATATATGTTTGTATATGTAAATATTAAGATACTTAAAGCAATACTTCTGTCTACCCCTTTAACAACGAGCGTTTGTGTATGTCCACAAAAGGCCTTTTGCATCGGTTAGATTCCGCGAGAAGTTTTCACATACTTCCCAGATTGTAATATCTCTCATTCGAGTACATATGAAAATGGAGCGATTCTATACCTTCCGATAATTACATAATGTGGGAAACATCAACAAATTAAAATAGAAATAAAGCCAACCAGTAAACTAAGTATAGGCATGACTAGAAAAGAGAAAAGCGTTGAGAGACTGTCCAAATGTCAATTGTCTCTGACAAAAGACGAACTGCACAGGCGTTAATTCATAGCAGTAGAGAAACTTTAAAAGATGACAGGAACCGATTCAGGGTCGCCATCACTGTCTGCGTAATCACTGTTTCTTTGTAGCTCTGTAATGCCAGCGTCCTACTCTGAGGTGTCAGCATCTGGCTGTCAAGCTACCTGGTACTGATATTCTGAGTCTTTCGCCCTGTCCCGCCGCCTCGCCCTTGAGACCCTGTCGTCCTTTTGTTCTGCTTCCTTTTCTTCATCTTTTTGAAGTCACTGCAAACATTCAGTTGAGATATAGCTCTCTCTCTCTCTCTCTCTCTCTCTCTCTCTCTCTCTCTCTTTCTCTCTCTCTTTCTCTCCTTATTGCCTTTTGATCGCCTTATGTCTGTTGACATCATTTTTTTTTGTTTCTTTTTTTGATCAGGTTAAAAAAAATCCCCACTGTGTCGTCATCTCCAGTGTTTGTTTGTCTTTTTTACTATAAATACAGCGAAACTATTCGAACACAAATGCCTGGCCTTTAGGCCAGGTAATATCTGTTCTGTAATTGGTCTTTGGTCAATGTAGGGGAACCCCTTCATACTGAGACAATTACTACTTATTTGGATACTGCCAGAGTGGCCCCTTTTTGTCGGGGGGGGGCTGGTTTTCTACCCACATTAAAAACGACCTTGTGTCTCATTTGCTTTCGAGGGAGGCTTTCTCCAAGTCATCTTTTGGTTTTGATTGACTACGTTAAATCTGAACGCTTTCGACTTTCGGTCGCGTCATGGAGTAGCGGTAACACGTCAAATTTTTTTAACTTTGTTTTTCGCCATCGCGTCACAGGTTCAAGCCTGCCTGCTGCGACTTCTTCTTTTCTTTTATTTTGTGACTAAACACACACCTCCAAACACCCAGCCAACGCCGGGCACCCAGGCTAGTATTATAATAAATACAAAATCTGCAATCATCAAAATATCATATCTAAGCGTATTTTACGACTGGGCAATGTTGGACGGCCTACTAGTATATATATATATATATATATATATATATATATATATATATATATATATGTGTGTGTGTGTGTGTGTGTGTGTGTGTGTGTGTGTGTGTGTGTGTGTTAATCGTGACACCCTGCACTGATGATTCCAGAAACGATGAAACACTAGTGTCTGCATAGTTTTAATAATTATAATAATTATGCTATCCACTTTAAGAAACTCGTTTCTTATCGTTGAGCACTTTCAGTTGAAATAAAGTCGGTCAATTTAGCTCTTATATAATGATTATATTACACTGACAGACGTTAAACACACACACACACACACACACACAAATACATATATATACTGCCGACTGTCAACACGACGGTTCTAGGTTCAATCCTTGGCTTGGAAGAGATGCTAGTCTAGCAGCACTGATGGGTTGTGATACAACGAAACAGGAATGTATGTCGATGACTACAAATATATATATATATATATATATATATATATATATATATATATATATATATATATATATATATATATATATATGGTGAAACGATAAATTTGTAGCCCTCAAGAAAACAACACTTTTACTTGAAAATATCGATTCAAGTAAGTAGATTATGTAGTAGAGCTGACATCTATGCAATTTTGCCGCCTTCAGTCTCAGTCACCGCTTCGATACAGGTCTGAAACTAGGAGTATGCCTTTTCCACAAGCGCAGGCGGGAGCTCGGCGAATACTCAGCCGATGGCGGCGATCGGGCTGGCGTTAGTGCTGTGGGAGGTCATGTTTGTGATGTTCTCGACGTATGACCAAACGAAGTAGTTCAGCGGGTTCAGCTCGGCGGAGGCGGGGACAGTGAGAAAAGGGTACAAAGTCCATTTGTAGCCAAGCCTGCGTTTCTTTGGACTTGTGGGCCGGTGCTAAATCCTGCTGCCACACCCAGGGTCTGCTAGCGGTCACCTAATTGCTCCAGGAGATCACCACACTTTAACATATCCAGGTACACTTTGTGTTGACTTTTAAGCCGACTTCGAACATGTGTGTGGCATAATGTGGCTCTCACGTTTAACCACACCAAAAACCATAACCGTGTCCAGAAACTTTGTTGAGCTGTGCCCCCAAGCGTTGAACCGTTCGGATTTGTATTTTGAGAGTGCTGACAAGGGTCCCGTTGTTATAACTTGAGAGCGTGAGTTGTACAGCGACGCATATCCGATCTCGTTCATTGAAGATTATGTCACTTTCAATCATAGTAAAGGGCTACTATTATTTTTGAGATTTGTATACAACTGACCAACTATGAGATGGTCTACATAAAAAGAAAATCGGTTTTCACCAAGTAGAAATGGAATCATATCGTCTTTTCTAAGGTGACAGTTTCTGATCATTCCACAGTGTACATGTGCCTGTTATATATGCGTGTCTGTATTTCTTACTTGTGTCAATCGTCTAGTTGTTTATATGACTGTCTCTGATATCTTATAGGTGTGTTAATACAGAATGTAAAAAATATTCATTGCTGTATATAAAATGTTAGTTGTGTGTATGACCGCTTTTTCACAAATACACCAACGTGGCACATCAAGTTTTACCGACACCTTTTACAAACGATTACTATACGTTTGCTAGGCTCAAACTCAAATGAATTATATACCTTCTTATTTGTCCAAACCAAAGAACGCCATAACAATGAGTTATATTTTACATAGGTTTTATTCCTCTTATGGATTCCCGTGTTGAAGTTTGACACGCTGAGTCTCTTTCTACATTTCCTGGATCTTCCCCTTTCTGTTTCTAACAGGGTCGTTCACACGTCTGTTTGAAAACACGTTTTGTATCGAACTGAACTCTCTCGTAACAAAAACTCTACGTCTCAAAATCTATCTTTTCTATTATGTCATAATTACACATAACCTAAAGATCCTTGCTGGTTTTTTGTCTCATATGCTTAGCTTAAATTCCAAGTTAACATTTTTGTTTGTGTTAGTTATGAAAACTTACATTCCTTTCTATTAAAACATTTAAACATAGATAATTTTATCTGTAAATATTAATAACGATCATAGTAATAATCGTCGACCAGCACATCTTTCGGAATTGCCCGGACAATATCTAACATACTTCATTGATAACATTAACCCTCACGTAAAAGTTCAGCTATTCAGATAATTAGTTTTGTTATTATCAATATTTCCTGAAATAAATTTATGAATAGTTCATACAATATGGAGAAATATAGCCCATGTTAAACATTGCTCATCCTTGTCATACGGAGACGTAGACTTCTGACTGTTTCATCCTACAATATCACATGAACAGTGTTCGCAGCGAAAATCAATAGATATTAAAGATTGCATTTTATTTTCTTTATACCTTATTTAAAAAAAATTAAACTGCTAATATGGAGCTCAGAGTTGAAAACAAGAGAACTAATTCGCATTATTTTCATTCTTCGGACTACTGTTCTCATTTTGAGTGTGATTTTCACAACGTTGCGATCGATGTAACCTCCGACCTTCTTCGGGCGCATCTTGTCAAATTCAGGAATGTTTCTGTCGAACTCGCAAATTTGAACGGAATTACGAGCAGAACCTTTATTTACTTCACAGGGATAGCATGATTTTGTTCCGAACCTTCAACGTTCAGGAGAATATCACTTTTACAACTGATTTTTTCAAGTACTGTAACCACTGCGGTACTTGTCTCTGAATTTATTCCCAGGCAATTCCAGAATGCCAGCTAGTGAATTTCGAATGCATTATGTTCAATGTTCGCTTTAACCTTCTGCAAGCAAAATAACAGATCCATGGTTGATTGATGACGTTGATTTATTCGTTTAGTTTTTCTGCTGCGTAAGTTCACAACTCAAATCACGCGTGAATTGAATCACGCCGGGACGAGCGTGTTGTTTCGTATTCTCGTTGTAACGTGATTTAAAACGATCCAAATTTCGATTAAATATAAAGCTTCAATAAGATAATCTTGGAGATTATCCCCTATGGAAACACGTAAAATGGGGAGTAGAAATTAGACGAAGCGAAACGAAAAACAAGTAAAGTGAAACGAAACTTTTTTTTTATTATTATTATTATTATTATTATTATTATTATTCGACCTTTAAATAAGATATTAGGTTTTAAAAAAAGATAGAAAACAAAGAACGGATATTTTTAAGATACGTACATTTTATCTACGCGTTTATTATTGAAAATACTATTGCACATTTAAACGTGGCAGACAGACAAATAGTCTGACTGACAAACTGACAGAGGCTCTTAAAGGGATGTCTGGACGCAGGTAAACATTTTTCAAACTGAAGCGTTACACACAAACGAAAATGTGCTTTTTATAACTTAAGCATCACAAACCAATAAAAAATATCATTTTCAAAAAATCAAGAGTGATAGACAAACTAACGCACAGAGGCTTGGCTGGATCGGTAGAAGGGAACAATACCCGAACCTTGACACTTCCGGTTAAAAGTAGTTCAGAAGAAAACGGTGAAATGCGAAAATCAGTTCCCGACTCAGCAGTTTCTTCATGAAAACCAACAAATATAAATGAAATCATTGATGAAGTAATTGCAGCCGTTGAAGTATGATTTACCAACATGTCTTTAAAAGACTTGATTACTAAAACTGGTGACAGCATGAAAACATTAAGATTGTATTTAAAAAAGTTAAGAAAGGCTCCCCCACATCCATGTGTTGAGAATGGTTTTCTGAATTTTCACGGGAATGTAAAAATTTACAAGTGTTAAGCATTTATAACAAGAACATGTTATCAAATGCGTATATAAAAAGAATATTTGAAATTTTTTTTTTTATAAACAAAAGTAAGTAGTAAATTTCTAATTACATTTACAAAAACACATTTCTGAATTTTTTAGCTGATGATTGGGTATTCGTATTATTTGGATTCATTGGATTACTGTTTTCATCTTGAGTATCATTTTCACAATGTTACGATCGATGTAACCTCTAACTTTCTTGGGGTGAATCTTGTGGAACTCGGGAATGCTTCTGTCGAACTCGGGAATCTGCAAGGCCCTGTGGCACAATGGTCAGAGTAATTTGAAATAATCAATTGTAAAAGTGATATTCTTCTGAAGTTTTACGATTCAAACCTCAGTGTGGGCGACCAAAAATATAATTGCGAATTATTTAGGATCTCTAGGTTCCAATTCCCTATATATATATATATATATATATATATATATATATATATATATATATATATATATATATATATATATATATATATATATATATACGAGGTTTCAAGTCTGCAGGCCAAACATTGATAGAGTAGTTAAATAGAGACCATTCCTCAAACAGACAGAAAAACAGACAGACAAGATCACTTTTATATTGTATTCGCATTATTTGGATTCATTGTCCAAGAAAATTAAATAAACCAATAAAGTTCTTCCTCTTTTGAATGGAATATGTCAAATCCAATCATGTCAGTTTAATGTGCACTTCTATAACTAGATCGTTTGCCGGGGAGAGTTACTTGCTTTCTGGGACTTTCTGGCTACGTCCTTGGAACAGCATCAACCACTGTGGAGGAATAAACGATGGACGATAGAAATATCAAAACAACTAACAAATATATTTTTTAAATAAAAATATTATTAACTATAAGCCTGGTCATTACTAAAAGAGTGACCATTTGGGACTTCTAGGTGCCGTATCAGCTCTCCTGTTATCTCAGCATTGTTTCCAGTCTTCCTGGATTCAAGCAGTGCCACTGGAGTAAAGCAGTGCCGATTCAGGAGAAGTGTGGTTGGCAATTGCGCAACCCTTGCCTAACAATTACACGCGCAGTTGCCCTTACAAGGGATATACTTTATCTAAACGGAGGCATCGAAGGAATATTTTTACTTCGGAATTTATTCTCGACCACAGCCGAAATATCTCCGGACACCAGGGCAAGCGATTCGTCCTATCCGCTATCCCGATTCAACTGTCCAATATAATTCTTCTCTCTTTAAAAGAGAGAAAAAGAGTGTGATAAGATAGAAATAACGAAAGAAAGGGGGAGAGAGAAAAAGAGAACATGCATGCATTAAAAACACAAAGGCACTGAAATACTACTATCGTTTAAAAACCTGATATCAGTATGCAAGTGTAAACCTTTAAGCACCTGTGTTCTCCAATAGCTTTATCTTGGTTGAGTTTTATAAACAACTGTCAATCTGAGCCCAACTGATATGCGCTGACATTTTGAAATACCTGCTTCTGCCTGCATCTGCGTATCTTCCCCATAAGTAAAGGACAAGTTTGCTACAAGGTTTAATTATGCAGAAGCCCCAGCTCCCTCAAAAGGGCATTTTTATTGCGCCACGTTGCAACAGACGGACAGAATATGTTTAAGCGACGTTTTGGCGTGTCTAAATAGAGATATAGAAACATTACATTAATCGATTAAAATGATAGGGGTTAGGGATTTTTATCCTTGACCCCCAAAAACAAAAGAGATTAGAACATTCCTGTAATGATCCAGTTCGTGTTGATTTTGCGGTAGTTTAGTTTGCAATTGTAGTAGGTCCACCCTCCCGTGCTCTGCGTTCTCTCTTTGAAGAGGGGTTAGTTTATTGCTAATCGCTTGGAAATGCCAACGGGGTTTCCTAGGCACTTTTTGCAGGTCAGAGTGCTCCTCCTTGGGGGCGCTGACTTTTCAATCTCACTTTCCAACCCTGGTGTCTAAGTTCTTGCAATGGGAAAGAACTATATAACTTGATTAAAATGCCATTTAAAACTTAAAGGTGAAATTGTGACAGACAAACAAATTAACACTAAAAGCATCTAAGAATTATTCTAAAGATGCTGATGAGATTTTTTTTAGATTAAGGATGAATTACTAATTTGTCCGGTCTAAATGAATATTCTGATTATCCCTTTAAGCCGATTATATGAAAACAAACACGTTTAATGTGATGTTAAGAAAAACTGAAATTTGAAAGAGGTCAAAACTTCTCTGATGAAAAAATTAATAACAACAAAATAAGAAATGAATTTAAATTTTGTTTAATTCTTTTTTTCTCTCTCTTTTTTCTTCAGGTTTTTGGTTTGTTTCAAATTCAATCTCATTTCTCTTCATTTTTTGTTTGTAATTAATTATGTTCTATAACTGCAAAAAAAAAAGAAAAGTTATCCAGATTTTTTCGCATCGCACGTGACACCGTGGGCAATCCTATCGTGTGGGAATTTTAAACGCCTGCACCGGCGGTGAACAACAACGACATAAAACAATAAAGAACGAAAAAAAATGAAAGAGAGAAAGACAAGTTACTGATTTCAAATACAAAAAAAAAAAAAAACGATCACATTTTTTATATCTGAAATTAATGCTGGACAAAAAAAAGAAAAGAATAAAAAATGAAAGAAAGATGGAAATAAAAAAAGCATAGAAAGAAAGAACTACATACAGAATGAAATTAGATTGAATAAAATAAGGGATAACAGACAGACAGACAGATAGACAGGCAGACAAACAGACAGATAGATAGATAGATAGATAGATAGATAGATAGATAAGCGTCCATCAAAAAGACGAGGATCACTTGATCATCCTAGAGATCACTGATGACTAGGGCTCTGACAACAGCATATTCTTTTCATTGTTTTGACTCTTTAGTATATATCCGTTTATATCTTATATGTTTTTATATAGACTGATGTGGTTCTCGGTTGATTGACCGTGTCTTATTGTGTCGGATATATACTAGAGAGTCAAAAGAATGAAAAGAATATGCTGTTGTTTAACCCATTAACATTTATTGTTTTGGGATCAAATCAAATTACAAAGTTTGATTCATGCCCAGGTAACCTACATCTAAAATTTTAAGTGTTTATAGCCAAAATTGGACGAGGAGTTTCGTAGAGTTTTCAAAGCTCAAATCGTTGACATTTGGCCGAAAAAGGTTAAAAAAGATATAATATATATACATATCAGCGCTAAGAATATCAAACCATATTTCTTCTTTTAACAACCATTATTCTAATAATAACCAAGGAACTTATCTAACCACTTTAATTAAAAAAACTTAACTTTAATAATACCCCCTCCTCAATCAAATGGACCATCATAAAAAATTAAGTCTTATACTCCAGGCTCTAAGTCATGTCGCCTCTGTACAACCGAAGCTATAACTATAATTACTTCCCCTCAAAGTAACAATATAATAAATTCTAAAAATGAACTGATCTCTCTCTGTAAACATAAGTCCAAATTTAATTATGGCAATTTTGAAATTACATAGTTATTACTTTTACCTTTTAGATATATAATTTTTTCTTTAACTTTATCGTTTTTTCTACATACTTTCTTAATACTTTATAATTTAAAGATCCTTTCTTTTAATTCTTTATTTCTTCTTTGCTTTGCCGGTTTTTTAACTGCAATTTCTGTTTTAGTCTTTAAATATTCCTATCTATCTAATATATAAATCTACCCACACTTTCTTGTATTTATATTTACTTATATTTTACTATATGCATTTACTTACTTACTTACTTACTTACTTTCTTGCTTTTTCCTGAATTTGCAGATACCGGCCATCCTCTCCCCTTAAATAATTTTTATTTTTTATTTTATATTTTATTTTTTATTTTTTATTCATTTATTTACTGTTTATTTATTATTTATTGTCTATTTATTTATTAATTTATTTATTTATTTTCCATTTAGTGTCTTTTAACACCTCTTGCTGACATTTTCTTAAGTAATAACCTGTACATTTCAGTTGACCTATATTATTTTGCCCTATATATTTTTTCGCGCCTTTTAACATTTCCTGTCTGGGTCATTTTGGCATTTGTTTTTCTATTTTATATTTAATTCTATCACCATTTATGTTTTCCTCTTCTTCTTCCCTGATCTTTCTTATTTATATTTATGTCTCGGCAGCAGTGTGAAAAGCATATCTTATTTTTCTTTTATTAATATTAATGGAATTTTTCCCCTTTTTCCTTGTACAAATTTGTGAATTATTCCATGGACAGCCTTTGGATTATTTTGGACCATCTTCCAATTACGGGATTTCCTTGGATTTTACTTGTGCAAATGGAAATTCAATTAACTATCTTGAAGTTATATTTTTGGATTTTACCGTCATTGGATTTTTTATCTTTCACCAGACTATCCATTCACGTGTAATCACCTTTTTCTTCACCATATTCCCTCTGCCTCACTTTTTTGCTATCAAGTAGGATCTTTGACTTACTTGTTGTTTCATCAAATACTTTTGTATGCAAAATCCGATCCCGCATTTTGCTAATTCCTACCCTCTGATGAGAAGGAAAGTATTTCATCGAAACTCTGCGGATTGATAACTATCCACTTATCAAGTGTTTCCTTTTCGGATTAAACATGTTTTAACTCTTTTTCAAAGTGTTTTTAAATATGTTTTATTAACTGTTTGCTCATATATATATATATATATATATATATATATATATAGAGAGAGAGAGAGAGATAGATAGATAGATAGATATATGGATAGAGATAGATTATATATATATGTGTGTATATATATATACATAGATAAAGATATAATATATATACATACATATAGATATATATATATAATTATTTTTATACCTGCAAATCTAATGTTTTATGCTTGCGCAATCATCAGTGCAGGAAGTGAGAAGAAGATTTTAACCCAGATACAAAGTTACGTTTTACTCCATTTGCTTTGACGTTATCTCCGGGCTACTAGAAATTGTCACGAAAATGAGGGTAAATTTAACACCTATAAATGCCAAATGTGAGCACAACGGTAAACTGTCGCGATGTTTCAAACGTGTGGACATTGTGAACGTTGCATAACGCTAGCGAACGTTACATAACGCTAGTGAACGTTACATAACGCTTGTTACCTGCTTTTTTTGTTTTTTTTTATTTTCCAGATAGTACTTAACATGAATACTCTTAAAGAGGCTAATAATAAGAATTATTTTTATACCTACAGATAATAGTGTGTCATGCTTTCGCAATCTTCAGAGTAGGAAGTCATCTTTAAATTCACTTGTTAAGATGTTACCTTCGGGCCACTAACGATGCCAGGATGAGAGGAAACTAACAAGACGATTTTTATTAATTGTGGGGTTTTTTTTTTCATATGGAAGTGTTGTCTCAAAAGTTAATTGAAAATTCCAATGCACGCATTTGGACATCCAAAATATATTTTGTTAATCAATTTTTAATGAAAAAAAATCGATCTGGACAAGTTAATTCGACCATTTCCGCTTTTATTAAAGAACATCTTTCCTGACTTATTTTTGTAGTCATTATTGGCTAGTCATGAAATGGGATAAGCGAGATGCGTGAAATGGGGAGGTGATGAGAGAGGATACTGAACTCAGGCTGTGATTTGAATGATCGAAAACGGCTACGATTTTCCAATTAATCGATTTCCTTCAATTTAAACAAAAAAAATGGCGAATAAAAAAGAATAAAATTCTATTTTATGTTTCTTTTTGTTTTTTTTTTACTTGGGAGTCACCACTTATCAAGGCCCGATAGCCACTCGATGATAAAGCTTAACGAATATAATGTGGTAGGTTAGAAATCGTTAATGGTCTAAATTGGATAGATTTTGATTTTTTTATGCGGACGACACAACAAGAACTTATTTACATTTGATTTGAAAGCTACAATGTTGTATTCAACTGGGAAGCAAGCAAGCGGAACAGTATCCCATATGTGGGCAGTTCCGGGGAAAAAAGTTTTGTTCATGCAATCTGCATTTAGGCACAGATAGAGAACGAAGGAAATCATATATAGTGGTTGTAGGTTGTCGAGTGTTTTTTGTGAAAGTTTGGCATAGATTGGAGTTCAGTCGAGCACTTGCCATGAAAATAACGATAAAGCAGAAACAAGCTCATAATGTCTCTTTTGTGGGGAAAAAAGGTTGCAGGGAAGAGAAAGGGTCATCTACTAGGTTTCGAAGTCGGTTTTGAACTATCATGGCTGGATAGGGTGCGCCAAGCAGCCCCTGACCAGATGTTGTAACAGTACTCCATTTTAGGGCGTACCTGGCTCTTACACAGATAGAGGATTGCATCGGCTGTAAACTTAGAAAGAAAGAAAGAAAGAAAGAAAGAAAGAAAGAAAAGAAAGAAAACATACGCATTAAATTTATTATCAGATTGCTGTTTTCAAAGGTGACAGTTTGTCAGAATTTTAGTTGATTATCTAGGTTATCATCATAGCGCTCCACTCCATCCCGAGATTCATTGTTGGGTAGTGTCCGGGGTATCTCTCGGGTCCATATCGAAGCATGTCTCGCTTAGAGGATAGTGTGTAAAATGCGTGCGACAGTCTGCACTTCGACACCGCAGGGACACGAGCGTCCTGTACATAGCCCCACTTGTTCTGGTTGTTCCTTGTTTTGGTAATTTTCGCTCGGGCCCGGTTAATGCGTTACCCACTTTTTCCAAGGAAAGTTCAGAACCTACTGGGGAGTCATTATTTAGGTGCAAGAAGAGCCTTGTTGTTGTTGTTGTCTTTGACTGATTTATTCCACCAATGTAGGCGGAAGGATGCTGGTGTTGTTTGTCCGAAGCCTGTGACAGTGGCACAACCGTTGCAGGATGGTATTCACTGCTGCACCTCTTGGTGTCTAAATAGGAGATGATGATTGTCGTTACTCTGCTGCTCACGCTCTCGATGGCTCCGTTCAGTCCCAAGAGACAACGAATACCACTTGTAAAAGTGGTTGCGCGTGTCATTGTGAGGCAAAGGTTGCACAACTCCAACCACATCTCCTCAATCTCCACTGATTGAGCTCAGTGGTAAGGAGAGGTTCAAGACAACTGGAAGCAATGCCGAGATAAGTGGAGAGCACATATGTCGTATTGTAAGTGGGTATATATAAACGAGTGTATATTATTTACGTGTCGATATATTTCATCGTCTGGATATGAATGTGTCTATTGATCGTCTAGTGATTGTCTAAATAGGACATGTAACAATTTAACAAAAATGACGGATATGTTTCTGTGAGTTTGCATCGACCAATGGGGAAACATACTTTGCCCATCTTTGGTCTTGATTTGACTGATTCACAGAAAATCTGCAAGCGAAGATTCGTGCTACCCGAAGCCTTGATGGTATTTACAGTAGCTTTATTTCGAATGTTTCCCCCAATGGAAAGCTGCAACGCTCTTCCTAGATTTTTTGCTCTCGATATTTTCCGATACTCGGAGACATTACGGTCCATGGACAGTCTTTCTCCCTCTGACTACAGACTGAATCTGGTAACTCTGAATCGCAGCTCTTTACTAATTGATACGTGTATTTTTTAATATATCTCGTTACGACATTTTGTTCATGTTCTAAGATTCTTTATGATTAGCTGAAATTCCATCTACCAAATTAGCATCAAGTTAACATTTTTGTTTGTGCTAGTTATGAAAACTAACATTCTTTTCTATTAAACTATTTAAACATAAATACTTTTATATGTAAATATTTATTTCTGCTTTGATAACATTCCTTCTCACATTTTATTTTTAAAAATATTAATAACGATAATAATAATAATAATAATAATAATAATAATAATAATAATAATAATAATAATAATCCTCGGTCAGCATACGTTTACGTGTTGTCCTGTTAATATCTAACACCTACGGCACCCGAATTTCCCAAATTTTAGTACTGACCAGGCTCAACGTTGCTTAACTTCAGTGATCTAACAGGAACCGGGGTCTAAACGTGATTATGATTGTCACGCTGTACCTATTATTACAATTATGACAAAAGATTTACACTTATATACAAACCTCTCACTCCTACCCAAATTATAATAATTTTTTAACTCATAATAACAGGGATACCCCAGACTCAATATTCAACCTATTCAGCATCCAATAAATTGCACAGCACATCATTACCCCTTAATATGAACGCAGCGTTAAAATACGAAATCATGCATCATCCGTTATCAATAATTATATTGATGTAAGCAATACTTAGTTACGATTAAAATTCATTTCACTAGAACAGTATTGAGTCGTTTCTCCGATAATGTAATCGTGAATTCGTTTGGAACTCAGTTCTTCGGTTTGTTTTCAATTTGAGAGTCACTTGTGATTTTAATCGATTTTTATCAGCTTTAAAGGGCATTATCACTTAAATGAAACCATGGTATGGCTAAAATATATAAAATATTGTTTTTAAATAAATAATTTGTATTTTAGCTTTCACATGTGTGATCGAACCCTTTATTGATTTCTTTTCAACATATCCCTACGCAATAATATATATATATATATATATATATATATATATATATATATATATATATCTGTGTGTGTGTGTGTTATTTCATGTTTCCACATAACGAGGAAAAATACGTAAGATACTATGTAGCCTATTTGTCATATCTTATTATAACTTCATATATATATATATATATATATATATATATATATATAGCATTCGATAAATATTATGCATTTGCTATATTATATATAATATACATGTTATATGTTATATATTTTTATAACTTTATATCTTTACATACATACATACATAAAAAAGGCTTCTTTCAGTCTTGATAGACTATGGATACCCACGATAAGGGTGCCTGCGCGTGAAATTTTTGTGGCAAGAGTTGCGCAATCTCCTGAGTCGAAATTTTTGAATACCAGTAGCAAGTGGAGGTTCAGGACGATTGGAAACAATGCCGAGATAAGCGGAAAGCACATACAGCGCCTAGAATTCTCAAATGGTGACCCATCTAGTACTGGCCAGGCAACGTTGCTTGACTTCGGTGATCTGACGGGAACCGGTGTGTCAACGTGATTATGCCGTACAAAATACGTACGTACACATACATACATGATTATGATTGCAACGTCTTGTCAGACGAGTGCCACTCCCTCAATCACTAAAAGTCCATGAGCCCGAAGATAACCTTTTTTTTCTTTTAGTCCTGCCAGCGAATTGACACGCTCAAGCAGACATGACATTGAAGACGGTCCCTGGTATACATACATATATATACATATACACACATACATACGCACCCATAAACATACACATCCATACATACATACATACACAATACATATAACACATGCGTACAAACATATACAAACATATATATACACACATGCACACACATATACATACATATGCATACACATATATACAAACATATACAAATACATACACAAATATACATACATATACGTACACATGTATGCACATATACATACATACACATAAAGTTACCTACATATACCTACACATACATATATATGCATATATACATATACATACACACAAATATATATATACGTATATACATACAAACACACATATATACACAAAAAATAAATAAATAAATAAAAATATATACACGCATACATATATACATACATATACAAATAGATATACATACACATAAATACCCTAGGACATAAATTAACATACATACATACATACATGCATACATACATGATTGCAATGACACTAGTACATATATTAACATACATACATACATACATGCATACATACATACATACACATATGCATATATAGAATGATGGCAGATCAATTAGTACATGCTTCCAGCATTTCAGGGCTACAATTTTTCCATCGCCACGGACAATTTTTTATAGACAAATGCCTGAGGAAGTATCTATACAAAGATGGTGTTACAGAGTTTTAGATTTGTACGACAGCTAAGTTTCTCTCTCGGTTCAAAATGTTGAGATCCAGCAACAAGCATGAGCAAGATAGCCAGCAACAAGTCAAAGTGCACACCAGCTTAATGCAGGTACTGGTCTCCCGCTTTATGTTTTTTTTTAATCAGTTTTTCTTCACCCAGAGGGATTTCCTAAACAAGGTTTTGGGAGTCCTCTCCACCCACACACACATCGAAATAAACATATACACGTACACATACAAGCATGCATACATACAGATGCACGCAAACATACATACGCAAGAACACGCACAAACACACACGACAACATGCACAAATACACATACATGCATACATACACGCATATACATACATATGCACATACACGCACACATACACGTACATGTAGAATATACATGAAGGAACATTCATGATGACGATGATGATGGTTGTTACGAATAGGTGAATTCAACGTGAATAAAAGAGTAAAACAATTCAAAATATACAGCACATAAAATAGAAAGAAGTTCGCTTCGCCGCTAGTACAGCTTTTAAACTGAACATGCGTTCATAATCCTCAACGTTCATTACGACGATGATGATGGTTGTTACGAATAGGTGAATTCAACATGAATAAAAGAGTAAAACATTTTGGATTGTGCTGTGTATTTTGGATATATATATATATATATATATATATATATAATTTTTTGTCGCACTGACATTGATATTAAAAGCCTACTTATTCTATTTAATAGTAAAACAAACTTCTTAATGTACTGAATAATGAATATGCGAGCAACTTCATAAAGGTTAATTAATTTGTATATTCCTTGAAAAGCAAACTTCCACTAATTATTTCTTTTTTATGGTTTATGGCCCGTCGATAGCTCAAATACTGACGACTAAAGCTGGAGCACTAAATAATGACTAAGGCTAGAATGCTAAATGTTCTGGCTTCAATTCCAGCTGATGGCACCCAAAGTATATATATATATATATATATATATATATATATATATATATATATATATATATATATATATATATACAGACATACATACATACATACATACATACATACATACATACATGATGGCAGCAACTCGTTCCCGAGTATTGTCATTACTTAATATACCTCTGGCTCAAATGACGCAAACATCAGCGTAACTAGCAGCATGTGCCGGGCGGTCACCTCAATGAACCTTCTATAGTCCAGCAGATCCAGTGATGACCGGGTCCAAGCTGTGGTGCCCTGAACACCTGCCAAGTCAGACCCTGGAAGTTCCAGAGCCTTTATTGCCATTCACGCCCATATCTGCATCAGTCCTCATTGAATGTCCGTTTGCCGTTTCAGGATACAGCCAACCTTTTTGTTATCGATACACACTGATTGCAAAATGTGTATTTCATTGCATATTAAGTAATGCCTGTGCTTGAAGCTTTTTATACTGAGGAAAGACTTTGCACTGAGACAATCCTATTCTCTGAACAACTGCCACACTGAACCAAAAAGAAGAGCAAGTCAACATCATTGGAAGCAGCAGCCGCCGCAGGTTTTATATCAGGGTTTTCCTTCTCCTAGAGAGGTTGCTTTCACCACGGCTTACGATCCATGACTGGGAATTAGGTTGCTGGGCACCAGAGAATATTCCACACGCTGGTGGGTTATGTATGCCGCAACTGACAGGGCCTAAACTCCTCTGGAGATTTCTGTCATAGTTACCTCACCCTTAGCCTTTGGTTAAAAGAACCTTGGCCCACAAGGCAGTGGAGGTCCAGTTATACGGCACAGGACACTCGCCGTTCATCAGAGTCCGTCTGCGTGGCAGTGGTCACGACGTGCAGTTGGGGTTGATTTGTCTGGGAGAAGCATAGTATTACACAGTATTACATCTGTCTGCTTTTAACACACGTCCACACCAGACCTTGACCACCACCATACATACATACATACATATATACATACATATATATATATATATATATATATATATATATATATATATATATATATATATATATACATATAGCATTCAAAAATATTATACATTTGCTAAAATATGTTTTCCGATTTTCTAATGCACGTATTTCTTGATGATAAATCCATGATATTTTCGAAAGGATTCTTCGCTAAATTATTTTGCTGCATCAAATGATCCCAACAATAAACAGATTCCTCAACATCAAAATTATCTTCATTTTACTTAAAGAAAACTGATGAAAACGTCCTCAGTTGTATTTTTTATGACAAACTAAAACTAATATCGAAAGACAATGGAAATAAATTATGTTGTCTAATTTAATACCTTACACAATTGATTGACAGACGAGAAACAAAAAATTGTGAAAAAAGAAAAAGGTTTTTTACTAACCCATGAATTTTCTTTTTTTCCTTTACTCCTTTTTCTTCGCTTTTTATTTTAACTCAGTTATTCATACAATACACACACACACACACACACACACATATATATATATATATATATATATATATATATATATATATATATATATATATATAAATTAAATTTACCAAAATGATCCAAGATGGTAAAATTAAAGTATATTATAAATATTAAAGAATTAATATTTATAAAGTTATCTCAGCCAGATGTAAAAGCTCGATAAAACCAAATAGGAGATAGAGCTTATAATACGAGCAAACAGGCTGCTGCAAGGAAGGTTGGCTCCCTCTACCGTGCTAGAAAACTACTTACGCCTGACAGTATCCTATACCTCTATAAGGCAACCATTCGCCCATGTATGGAGTACTGTTGTCACATCTGGGCTGGTGCATCTGCTGCTTGTCTCTCGCTCCTGGACAGGGTTCAAAAGAGAGTTGCCAACCTAATAGGTCCTGAACTGTCATCTAGGCTTCAGCCTCTGTCCCATCGACGAGATGTTGCATCCCTCTGCCTGTTCTACAAATACTTTAATGGTGAATGCTCTGACGAACTGCAAACACTTGTACCTCCCCGACGTAACTACCCCCGACAAACCCGACAAGCTACTAAGTCTCATCCCTTTACAGTAGAGATCCCTAGGTGCAAGAAAGCCTTTTACTCCAATAGTTTCTTCCCCAGAACTGCGTGTCTTTGGAACTCCCTTCCGGGATTCTGCTTTCACAACTGCAATGATATGCAGAAGTTCAAGTGTAATGTTAACAAACATCTTTCTACTCATCTCCCTTCATAATGACTCCGCTAATTAAGTCCCTGATAGTAGCCCCCTGCTTCAAAGTGGCAATGTGCCTTGTTTGGGGTGAAAATTGAATAAAAAAAAAATAAAAAAATCAGTTAATAAAACATGTTAAAAAACACTTTGAAATGAGTTAAAAACATATTTAATCTGAAAAGGAAACACTAAATAAATGGATAGTCCTTAATCCACGGAGTTTCGAAGAAATACTTTCCTTGCATGCAAAATCCGATCCCGCATTTTTTGATTCCTGCCCTCTGATGAGAAGGAAAGTATTTCTTCGAAACTCCGCGGATTAAGGACTATCCACTTATCTTGTGCTTCCTTTTTAAAATTAAATATGTTTTTAACTAATTTCAAAGTGTTTTTAACATGTTTTATTAACTGTTTGCTCGTGTATATATATATATATATATATATATATATATATATATATATATATATATATATAGTTAGGTCATGTCATATGCTACTGGTACCATGTAACCCAGTACTACCTGCCTCATGGTCGGGTCACCGGCGACTAAACTGGTTCCCCCACCAAACTTGTTTGGTAGGATGGTGGCTAGTCTCCCTGAAGGATTAAAAACAAGACCTTCCAAAGGGCGAATGAACCCTTTGGGGGGGGGGTCAACGGCCAACTAGCACGGTGTGTGTTTGTGTGTATGTATGTGTGTGCTGGGGTGGAGAGGACTCCAGTAAGCCGCGGTGAAGGCAACCTTTCTAGGAGAAGCAAATCTCTGATTTAAAAAACCATAAAGCGGGAGACCAGTACCCGCATTAAGCTGGTCTGCAGTTTAACTTGTTGCTGGCTATCTTGCTCTTGCTTGTTGCTAGATCTCAACATCTTGAACCGAGAGAGAGACTTAGCTGTCGTACAAAGCTAAAACTCTGTAACATCATCTGTGTATAGATACTCCCTCAGGGATTTGTCTATAAAAATTGTCCTGTGGCGATGGAAGTCATTTTCGGGCTCATGGACTTTAAGTGTCTGAGGGAGTGGCAATCATCATATATATATATATTTCAGACATTTTTGACAAGCATTTAAAATTCTCGTAAACTCTTCAGTATGTTATTGCTATACATCTGATGAGATAATTGACCAATTTTTATGATTTCAGGTGCAAATGAACAGCTACAGCAGGAATTAAAATACACCCTACTAAAACCTTATTGTCACGGCTGGTGAATTTCAAAAATGCAATCTGGATGCGAAGACACTTTAGAAGAACGATATGCAATAAAATTCTGTTTTAAACTTGGGAAAATGCCAGAGAAACGTATGGGATTTAGACTGCGTTCAGAGCATCTTGCATGAATATCATCAGTTTTCAAGTGGCATAAGAGATTCAAGGATGGCAGGGAGTTTGTGAAAGATGATGATAGTTGTGGGAGGAGTAAAGAGGTCAGAAAACCTGAGTTGATTGACCAAATAAACTCCCGAAAATAGTTATCTATCTTCTTCCGATTTTGTCATTAGATGTTATCTACTTCCGGTTGTTTCCTGGCACACTTGACTAGAGTCAATAAACCAGATTCAATGACGTCAGCAAGTTATATGACTTTAGTTACTTGGCCTCCTTTACGAAGGTCATGTTTTTTAGCGAATACTTTTACGTCTGTCATCAAATAAATCATATTGGTAAAGAAGCTTATGACGTCAAAGACCCGCTAGACTGGTTCCTTTCTTACTTCTTCAATATATAAGATTTCAAAGGTTGTTCACTTTTATCTTAGCTATGGTAACAACGACGTGGACTGAAATCTGCGTGCGCCAAAGTAAAATCCCATTGGTTCCACAAAAAAATTCACTTTCACTTAGGATGTTGGCAATCTTCACGTGGTCCCTTTTGTAAGTACTCGATGTATTTCGAGAAAGTTTTCTAATTAGAAAGATATCGGAGGAAACCAATGTCAACAATAGAATCTTAATGACGACGACGACGATGATGATGATGATGATGATGATGATGATGATGATGATGATGATGATGATGATGATGATGATGATGATGATGATGACGACGGCGACGACGACGATGATGATGATGATGATGATGATGATGATGATGATGATGATGATGATGATGATGATGATGATCTTACCCATCCCAAAAGCATGTGCTTTTATACGAGGTGCCTTTAATAAGTTAGTGCTACACATCTTATGAGATGACGGACCAATTTTTATTTCAAGTTCAAATGAGACAATAAGTGTACAGTTTGCTGTCAGTGTGGGAACTGTACACACAGTTATTTGCAAGTAACTGAAGATGAAGAAGATTTGCGCGAATGCATCCGTCTACAACTTCATCCTTTTCGCAAACTATTTTTTACAAAGGAGTCACCACTTATCAAGGTTCGAGAGCCACTCGAGGATAAGTGTTAATGAGTGTACAGTAGTCAATGAGACAATATCGTAGTAATCGCTGATAGTAGAAATTTGGTAAATTGATTACTTAAGCGGACGGCTCATGAAGAACTTGTTTACGTTGGACTTGAAGACAATCAGATTGTAGTCAGTTAGAAAGCAGTGAAACGGAAGAGAGTTCCACGGGCGTGAAATTCTAAGAAAGAAGCATTTTTATGGAATCTACATTTAAGTTTAAGCGCATATAAAGAGTGGGGGAAATTATTGATAGTTGTTTCAGATAGACGAGTGTTTTTCGTGAAAGTGTGATGAGGGGGACCATAGATTAGAGCTCAAATGAGCACTTGTCATGAAAATAACAATAAAGCAGTGACAGGCTCGTAGCGTTTCTTCTGTGGGAAAAAGATTGCAGAGAAGAGAAAAGGGCATCCCCCACTAGACTACAAAGTCTATTTTGAACTCTGTCAAGGCAGGATGAGATCTTCCTAGCAGCCCTGTCCATATTTGGCAACAGCTCTCAATTCTTGAAAGTACTTGACTCTTATACAGGTAGAGAATTGCATGAACAATGAGATGTATACTGGAGCTGTAGTATGAAGCCTATGATTAACCATTTCGTCAGGTGTGATACTATAGAGGACATAATTTTTACACATGGAATACAGAGTTAGATTTGACATAAATGTACGGAAGCTATCCCAGTCAACTATAGAGTATCGATATACTGTACGATGGAGAGGTACGTCTGCGTACTTATTACATTTCGTTTTTATCTTAACTAATACAACCGAATGGTCGGAAGATCCCAGTGGTGACAGAATGGGGGATGAACATAGCTCAGGGCAAGTTGTGAGAAAAAAGTCTAGGAAACTTGCATACTACTTTCAGTGTCGGACACATGGATGGGTTCGTGAACTATCTGAGTTAGGCCATAAGCAATAGAGAAATCGTGAGGAACCTCCCCTCATCATGTCTTGTTTCATTGGGCTAATCATTCAACATTGTAAACATTGAAGTCTCCACAGACGTGAATGTTAGCCGAAGCATGAGCAGACAGCATGTCGTCAATATTTAAAAATAGTAACTCCGTTGTGGTGGGGGCTAGAGACGGCAAATATAAACACAGTGGTGTGAGAAACTGATATCTGGAAGCATATATATGGTAATTTAGAGTTGTCTCTGGAGATGTACCTACCACATTTAGTTGTCTCTGGAGATGTACCTACCACATTTAGTTGTCTCTGGAGATGTACCTACCACATTTAGTTGTCTCTGGAGATGTACCTACAACATTTAGTTGTCTCTGGAGATGTACCTACCACATTTAGTTGTCTCTGGAGATGTACCTACCACATTTAGTGGTCTCTGGAGATGTACCTACCATATTTAGTTGTCTCTGGAGATGTACCTACCACATTTAGTTGTCTCTGGAGATGTACTTACCACATGGAAAGTCATCTCTAATGTAGGTACATAGTCTATGTCTATGGCGACCTTAGTGGTCAGATTTTGATCTTAAGTTACAGTATCCTTAAATTACGAACTTACCTAGGGAAATAGTCGGTCCAATACCAGTTTCGCTTAGGAATAATAGGTCTGATTTGGTCTCATGTAATTAAGTTTCACCCTTTGGAAGGTTGGAACATAGACCCCTAATATTGGAGAGGAAGACATGGTAGTGGGGGTCTACGTTGGAAGTTGGAGTTTTGGGTTTAATCGTGTTTTTTCTGGGTACTTTTCATGGTGGAATTTTGGGATTTCTGGAACAGGTCGACAAACTTGGTTAGAGCAGGGCAGAGAGGGAAATTAAGAGAGAAAAAGAAACGAAGAAATCTTTTTGTGGATCATGATAAGTTAAAGCTGTAAAAATTACCCACAATCAAATAACAAAATATAAATTAAAACTGAAATCAATTTAATTCATATTAACATTTGCAAATTAAAACCTTATCTTCTGAAAGAGTCCATCTTCAACCAATGTTTAGCCAAGACGAATATCAAGACAGTTCCACATCCTCCCTATAGTCCAGACCTTGCGCCCTGTGACTTCTGGTTATTCTCTAAGCCCAAGGAAAAATTTAGAAGCTGTTGTTATGAGACATAGCTCAGGGCAAGTGTCGCACCAGACTTGGCAACAGCTCTCAATTCTTGGAATTACTTGACTTTTATACAGGTAGAGAGTTACATGAACAGTGAGATATATACTGGAGCTGTAGTATGATGCCTACAATTAACCATTCCATCAGGTCTGATACTATAGAGGGCATAATTTTTTACACATGGAATGCAGAGTTAGATCTGACATCAATGTACGGAAGCTATTCCAGAGACATTACTCTAAACTCTCGACCACATGGTCAGTTGGCATCAAAAGAGGTTATGACAGGAGTCATTGACACAGTCACACGAGAGGTTTTTCATGGGGCCTTCCAGAAGTTGGAACGGTGCAGCCAGATTAGATTATTTCGAATGGGATTAAAATTTCATATGTGTACTATCAATAAAAATGGCAATACGAAAAAAAAAGTCTGGAAACTTATTGAAGCCACCTCGTACTTTTCTTGTGGAGAATACATTTTTATTTACATCCTGTTTTGATACTTAAACAGTGGACTTGTAGACTATGGAGCTATAATACACGTTATCAGGGAATGGAGTATCATAAGCAATTTTTGTAATAGAAAAATGATCCAAAAAAGGATGGCAGAAGAAACACGTAGAGAAAAGTAAATATTTCAATTACGAATATTAAATAGAGGCGTCCTAGGAAAAGATTGGCAGCATCAATCTAATCAAAGAAGTCTTCACTTCTGAAAAATTCCAGGTAAACTATTGTAGTATTAATGCAACAGTGGCCCGCGTCTCGTGTCGAAACGAAAACCAACACCATTGAAAAATTCAAAGAGATTCAGTATATTTTCTTACAGAGTAACGTTCGCGGCCCATCTCCCAAACCGTCAGGACCAGTAAGCCTCACTTCTGGATTTATTTCTGACAACAGTTTCTGAACATTGTGTAAAAATATTTCCATTGCCTACTTGGAAATGCTGATCATGCTGTGATAATGATAGACATTATTCTAAACTCTCGACCCCAAGTTGGAGAGCCATCGCTCAAAACGACAAGGTATTACAATAAGGCTGACTGGGACGCCATTAGAGATCACATCAGACATGTCCCATGGGGAAATATCTTTTCTCTTCTTGCGAAACAATGCACAAATGAGATCACTGAATGGTTCAATATTTTCTTTATCGCTCTTCTTCGACCCAAGACTGTACTCTAATCAATCATGTCTCTGACAGCATAGATGTAGCACTCTCTCTTGACACTAGCGCCCAAATACATGTATTTGGTAACTTTAACGCCCACCACAATAATCGGCTTGCCTTCTCAGACACAGCTGGTAACATCATCCTTAACTTTTCTCTGTCCCATTCTTTGACACAGACAGTAACATTCCCGATCTGTCTCCCAGATCATCAGGACTAGCAAGCCACACTTCTGGATCTACTTCTGACAACAGTTCCTGAGGATTGTGTAACAAATGTTCATTGGCCACTCGGGAATGCTGATCATGCGATGATAGATAGACATCACTCTAAACTCTCGACCCCAAGTTGGAGAGCCATTGCTCCAAACGACAAGGTACTATACAATAAGGCTGACTGGGACGCCATTAGAGATCACATCAGACATGTCCCATGGGGAAATATCTTTTCTCTTCCTGCAGAACAGTGCGCAAATGTGACCGCTGAATATTTCAAAGCAGCAATTGAAGCACATGTTCCCACACGGAAGTTCTATAGCTAACCCCATTCTCCCCAATGGCTTACTTCTACTTGCGCAGCTGCCATTGCTCAGAGGTAACATGCATACTGCGGGCTTATCGGTACAAATAGACAAACAGACAAAAGTTTATAGAAGCTAGAAGTAATTGTGAGAAATAAATAGCGAAATCACCGGAAAACGCATTGAAGCGCAAAAATTCAAAACTCGTAGTTTCTGGAAAATTTACAAATAGTGTAGTAAATAATGGGCAATCAACAATTCCCCACTATCCAACAATCATGAGGTTGTTTGCAAGACAGCCGAGAAAGCTAACATACCTGCCCATCTGTTTACCTCAAATTCTACATTGGACTTAGCAAACCACTCCTTCACTGATTTTCCTTTGCGGACAAAAACCATACTAGATGATCTGAATAATTATATGATACTATAAAAAAAACCTCGACACCGCAAAAGCATGTGTACCTGATCTCATCCCGGCTATACTATTAAAAAATGCTCCGCAGAGGTTGCCCCAGTTCTCTCCAAACTTTTCAACAGATGCCTGAATGAATCTTACTTCTTTGACTGCTGGAAAACTGCTTATGTGGTGCCAGTTTACAAGAATTCCGGCGAAAGAATTAACCTATTCAGTTATCGCCTCATTAGCCTCCTTCCTCTTTTCGCCAAAATATTTGAGTCCATATTTAATCAAGCTCTAGTTCACCACCTTAAAGTAGCTAAACTTCTGTCCAGCCATTAATATGGAGTAAGGCAAACCTGTTCTACTGCAGATATCCTGCAATCTCTGAACGTATATACCATGCACTGGATAAGGCAGGGGGAAGGAGGGTTATAGCCCTAGATATATTTAAGGCTCTTGACAGAGTATGGCATGATGGCCTTCTGGTGAAAATCAGGTCATACGGCATTACTGGACGATTACTTAACATAATTAAATCCTTCTAATCTAGCAAAAGAATCCAGGTTGTCATTGAAGTCGTACGTCAAAACAATATGATATAAATGCGAGTGTACATCAGGGGTCTATCCTTGGACATTTATTATTCCATATATTCATAAAAGACCTTCCTGATAAAATTGTCTTTGAGATGGGCATATTTGCTGACGACTTCACACTCTATAACAGGCACGAGGAGAAAACGAATGAACACATATTCAAGGCAATGGCGGAAACTCTAGAGGAAGACATCCAATCTGTAGTGGAATTAGGACAAAAAATGGATAGTAACGTTCAATGCAGCCAAGACTAAACGTGTTTCCTGCAATAATTACAAGAAGCCTTCTCAACCACCAATAGCTATGGCTAATGATTCATTACTCTTCGGCTTAACGTTCACAGGGAACATGAGTTGGAACAGATACATTGAGGAATGTGGGCTCCCTCTATCGTGCTTGAAACTTACGCCTGAAAGTATCCTGTACCTCTACATGCCACCATTCGCCTACCTAATAGGTCTCTAACTGTCAGCTAGGCTTCAACCCCTGTCCCATCGACGAAATGCTACATCCTTCTTCCTGTTTTAACAGTATTTTAATGATAGATGCTCCGACGAACTAGAAGCCCTTGTACTCCCACGATGTAAATAACCCCGACAAACATGACAAGCAGCAAAATCCCACCCCCTACATAGTAGAAATCCCCAAATGTCAGAAAGCTATCTACTCTAATAGTTTCTTCCCCAGAACTGTTAGACTTTGGAATTCCCTTCTGGGTTCAAATTATTATATCAATCAGTGAATCTATTTTGCCCTTAACTTATAATTTTTTTTTCGAAGAGCAATAAATTTGTTGAGCTTAAAATTAAAAATTAAATTTTTAATATTTTTTCGCTCAAGCGAATTCATAGATTCCAACTAAATAAAATTATAGTTTTAGAATTAAGTTATACAAAGAATTATAATTTATGTAATAATGAATTTAATTATAACAGTAATAAGAACTTAATTATGTATAGTTTTAACTTCATATTAATAAAAAAAAAATTAATACAACCTGAAATTGAAAATAGGGTTTGTCTTTTGTTTGTTTGCTTTTATTTTTATTTTTATTTTTTTTAGTTTCTGGGTAAATATGGATATATTAATTATAAATAATAAATTTACTGATTAATGAATAGAAAGTTTCTGGCAGAATACACCTAAATTAATGGAATTTGTTGATACGTATATGTGGGTTTTAGTGGTTTTATTTTTAAATTTCAAAATGGCGTAATGAAAGGAAAACTATAAAGGTTTTGCAGTTTCTCTTCCAATTTTCGGATTTTTTAATCATGCCCAAACACATTTTATTTCCTTTTGATTGTCCTATAGATTCACTGATTGGCATAATGATTAAGCGATCGATTTTGTGCCACGAAAAAATACTGTCAAGAATTGTAAGGGTCAGCTGAATCAAAGGAGTAAATTGTAAGATGGTCAACATCATGAAATTTGGTACAAAGACTTTTGTCATTCATTAAATTTATATATATATATATATGTATGTATATATATACATATACATATATATATACATATACATATATATATATGTATGTATATATATACATATACATATATATATACATATACATATATATATACATATATATATATATGTGTGTGTGTATATATATATATGTATATATATATATATGATTTGTTTTCTGAAACATTTCGACTCTTTCATACACCACGCAGAAGATTTATAATGACTTAGTATATCTTCACCCGCAGCTCCACCCACATGCATATCTTATCTCTCCTCTACTCCGGCGTTCAATACCTTTTCAATATATCAGTAGGACGACCACGAACAGCAAATGTTAAAACAAAAACAAAAACTTGAAACAAAACAGAACAAACGAAATGAAACGAAAAAGGTTTTATTTATTCATATATTTATTATTGTTATTGTTGTTGTTGTTGTTGTTGTTGCTGCTGCTGCTGTTGTTGTTGGCATTATTATTATCAGCATTATTATTGCTATTATTGTTATCATTATTATGACAAGCCCATCACTGCACGTATAACAGCGAAGTGATGAACGCTGTGGTCGAACGAGAACGTGAAATGCTTTATTGGTTTAATTTAGCAACTGTAGGTGGCGCTGTGTTTCGGATACGTTTTATGATCTGCAAGAAGGAAGCTAATCAATTTTTTTTTTTCGTTATCTGATTTGTTAGCTCGTCCGTTTGTTTGTTATGTTGTATTGTTCGAATGTTTATTGCTGTATTATTGATGCCGCATTTTTAGCTTCCATTTTTGTTTTCTTGTTTTATTTTTAGAGGTGGTGGAACGAAAAGTTTGGAGTAAATGGAGATTGAGGATTATGGGAAAGAGGGTGATAGAATGAGGGATATAAAGGCAAATGAGGATTATGGGAAAGTTTGAAAGGAGTGGAAATGTGTGAAAGATAAGAAGGAAAAGAAAGAAAGAAAGAAAGAAAGAAAGATGTGAATAAAGAGAAGAAATAGATTGAGTGAAATGCAGTGAACAAGAAAGAGAGTGATAGAATGAGAGATATAAAGGCAAAAAGAAAAAGAATGAGATTGTATAGGAAAGAGGCGGAGAGTATGAGAGAAGATAGAGAGAAAGAGATAAAAAGAGAGAGGAAAAGAGAAATAAAAAAGAGAGATAAAAAAATAGATAGAGAGTAAGAGAAAGGTAGAAAGATAGAGGGAAAATGTGATTTCGTAAAAATCTTGATAGGGTGGTTCGATAAAGTTGTCGCCCTAAAGAATACAACGCTAATTCTTAATTTTAAAACTTTTATTGAAAAAATCAATTCAGGTAACTTGATTATGTAGTAGAACTGAAATCTTTTCGAAGAAGCCTATAGCCTCAATCAGCGCCTCGATACGGATCCGAAATTGGAAGCATGCCTTTTCCACAAGCGCCAGTGGTATCTCGGCAAATAATCGGAGGATAGCGGCGAACAGGCTGGCTTTGGTGTTGTGGGAGGTCATGTTGGTGTTGTTCTCGACGTATGACCAAACGAAGTAGTCCAGCGGGTTCAGGTCGGGGAGGAGGTGGGCAGTGAGAGAAGGGTACAGTGTCGCATAACTCCTTCTGAAGACAAGCCTGGGTCTCTTTGGACTTGTGGGCCGGCGCTGAGTCCTACTGCCACACCCACGATCTGCCAGCTGCAACCTGATTGCACCAGGGGATCATCACACTCCTCAGCACATCCAGGTTTGGTGTTGACATTTTAGCTGACTCCGAAAGTGTGATGTGGCATGATGTGGCTCTCGCATCAAACCACACTAAAACCATAACTGTGACCGGAATCTTTGTTTTCATCATCCTGGGAACGTCCCCTGTTATACGTGGCTGACAACGCTCACTGATTGGATTGAAAACCTTCCTAATCAATTCATTTGGTATGTTGACACATCTTCTTTCAATAGTTGCTTTCAACTCATTCCTTGTAGCTCGTTTTGTGATGTGAATCCTGTGTTTAACGTGCACCCCACATTGCCGCCAAAAAAGAAAAAAAAATCGAGAGGGGCTCAAATTCAGTGAACACGGACAGTACTCGATACTCCCTCTTCGTCCTAATTATCTGCTTCGCAGGTGACTATTAAGATATGCTCTTACGTCATTAAGAAAGTGGGGAAGTGCTCTATCCTGCTGGAAGTCCCATTCTTTATTCCTAAACAGCTCTTGGGATTGTGGTATAGCGTATTCATGTAGCAAGTTAAGATAATTTAAAGAGTGTATACATTCTATTGGGGAACCCTGTTTGTGCGTGTGTATGTGTGTGTATGTGTATGTGTGTGTATGTGTGTGTACATATAAATAAACAAACAGAATAAATAAAGAAATTAATATATGAAAACAATTACATATATAAACTAACAAATAAACGTGTAATAAAATACATTCAATTATTAACATGAAATTATATATGCATGCGTGTGTACACGTGTGCATTCGCTTGTATGCATGTGTGTACGCACATATACGTACACGTATACATATTGATGTATACACTTTGGCAGGGGAACTAATCCAAGCACATGTCGAGTGATCTTCCTTAGAGCATTCGCTTTACCCAAACCGGATATTACACGACACTAATATAGCAGTCATTAACACTCATAAATACAACCTTTTAAGCGTCTTTCACGAAAAGCACCCGTCTGGCTTAAACCACTGTCAGTAATTTTCCCCACTCTTTATCTGTGCCTAAATCAAAACGTAAAATCCATGAACAAAGCTTCTTTCTTAGAAGTGCTCGCTTGTGGAACTCTCTTCCGTTTGCCTGTTTCCCACCTGACTACAACTTGGAAGTCTTCAAGTCTAACATACACAAGTTACTGATGAACCGCCCCCTTAAGTAAGACACTTTATCAGATCTCCATTACTAGAGATTACTACTATATTATCCCATTGATTACTGTACATGCAATAACCCTTATCCCCGGGTGGCCTCCGGGCCTTGATAAGTGATTACTTCCCTGTAAAAAAAAATATATATACATTAAAAAAAAAAACCTACAACAATTTCTAACAATTCCATCAGAACTTATATCCTGGAAATTGATATGGCAGCCAGTCAGAAAAAAAAACTAAAATAAAATAAAACAAACAAAGGAAATGTTCCCCCTAAAGAAGAGATATTATTCTCGAAAATTAGGGACACCAACAACTATC
Organism: Euprymna scolopes; assembly: GCF_053919585.1. Classification (NCBI taxonomy): domain Eukaryota; kingdom Metazoa; phylum Mollusca; class Cephalopoda; order Sepiida; family Sepiolidae; genus Euprymna; species Euprymna scolopes. The sequence continues at coordinate 72,861,040 of NC_136518.1, read as the reverse complement.
ATTTTGTACGACACGTTAGTAAATAAACGTAATATAATTGAAAATTATTGAAAATTCCGTCTAATATTGTCACTCTTTTATATGTTAATTTTTGTCCACGTTGTTTCCTATGAACCGTATTGATATAGCCCTCAAACACATTTCTTCGTTTGGGTTTTATATAGAGACTAAAAAATAAGTGAACGTAATAATCAATGTTTAAATATTATTTTTAAAAAAAGACAGCGAACGGAAAATAAAGCATAAGCGAACGATGTTAAAACTTGTTTTAAAAATAAGAAAAACAAAAACAAAAATAAAACAGCGAACGTGATGGAAAAAAACGAACGAAAAAAATGGACTAAATAACCCTGTTTCAATATTAAAACTTTAAAAATCGAAAAAAAAAATGGTATCCCGAATCGAACGCGCAATCCTAAGATAACGAGGCTGCTACTAAACCACCTGGTCTATGACCGCGTGAGCGAAATTTGGTCAGTTTTTTTATATTTAAACTAATTCAAGAAAAAACGCTTTTTGTGCACGCTTGTTTGGCTAAATTGTCATGAAGGAACGATTTTTTGCTACCATTCCCTTTAGAAAAGTGCCCAGTTAGTTGTGGAGGAGTTAATGTTTCTGACCATTTTTTCGATATTTGTCGTCCGAAGTGTCGACCTTCAAAATGATACAGATTTCTTGAAAATCCGTCGCCTCTGTCGAAAGTTTTTGCGAGGCATAAAACATACATACAGACATGCATTTAAACAGATTTTTGCCCTTTATACCAAAGATAATTTTGTTTAACTCTACTATTATATAAAATGAAGTATGTGTGTGTGTGTGTGTGTGTGTGTGTGTGTGTGTGTGTGTGTGTGTGTGTGTGTGTTAAAGAGTTCCCTATGGACTCAAAAATGGCTGGGTCGATTTTTTTTTTAATTTCGAACAAAGTACTTAATGTGTCTGGGAGTGTTCTTGCATAAGTTTTGTATAGACACGCCCCCAATAAGTACCGAAACTTGGTAATCGAAAAAATCCGATTAAAGAAAGAAGTCTGATTTTGATGAAAGTTAACACTTTTATACAACTTATCATTACAAGTTCATTCAAGAAGTTTTATTACCGCACAAGCAGAAAGGCCCAGTCTAAAAAATAAACTGTAGAATCTTTTATAAGATATAGGAAGGTTCGAAATGAATGTTTCTGTTTAGAGCACAGTTGAACAACGATGCTTGAGTTTTTAATTTGATAGTTTTTTTCAAACAATTATATAAATATAATTTTATAAAATCAACAGTAGGTTCTCAACAGTGCAATATAGACTTCAATGTATGTGAACTCTAACTAGAGCAGGTAATTAATCGATTTTATTAACAGATGAGCGATTTCATCGATTTCGATGACGACAGAAGTATGAAAGGTTTGAAAATTTTTAAATTCTCATTTAATCCTGGTCAACGTTGGTTTCCCCTCTAGTTTTCTGTAAATGTATTTAAATATATTTGTATTTGTGTATGGAGGATAAGCATTTATTTTGCTAGTAATTTAAAAATCCAAAGGAGTTAGTTACATTTCGTTTACGTCATATGATTACGTTTTATCTTTAAGTGGGATCCAAAAGTTAAAAAAAAAGGAGAAAAGCGATGTGCCTCATTAAAAAGGGGAGATAATCATGCCTGATTTGTTGCGGCTAACGAGGACATGGCTATTTACCGATGAGCAAAGGAAAAAGTATGGATTTTTGTTCTTACTGTTTTGTTTTTTTTGTTTGTTTGTTTTTTTGTTCGTTCGTTTTATTTTGTTTCTTTTTTGTTTTTTTGTTTTTTTTGTTTTTGGGGGGTTTTTTTCATGGTTGATCAAAAGATGGGAATCGCACACTCCGAAAATCATTAACAGGAATAATATTAAAACAGGCAGAAAAGGAGAAAAGATGAAAGCGCGGGGAAATAAAGGCGAGAAAAACAAGAGAAAACAAAACGATCACATAATGCGTTCACGGTTTTCATTTGTGTTTTCGTGTGCGTGCGTATATGTGTGTGTGTGTGTGTGTGTGTGTGTGTGTGTGCGTGTCTATGTGTGTGTGGGGGGAGTGATTGCGTATGCGCGTCCACCTGTCGGCGTGTGCTTATGTGTGAACGTTAATTACGCCGTCGTTTTCAGCCATTAGCCATCTTTTTTTTCCAACTCATTCACCTTCCGAAACTCTCGCTAATTTTTGTAAAAGTTTCGTCCATTTTTGTTTGTGTTTTGCTCCTTTTCTCTCCCCCTTCTCCCCCTCCTTCTTTCTCTCCATCCCTTCTCTCTTCCTCCCCTGCTCCTCTTACTCTCTTTTCTCTCTCTCCCTTCCTCCTTTCCATCTTCTTCTCTCTCCTCTCTCTGTTCATCCCACCTCCTCTCTATTCTACTTCTCCATCTCCTTCCTCTCTCTCCTCTCTTCTTTTTCTTTCTCTTTCAGTATAATTTCATCTTTTCATAATGAAACGTCTTCTTAAATCTTATAACATTTTTTTTTTATACTTTATATTAAAACTCTATCTATCTCTCTGCGTATCCCCGATCTATTTCTGTCTCTCTCTCTCTCTATATATATATATATATATCACTATCTCTCTATCTATCTCTCTCTCTCTCTCTCTCTCTCTCTTTATCACCTTCTATCATATTCCTACTGTAGCCTCTTCATCTATTTAACTAGTTTATAATAAAACTAGCAGGGCTAGCGGCATTGGCCGAAGCAAAAATTATTTCTATTAAAACTTCTATCTTTCTACCTATATCCTTCTGTAAATCACTTTTTTCAAATCCACTTTCTCCTCTTTCGCATAACTCATTCCTTTCAAAATGGACATACATAAACGCACACAATACTCCTTCATATATTAGATATCTCGGATTACTAGTCGGCATTTTCTTCCCACATCAGCACATAAAATCGTTGAAAAATCGACTCCTTCCCTGACGAAAATTGGCTCAGTTGACCTCCAGAAAAACGATAATTATTTCTAAATTTTCGATATTCATCCAGAGTAACGCCGATCAAGTATGTACAAACCTTATGGATGCTTGTTTTGTAGTTTATAGTTTTAGATGGGCATACAAACACGCATGTACATAAACAACTGTTATTTATATAATAGAAGTAATTTTCAATATTATCTGATAATAATGTAGGATTATATCCTTAAAAATACGTCTTCCTTCTCTCTCTCTCTCTCTCTCTCTCTCTCTCTCTCTCTCTCTCTCTCTCTCTCTCTCTCTCTCTCTCTCTCTCTCGTCTCCCCCTTTCTCCCTCTCACTAACTTTCTGCCCCCCCTCTTCCTCCCTCCGTTTAACTTTCTCGCTCTTTATCTTTCGACTTCCCCCTCTCTCTCTCTTTCTCTCTCTCTCTCTCTCTCTTTCCATTTTTCGATGCAACTTTTTTGTTACCTCAACAAAAAGAGAATTTCCTTTCTTCCTTCGATGTGCCTACTAGTGCTACTAGATCAGGCTGTCTGAAGAAATTCTGTTCCTGGGACGAAATGTGCCTACCATTGATGCTTTTTATTTTTCTACTTCCTTTTGCAAAACTTACTTATGTTCTCTTGACATATCAAAGGCCTTCGATAAGGTATGGCATAATGGTTTACTTCACAAGATCTCCAGCTATGGTATAGCTGGAAAGTCTTCTCAATTATTAAATCATTTCTCTCTGATAGGTTCATAAGCGTAGTGGTTGTTGAGGAGAAATCAGAAGCTCTCAGTATTAATGCTTGAATCCCTCAGGAGTCCATTTTGGGCCCAACTTTCTTCCTGATCTACATTAATGATCTTCCAAATCACATCCTTACATCATTCGTAGACATTTATGCTGATGACACTACCATCTATGGTAGCACATCAAAAACTGTAAATGACTAAGTTCTCTCATTCTCTCTCCTCCGATCTTGAGCACGTGGTACAATGGAGAAAGAGGTGTCTGGTTACTTTAATAAAACCAAACTTCTATATTTACATCATCAACGTTCTGATGCCCATCTGGCATCAATTGAAATGAATGGCTCTCGTCTTGGGGAGAATTTCTGTTTTGACAAGCTTCTGGGCTTGAGCTTAACTCCCGATCTGAAATGGAACACATATATGATATCCACTGCCAGGAAAAATGGTAGGATACTTCTACTGCTCCAGTAGATATCTCACTCCTGATGCAATTCTCTACCTATATAAAAGCCAATGATGAAGTACTGTTGCCACATCTGGGCAGAAGCTGCTAGAAGCAGCTTATCTTATCTTGACAGAGTTAAAAATAGACTTCGTATCTTAGTGGAGGATACTCGTTTCTCTTCCCTGTAACATCTTTCCCACAGAAGAGATGTTGCGAGCCTGTCTCTGCGTTATCGTTATTAGATTATAGATTCCATGAACAAAGTTTCTTTCTTAGAACGGCAAGCCTGTGGAACTCTCTTCTGTTTGCCTGCTTTCTTGATTATCTTCAAGTTCCATGTAAACAAGTTCTTGATGAACCATCCCCCTAAGTAATCCAATTTACAAAATTTCCACTACTAATGTTTACTACGCTAAAATCACATTGACTAATGTATACCCATTAATCCTTATCCTCGAGTTGCCTCCGGGCATTGATAAGTGGTGATGCCAGTGTAAAAAAAAGCAACAACCCACATTTTCCCTTTTTCCTTCTTCCCATTTCACTTTTTTCTTTCTATCAACCCTCACTTCTTGACTGATTTCCTAATTTGAAATGTACCAAACAATACTGTAACCCTTTTTCCTGTCTCATTGCAAAACTCATTCATGTTATGCAGGGCAGAGGACAAAAATGACAAATTCACTATAAAACAACCAAACCAAACACTACGAACTAGCGATTGAAGAGTCAAAGAGCTTGAAGAATAAAAATCTTCTACAAAATAACTGGATGCAACATGAATACTATTTCTAAGATAACTGGATTCGACATTAAATAATTCGAAAAGGTTTGATATGCCAAACAAAAAAAAATGTGCCTAGCGTGATCTGCAGGAACAGTACTACTTTGCAAGGGATTCCAATTTTGTAAATGCATTCCGTGGAACTGTTTTCCTTTTGATTACAATTTGACCGTCTTCAAATCAAATGTCAACGTATTCTTGTCAAATAAAAAAAATACCTCCACGAAGTAATAATCTGTTCATACATTTGTTAGTATTACCATAAACATGTTCGTCTAGTGTTCTATGTATGTATGTATGTATGTATGTATGTATGTATTATGTATGTATGTGTGTATGTATATATGTATGTATGTGTGTGTATGTATTTATATGTGAGTGGGGATTCCACATACATTTGATTAATGTTAGTATTACTATAAAATGTTCTTCTATTATTCTATTATGTATGTATGTGTGTATATATGTATGTATGTATTATGTATGTATGTGGTGTTTTACATATAATAAAACAGTTCGTCTATTGTTATATGCATGTATGTATGTATGTATGTATGTATGTGTGGGGGGGGGTTCACATACATTTGATTAATGTTAGTATTACTATAAAATGTTCTTCTATTATTCTATGTATGCATGTATGTGTGTGTGTATGTATGTATGTATGTATGTGGTGTTTCACATATAATAAAACAGCTCATTAACATTCATTCTGAGTAGTGCACAGACAAATAGCATACCTTTCTCTCTGTTGTGTCTTTGTGTCTTCTCATTATTCAAGTTCATCTTCCTCCGAAGGAAACCAAACAACAGTAGGTTATATATTTGATTTAACTTTATTCTTTACTTCCCATCGGAGCTGCTAGACGTTATATTTTTCTACATTATGCTATAGTCGCGTTTCTCTCAGCTTCCAAAACGTGGAGACCACATCTTTTGTGTTATTTTGTCCGACTTTTTCCAATCTCTCTCTAAACTCTAAACTAATCTCATTACGTCATTAACTGCACAGGAGCAAAACACAAATCGGATGATCTACCTCCGTCACTATTCTAGCATAGATTTATCTGTAAATATTTATTTCGCTTTGATAAGATCATTTTTGAAATTCTACTATACTTTTTTCAATAATGATCATAATAATAATCGTCCAGCTAACTTGGCGTTGCCCGGTCAGTATTTAACGCTTCGCCTTGATATGTAGTGGCACAATCGTAAAAAAAAAAATACTTTTCTTAATTTTGCATTTCATATATTGCTCTCATAGTTGGAGATGTGCTGCTCGAAGCGTCCGTTCTAACCTTGACAGAGTACAAAATCGACTTCGAAATCTAGTGGAGCTGATCTTTTCTCTTCACTACAACCACTTTCATACAGAAGAGAAGTTACTAGCGTCTCTTCTCTATCGTTATGTTCATGGTAAAACGGTAAAACATTCCTTGATCATCATTCAATCCCGGGTAGGGTCGAGTCTCCCTACTAGTTAGAAAAAGCAGAATAGCCGGAACGAAATTATTCTTGTTATATTAATGGGTCACCATTTACGAAAGTCAAACGTCACTCGGTTGTAACGGTTAAGATTGTCAGTTGAATGATTAACAATATTATGAGAGGATTGAAAGAGACAAATGAAATGGACAATATTTGATTAATTGGGAGGAAAACTTGATCGGTGTTTTTTTTTTACAATGGATTTGACAATAATTATGTTGTAGTAAACAAGGGATCAGTTACGTGGCAATGTGCTCCACAGATAAGTGTTCACGTAAGGATAATTAGGGGTTTCTTCAAGAAAAATCCCTTACTCCGAAATTGTGTTTGTGTGACGTCATCAATGGACTGTTTTTCATTGACATTAAAAATAATTTAATTTTTCAAAAAATCTGGTTTCTTCAAGCAAAGCACCCCGACAGTGTCAGACTAAACAGTGAAGACCTAAAATAAACACTTATTTGAACTTTTATAATAAAAATATGTTTATGAAACGTGGTTTTTACCGATTAGTCTGACAGACCAGCAACAACCGCCAGGGGGGGGACTTTGCTTGAAGAAAACCTTATTATTTCTTTTTTTTTATTTAATTATTTTTTATGTGCAAGCATCTATATCGGTGAGAAACAGTCCACCGATGACGCCCTCCGGACGCAAAGGACTGGCTTGAAGATAGTCATATTTATTATTTCGGATGGCATTTTTGTTGCTGGACACTTAATGGACGTAACTCAAAAGCTTCTGTTAGTTTCTCAATCGATTGTTCCTCCTGGAAAAAAAGGTCGGAAACAAAATCCTTTTAAACACGGCAATAAAAAATCGCAACTCTGCGTCTTAGCCGTGGGAATACAAACGAATAACGCCAGAAAAAAGTGATGAGTTTTGTCGAAGTGGTTCAAAAGTTGTTTATTATTATTATTATTATTATTATTATTATTATTATTATTATTATTATTATTATTTTATACCTCTTCCTCTACGTTTCTATTCGTAAGCACAAACAGAGACAACATCGAAAGAACAAGAAGCAAATACAATCGAACATGGCAAGGATCTGTCATAGTTGTGTGCAAAATATAGAATCGGATTCCTGGAAAATAAAAACGAAACGAAGGCGAAGCTCTGAATAAACATGATTGTATCGACACACACTTCACGTAACGAAACAGTGGACGAGGTATGCTCGTATATATCCGCCAACATTTTTTTTCTTTTTTTAATAATGAAAATTTAATATCTGACTGTAAGCGAAATAACGTTCACATTCTTTTAGGTATTACGTCATATCATCAAGGATTTTTTGTACAATTATTATCTCGCTAAGTAGAAACCCATTCCAACACAGGAGTGTGTCTATATGAATAAATGCGGAAGTTGAAAATGTTTCTCGTAATAAGAGTAAAGTCAAAAACTCCTATTTCAAGCTAATTACACTTTACACAATAGACGTAACATCTTTATACACACACACACACACACACACACACACACACACATATTATATATATATATATATATATATATATATATATATATATATATATAGTTGGGGTCGGGGTTAGAGATGTACAAATCTGATACGGGAAGTTTCTAGCCGAGTAAAGATGGCAAAGGCTACCTGTGATGAACGCCATTTTCTTTCATACCCCTAACCCGTTGCCCAACGACCTTTCTCAAGAAGCTTTTTGTTCAACCATGTCTAACCCCTGACAACATTTCGGGAACTGCGTATCAGACAACTAGAGAATGTATCCCCTCCTTCTGACATGAAAATATCCCCTTCTGAGGCCCTCCTTTCCGTTCAGAAACATCCAGTGGAAAATACTCATCCGCACGAAAACAGAAATGGAGGGCTCAACCATCTGCGAATGTTTGTTGTGTTCCCGTGGGGTGGGGGTACTCGGTGCATACATACACATGTATGTAACAAATGTCTTATTGAATGCGCGTTTTACATGTATTTACGTGTGATTGCCTAATTTGCAAAATGTCACAAAACAGCTGATCTTATGTATGTTCACAAATAACAACAAATAAGGGACAAAAGGTATGAATACCATCCTATAGGGTTAGAACATTCAGCCAGTTAAGGAATCACATCCTCGATTATGCTGGAGGGAAAACTGCAACGAAAATTCTACCGACAACAGACCTCGGGTTTCTTTTCTGGAACTTTGATTACTGAATGCTGTTACCATCTTGGAATCTGAAATGGAACACATACATCAAATCTGTTGCCAGGGACGCTGGGAAAATGGTGGGATCCTTCTACCGCTTCAGAAGATATCTCATTACTGATGCAATTCTCTATCTGTATAAAAGCCAATTACTTCCAAGGATGGAGTACTGCTGCCACATCTGGGCAGGAGCTGCTAAAAACAGCCTATCCTGCCTTGACAGAGCACAAAATAGACTTCGTGGTTTAGTGGGGGATGCCCTTTTCTCTTCCCTGCGGCCTCTCTCCCACAGAAGAGACGTTGCGAGCCTATCCTTGTTTTATCGTTATTTCCATGGCAGGTGCTCGTCTGAGCTCCAATCCCTCATCCCCCCCTCGCCAATCTTTCACGAGAAACACCCGTCTGGCTGAAACTACTGTCAATAATTTTCCCCACTCTTTATCTGTGCCTAAATCCAAACGTAGATTCCATGAGCAAAGCTTCTTTCTTAGAACTGCACGCCAGTGGAACTCCCTGCCACTTGCCTGTTTCCCACCTGACTACAACTTGGACGTTTTCAAGTCTAACATAAACAAACTCCTGATAAACCTCCCCCTTAAGTAAGACACTAACACCCAATACTAATGATTACTACAATACTATCTCATTGATTACTGTACACGCAATAACCCTTATCCCTGAGTGGCCTTCGGGCCTTGATAAGTGGTGAACCCCATGTAAAAAAAAAATGTTGAACGCTGATACAGTTCTATCTCCATATTAGTTATTGATCCTCCCTCAGCTGGGTGCCATTTCGTCTCTCGACCATCTCCCTCGGACGCCTGTTAGAGACTCAACTAACTAACTTTCTAAGGTGTCTCCAAACTTGTTACATCATGTATCTACTTGTGATAGGACGATTCCAATATTTTTCCCGATTCCAATACAATTACCGATTCCGTACTAAATTCCCGATTCGGATACAATTACCGATTCCGGTTTCGATTCTTTATAAATCTCTACATATTTAACTATAAAAGTGTTATTTTGTCCCGATTACTGTAAGAAAACATCTTAAATGTGCCTATATTTTCTCAAGCATAAAATCATACTTGTGAGATGTGATCTAGAGTTTTAGTCTCACTGGAAAAACTTCAAAATCAATAAATATTTGTTATTTCATGATTACTACAAGCAGTGGAAGATGTTTCTTAAACGAAAAATCAAATAAAAAAAGATTATTTAAGGAATCGGTTTTGGCATCAGAAAATAGGCTCATTTTTTTTCGATTCCGATATCCCAAAAAGCTCCGATTTTTCCGATTCTCGATTCAGATTCCGATTAATCGTCCCAATTAATAGTATCTATGCAACTAAAATTCTTGTCTGGTTGTTTACCACGTGTCTTCCAATCCGATAATATTAAACATTTTATTGTTTTACATATTTCTGCATTAAATTCCAGTTCTATTTCCAAAGATTCTTCCGTTATCAAAACGCATTGTTATTTCCATAGCGTTGTCATAAGTTCAAATGTCGGTCAGTTACCTCTCTCTCTCTCCAGGACATTCGACGTTGCTTGTGTCATGTGGAGAGGAGGACCATACGGCGCAACATTGTCTAGTCTGCACTCTACTGCACAACCGGTGCAGCTTAAAAGATTTTGCAGAATATAACAATAATGCAAAACACTGCGTAAAATGTGTGTAACTCTTGTCCGACTACTTCAAAGGCATACTATAATGAAGAAGGAAGAAGAGGATAAGGTATTAATGGCGGCAAAACCCCTGAATGATAGACAGCGATAACATGTAATGGAAAGTATGGGGGAGGATGAAAATGAGAGGAGGAATTTAGAATTTATGCATATGTGTGGACGCATCATCTTTCATCGTTTAATCTTCAAGCAATGCTAATGACAAATTATTAGTGGATGCTTTGATCGAGAATTTCATATATTTTCACATTGGTGATGACGGTGGTCGAGTGGTTAACGGTATGGACTGACGATCTGAGTATTACAAATTCGAATCCACTTTCACTTATAATGTTGGCAATGTTCACGTGCTCCATCCTGTAAGTACTCGGTGCTTTAATCGGGGTTTTCATGAATTCGAATATTCTTATTAGTTTGATCACAATTTCAGTCAATTCATGCCACACATGCCAGAATTGAATGAACATTAAATCGATGATGATGATGATGATGATGATTGTTGGCAAATCATCCCCCCGACATCTTTCTAGTTAGAATTCTTTCTATAAAGACATTGCAAACTTACGAGAGGACCCACGTGAAGGTTGCCAACATTTCTAAGTAAAAATGTTTCCGTTGAACAAACTGGGACCGAACTTGACACACCCAGGTTGTCAATCCGTGTCATTTACCACTTAGCCATCGCCACCTTCCTTCTGCTATTGATGATTGTTGTTGTTTTTGTTGTTGTTGAGCATCATTTATTTATTTCGTGTGAATCACATGATTATTGTTGGCATTCATTTACTCGATATCTTTCTAGTTAGAATTATTTGTAAAGAAAACATCGGATACTTACGGTAGAGAGCACAATTGGCATTAATCTTAGCATATACACACAATCACATACAAGGCGAGAGAACTTGAATGCCTACAGAAGAGAACTTGAATGTCTATTGGAGAGAATTTAAATACCTAGACACTGTTCTCGAGTATCTAAGGTCACTCTGTACAGAGTTTGTCAGGACAACTTCACATAAGGATACTTTCCACTTCATATGAATCATGAATAGATTCCATGATCAAAGCTTCTTTCTTAGAACTGCACGCCTGTTGAATTGTCTTTCGTTTTCCTGCTTTCCAGCTGTCTATAATATGTTGTCTTCAAGTCGAACGTGAACAAGTTTCTGATGAGCCGTTCCACTTAAGTTAACAAATTTACCGAACTTCCATTACTATCGATTACTATATTGTCCTTTTGACTACTCTACACTCTTTAACCCTTATCCTTGAGTGGCCTATCGGCCTTGGTAAGTGGTGACGCCTATTTAAAAAAAAAAAAAAAAATTTAAATTAGCATAGAATTCAAGGTCTAAATAAGATGTCGGCATGGCTGATACCACAATGAGAAATGGTTCTTCTTCTCCGAGTGATGTACCTCACTTCACACATAATAAAAATTGGCACGAACGTGCTACAGTTTCAATAAATATTCTTAAAATTGAAAGTTTTATCATGCGGAATCGATCGATGTGAAACTTCTTTATGCATGAACGTATTTAAAAATATAATTTCAGATTTAAGGAAAAAGTCAAACTGAAGCGTAATAGACTAATGAAAATGTTATTTTGAACGGAAGCATTACTGAGCGTCGTAAATGTCATTTCAAACTTAAGCATGACAGAGCGACGAAAATGCTATTAAAAACTTAACTATGACATACTAACAAAAAAAAACGATATTTAAAACTGAATATTAAGGATAGACGAAAATGCAATTTCAAACTTAAACGTCACAGTTTGGAAACGAAGCTTAACAGATCGACGATAATTCTGTTCCAGACTGAAAAGAAAGACATGCTGATTATATCATTTTATTTTAAACTGAAGTGTTACAGATCTACACAAATGTTTTTAATCAAATTTTTTTTTTTTTTTATTACATTTTCACCCCAAACAAGGCAAATTGCCACTTTGGTGTAGGGGGCTACTATCAGGGGCAACAACTACTGGGGTACTATGTAGGGATTTGGGCAGCAAGGTGTCGGTTCACGTTACACTTGAACTTCTGCACGTCAGTACTGTTGGGGAAGCAGGGACCTGGGATGGAATTCCAGAGTCTAGCGGTTCTGGGGAAGAAACTATTGGAGTAAAAAGATATTTTACATCTAGGGATCTCTACAGTGTGGGGGTGGGATTTAGTAGCCTGTCGGGTTTGTCGAGGGTGCACACGTCGTGGGGGCACAAGTGATTGCAGTTCGTCAGAGCATTCACCACTAAAATGATTGTAGAAAAGGCAGAGGGATGCAACATTTCGTCGATGGGACAGAGGCTGAAGCTTAGATGCCAGTTCAGGGCCTATCAGGTTTGCGACTCTCTTTTGTACCTTGTCAAGGAGCGAGAGACTAGTAGCAGATGCACCAGCCCAGATGTGGCAGCAATACTCCATACATGGGCGAATGGTGGCCTTATAGAGGTACAGGATACTTTCGGGTGTTAGTAGATTTCTAGCACGGTAGAGAGAGCCCACCTTTCTTGCAGCGGCCCTGGCAATGCCTTCAATGTAATTGTTCCAACTCATGTTTCCTGTGAACGTTAGGCCAAGGAGTTTGAAAGATGGACTCTCAGATAAAGAGTCGTTGGCCATTGCTTTGAAGCATGAAAGACAAAAAATGCTATTTTAAACATAGATTAACATTTTTATGGAAATCTCTTCAGACAAGGCATAAAACCATTTGATGTAAAAAGTTAAAAAGTACTACTTCAAGTGTTAGATGGAATAGATTCTGACGCAGAAACAGCAAAATTTCCCTTATTGTCAGAAACATCGCTGCTAGAATATGAAGATTAAAGAACAAAAATAATAGCAAGAATCTCGTGGCTGCCGAAAGTATAGACTATAACTACTCTTTTAAACTGAAGAGTTAGACAAACAAAATTGCTGTTTGAAACTAAAGCGTGCGAGTAGGGCGACATTGTAATTTTAAATAGAAGTATGACAGACCAACGAAAATATCATTTTAAACAGAAGCCTGACAGACCATTGAAAACTTAATTTCAAACAGAATTATGACAGTTCAATGAAAATATTATTTTAAATAGAAGTATGATAGACCTGTGAAAATGTTATTTTAAAAAGAAGAGTGACAGACCACTGAACATTTTATTTTAGACAGAAGTGGGATAGACCAACGAAAATTGTATTTCATACAGAAGATTAATGGACCATTGAAAATTTTATTTAAGAGAAATGTATAACAGACCTAGGAAAATGTTATTTTAAGCAGAAACGTGACAGATCATTAACAATTTTATTTCAGACAAAAGTGTGACAGACCAACGAAAATGTTATTTTAAATAAAATCGTTGCATAGCATTGAAAATATTATTTCAGGCAGAAGTGCGACAGACCAGTGAAAATGTTATTTTAAATTGAAGCGTGGCGGAGAATTGGAAATTTAATTCAGGCATAAAAAATGTACTTCGAATTCAATCGTTACAGATCGACAAATACGGTATTTTTTTTTATAAAGAAGCATGACAGACTGACTAAAATGCTATTTAAACTTAAGCTAACAGACTGATGGAAATTCTGTTGAAATAGAAATAATGGGATTGACGAAAAAGTGTATTTCAAACCGAAGGGTGACAGACCAACCAAACTACAGGCAAAACACTCACAGAAAGATGAGAAAAAAAAAACGGACACTTAATCTCTTTTACGATATTAACCTCTTTATTATATTACGATACTAAAAGGAAGAATTTTATACGATTTGTATCACGACTACAATGCCAGCCATTCTCAAAATGAAGCGAAACCAATTTCGTTCCTTGGGGGATTTTATGAATAAGAAAAGACGATTAATAGTCATTTGTATATTTTTCCGACGGGACTTTCTCATTTATCAATCGGTTGCTCTTCGAATGTTAATAATGAAGAGCGGGGGAAAGGGGAAGTAATCAATCAAAAAAATAAAAAAAAAGGAAAAAAAATGGTACAGATGTATGTCTTCATGACCAACCATTCTTCGAGATCAGCGATTGTTTAATCTCGATATGATATTAACCCGGTCAATCAGATCTACATCGCATAACGCCATGAGATCGAAGCGAAGGGGCACCTGTTGTTAACTTGTCCAAACACACACACACAAAAATAGTAATCGACACTTTTTTTTTTTCAAACGTGTCGTTTGATTCTACTATCTTAATCTGGATTACAGGAAATGTTCACAGATTTACAGCTAAGACCGGATTGAGCAAAATAAGTCTCTGTCCCAATGAGACCATTAAATGAAATATAAATACTTATATGCACGTGTACGGAATCAACCAAATGTGTGAAGAAGGAGGGGAAAGTCTAGAAGAAAAGGGTTGGCGATAAAAAAAAAAGTGCTAGATAAAAAAAGGCAAGTGGGAAAAAAAAATAAAAGCATGAGGCCGATAGTTGAATTCCTCCACTATTAACGAACCTTACAAGCAGCAAAATCCAACCCCTTCCCTGTTGTTCTCTTTAGATGCTGGAAATCTTTCTGACTGCTAGATTTTGGAATTTCTCTCTTTGTTTCCTGTATCCATGACTCTATTTACCTGTAGAAGTTTAAATGTAATACGAACAGACATATTGCTGCTCAACTTCCCAGCGTCCCCTCTTAGGTGTGATCCCAAGTGTGTGTGTGTGTGTGTGTGTGTGTGTGTGTGTGTGTGTGTGTGTGTGTGTGTGTGTGAAAAGGAACGAACCCTATTCGGATTTAACCGGCTTCCTCCGAAAGAGGATGTTTCACGGGAGTATGAAATTCACAAGTGGTCCCCAGTCGCATGTATATCCCAGTGAAGCACCTTCCATGCAAATTGACAGTAAGACAGACAAAGACGAACAATGCATTCTATTTGAGAAATAGAATGCAAAACTAAGATAAGATTATTGAAATTGTGACTAGATGAAATGATTCGAAACAACGAATGGAATGAACAAAAAAAGAAGATAGCTCATCAAGTATTTGTTTATATTTGACTTGAAGACAGGCATGTCGTATTTCTTTTTACGTCTGATTATACACGTTATCGGTTTGATACCAACTTAAAAAATAGCAGAGGACGAAGTACAGTCTTTAACGGGTTTATTCGGCAACTTACAAATAGAATGGTAAGGTAGGAGCCGCCGGACGCGTGATGATTAAAGTCTGTGATGCGAAACGCATTTTGTTTACCTCTCAAAATGTCATGGCCGACATGCTCTTTCCAAGCATAATAACTCTTCCTTCTTCGTTCCAAATGAAATAGTTATAATATTTTGTTTATACCTTTCTGGGTTTTACATAAAAGTTTCTTAATTAAACCGAGAAATAATTCGATCAAAGTGTAGTATCTGCTTTTTTTTATTATTTTTGGTATATTTCCTATTTTTTAGATTTCTAATTAACTAATGTGATGTGGGGGGAGTAGTAATAAGAAACAAAAATGAAAATAAGAAGACTTCCGGACAACACCGGATGAGTGTTGATAGTCATAAATAATAAATGGTTATTATTGTTAAGAAAACCCGTTTTTCAAAAAAAAAGAAAAAAAAGAAGTTTCAATAGATTACATCATAAAATTAGTTGAGAATAACAGGGAAGGTTAGCAGAGGTGAATTCGCTGAATCCGGAGTGAAAATGAATATAGGTGTGTGAATGCATTAAAACGCATGTGGCTCAAAGAGAGAGGGTGCTAGCAAGAAGAAAGTCCTTCTTGAAGCATGAAATGAGATGAGCCGTCATATGTTGAACACACTAACAGGAGGTTGATTTCCTGCAGACTACAACATTCAATGCTAACAAATAGTTGCCATAATCCGTTTTCTTAGGTAATCACATTTTCATCTGATGAATCACAATTATCAAGGCCGAGTGCCGCTTGAGGATGGCAGTTGAATGTTTACCTATACCATTATAAGATTCACCGTGTCATCGGGAAGTGACGGCGGTTAGGAGGTTAACGACGCTGAATGACGATCTGAAGTTTTAATCCAGTTCGTTCCACAAAAATCACTTTCACTTGGTGTGTTGGAAATCTTAACGTGGTTTCTTCCGTAAGTACCTGATGCTTTTTTTTTGTTGTTTTTTTTTTTTCTAAAAATAATTCTGACTAGAAAAATACCGGGGAAACCAATTCCAACAATAGAAATCTTGGATTCATATGATGATGATGATGATGATGATGAGGAGGAGGAGGAGGAGGAGTGGGGAGGAGGGGGAGGAGTAGGAGGAGTAGGAGGGGGAAGATGATGATTTATTCCGTCAGGTACAATAATAGAAGTCCGTGTCACAGCTGACTCCAAACAGTTCCGCCTTTGGTGGGGGTGGGGGTATACCTGACCCGTAGTCACCTGTTCGAGTCATGTCACATATCACTTCTAACTCTGTCCCGTGAGGGGGGGGAGCATTGTAAATAGGAAAACAATCGACGAAAAAATCAGCAATTTATTCTTTCGTTGTAAGAAATATAAGAATTAAAAGACAGTATAAAAGAAACACGAATCATGAAAGTAAAGCTAATTTTATTCGTTTCGTTAATTGTTAATCCTTGCAAAAGTGTTCATTCAACTCACAATCTCTCCATCTTATTAAAACTAGAATGACTTCTGGCCTAATAATGTGGTGACTCATTGTTAAAAAAATTTTTAAAATAAAACTAATACAAGAACATCAGTCAGCGGTAAGACTGTAGTAGCTTCACCTAACAACTTAACAACATGTGCCAAAGTTTTATCTAAGCTTTATTTGCATATATTTTATTAATTATTCCCAAAGTTATTCCATGGAAACGTTTGTATCTCAAAAAATGATGTACTTGATCACTTTACACGTTTTCATTATAGTTACTGTTATTAAATAGCACCGGTATAAAATAGCGCACAGCATCAAATGTCGAAAATTTATGTAAATATGTGTTAAGTATGGGACTTCATTGGTTACAATATAGGCCAAGTAGTGAGTTTATCAGAAGTACAAGTTTCACCTAATCTAAAAAAAATTGTCATTTGATATCCCCCCAAAAAACTGAATTTTTTGATGATTTGGTCAAATTTGGTAATGATTGGTTAAGCGATATACGGTCTAGGATGTACACAAGCAAACGCGACCTAAAACATAAGCTCCTTAGCAGAAGTAAGAATACTTTAAAATGGAACTTGCTCAGAAATCCGAAATTAATTTTTCTTTTATTTTGTTGTCTTTTAGTTGTTTTTAGTACCAGAATTCTTTTCGGTTCTTTGGGTTTCGTTTCGTCGCGGCCATTCTATGCATTATATAGTCCACTCGCTTCGTTCGCCATTAAGCCGTAATGGTTGTCCGCTGTCCGTTTCAATTCTTTACGGATTCAATAATTCTGTGCATGCGCGTTTCGTGTCGGACTTTACGTGACCGCATAAAGCTTCATTATATCGTTTGTGTCGGTCCAGATGAAAAACGAACGATTTCGCTTTTTTTTACATTTGCTTTCTAAGGGGAGACTTGTCTTTCCTTACTTGAAAAATACGATTTTAATATGAGCTTGGAATTTATTGACATTTTCTGCTTGTGGCGCTCGGTACTGTTGATATTTTGATTCAGGGTCTTTCTAACACGCACGCAGAATATATATATATATATATATATATATATATATATATATATATATATATATATATGTATATGTATATATATGCATATATATATATGTATATATATGTATATATATGCATATATATACATATATATATGTATATATATATGTATATATATGTATATATATACATATATATATGTATATATATATGCATATATATATGTATATATATATGTATATATATGTATATATATGTATATATATACATATATATATGTATATATATATATATATATATATATATATATATATATATATATATATATATATATATATATATATGCAGGCAGATTCGATCTTGCTCGGGATTGAATAATGATCAACGAATGTTTTACACTCCCATATTTTTTTTGTCACCGAAATCGGTGAAATCGCCCATTTTTCAATCAAATCGATTGATTTCCTGCTCTATTTGGGGATCCATCGCGGTGCACATGATGAGGAGGCCTCATATGCCCCTCGCGGTGATTTAGTTCCCAATAGACTGTAGTCTACATTGCATTATAGAGAACATACTGTTTTTTCTATAAAAATTATTTTATATATAATGGCTTCACTTAAAGTTTAAAATACAAAAGTCAAATATCATTTTTTTTGCAATTTTGCTCTAAACAGAAACATTCATTTCGAACGAGTCTCTATCATATCAAAAACTAACTGTTGATTTTATATGCCTGGTCTTACTGTTTGTGCGATGATAATGACTTGAATTGAAGTTAAGAAACATTTTTAAATCAAGTGTAATGCTTCAATTGTGCTTTAAACAAAAAATTCATTTCGAACGCGCCTCAGTCATATCAAAGAAATTACTGCTGATTTTATATGTCGGGCTTTTCTGCTTGTGTGCTAATAAAACTTCTCAAATGAATGTGATGTTAGGCTGTGTAAGGTGTTAACTTTAGTCAAAATCGCCAGGTCATTCATCTATCGGTTTATTTCGATTATCGATTATCGATTATCGATACTTATCGAAGAGATTCCGGTACAAAACATATTTAAGAATACTGCTAGGCACATGAAGCACTTTCGTGTGAAATTTCAGAAATATCGACCTAGACGTTTTCATGGATATAGGGAAAGAACTTATACACACACATATACACACAGAAATAAAGTTCCTTGCTATATAACTGGTGGCCCACTTTAAACTTGTCCGATTCCTTAACTTTCTCTAATCTTTTTTTTTTTTTAGAGTAAGCTTCCTAATTTCTTAAAATCAACATTTAAAACTATTTTAAGTATGCTGTTTTCGCTGCAGCAGAGAATAGTGAAATGGACCACCCTGTAAGAATATATATATATATATATATATATATATATATATATATATATATATATATATATACATATATATATACAGATATATATATATATCTGTGTATATATGTATATATAGATATATATGTACACACACACACACACACACACACACACACACACACACACACACATATATATATATATATATATATATATATATATATATATATATATATATATATATACTACCAATTTGCTCGGGCCTTATATACTGTTCATAACTTTATATGCATATATATATATATATTTAAAAAGTTTGATTCATGTCCAGGTAACTTACATCTAAAATTGTGGAACAATCACTATTCTCTGCTGCAGCGAAAACAGCATACTTAAAACTATCAAAACAATAAGAAAGGGGTATGGCTACCACGTTCCCCAGACTTGTCATCATGTGATTTTTATATTTGGGGGACTTTAAAACAATAAGTTTATGCCAATAAACCTCACAATCTAGACCAACTAAAGGAGAACATTACCAACGTTATCCGGGGAATCACCGGAGAAGATCTACAGACAGGAAATGCATAGATTTCAACGGGAAGCACTTCCAGCCTCTTTTATAATAATTTAATTTAAACGATGAAAGAATGTCCTTCTCTCTACTACATTTTCTGGGCTACTTTGAAATCGACCACCCTGTAAGAATATATATATGCATATATGTACACACACACACACACACAAATACACACACACACATATATATATATATATATATATATATATATATATATATATATATATATACTACCAATTTGCTCGGGCCTTATATACTGTTCATAACTTTATATGCATATGTATATATATATATATATATATAT